>NC_047104.1:69742164-70075576 GCF_902500255.1 Thalassophryne amazonica
GTCTCAGAGAAAATCATGCAGAAAAAGAGAAGTTGGCTGGATGACCATCACAGATTTCCATGAAACTTTCCAGAAGTGAAGAACAATCATAAAAAGCTGGACCCATAACATTTTTTCAGTCCATAAAATGTTCTGGATAACTTTAGACAATTTTTAAAATGATCCACTTTTAGCCATGCTTGCCATCTCTACATTGAAATACTAGTAAAAAAGACGATTTTGAAAGTGAATGTTCTCAATTCTCGACGTCTGTATTGCTATTCCCTGCGTATCAGAATTTAGGAAAACTATTTTTCTAAGTGTTTTTAAGTGTCTGTAGCGTGGCATATTGCAGTGTATATTAGTAAAGTGACCTTTTCTGAGAGAATGTGAAATTCCCTAGTTACTGTCTTTAATGAGCTGCAGCCAATCTGCTCTGTGTCAGCCTGATCCCATCAGATCTCAGAAGCTAAGCAGTGCGGAACCTGGTTAGTACTTGGATGGGAGACCTCTTTGGAACACCAGCGGCTGTGTGTGTTTCTCCAGGTAACACTGGAGTTGCATCAGGAAGGGCATCTGGCATAAAACCTGTGCCAAATATCAATGTGGATCTGGTTGTATCTGCTGTGGCAACCCAGAACACAAAACGGGAGCAGCTGAATGGACAACCGCTGTCTTTAATGAGCTGTCTCAGAGAAAATCATGGAGGGGTGGCTGGATGACTGACTCCGATTTTGATTAAATTTTCCCCCTATATACTTCAAGTAGATTGATTGGGAATGGCAAAGTTAGTTTTTCCATGAATTTGTTAAAAAAAATTCAGTCTAACTGGGCACATCATTGAGACGCACAAGCCTCATCAGAAATGTTGCAAACACTTACAGCTGCCAACAGAACAGCACAATGCAGAGGGCAGTGTGCTGCTAAAATGACTTGAGAATGTGTGAAGTTTTGACTCACTGGGTGCAATGGTGAGAAATGCTGGTTTCTCAGAATGCAAAAGATGGAGAGCCACACCCTACTTTTTCTGGGTCAAGCTCAAAACTTCTCAATCAACCCTCATAGGTGCCTCAGACTCAGTAGGAAAAAAAATCAGTTTTTGCTACAGAAAACCTTCAGTCTGTTACTTTGTTAACTGACCCAGAGTTTGAGTTAACTATCTTTCTGGAATGCAAACTAGTTTTTCCCAGGGTTAACAAATTAACTAAACCTGCTTTCTGGAATACAGGTTTGATCCTCATTGCTGACCTTTAATCCTGACAGCTCAACTTTGATCCTGAGCTGTGATCCTGATAAGTGAATTCAGATCCTGAATGCTGAAAGCCAACTTATTTAACAGATGTTATGTTTTCAGTGATGTGAGACCAAGAGAATCTTTGATTCCAAGATCAATAAATGCAGAATCAGGGTCAAACGAATATGGATCTGAGATCAAAAGCAAGATTCACACCAAATGTAATAGAAATCTCTGCAATATCACCTTGCAAACAAACAAATAGACTAACAGCAACAAAAACCTACTTGATAACAATGATAATAATTCTTGGTGAACCTGATAAGAGGTTACAGTGATATGCATACTTTGCCTTAGTGACAATCAGGTCGGCTTTGCCATTAACCAGGAGTCCCTGAACGCCCCTAACGAGCGGGCTTCATGGCTTTACCTTGTACAGTCCAGTCTCCGGGCAGAGACGTTCTGAGCTCCGACACTTTGGGCAGGACATGAATGCTCCCTGAAATGGTCTCGGATGCTTTCCTGGCCAAAGCGAAGATTGGAGCCTGCCATCGTCCGTCTCCTCCTCTGACAGAGCTGCTGCTGCTGTTAGCTTTGTCTACAACACTCCCTTTCTCTTCTTGCAGCCTCAGAATTCCAAACACCTGCGCTTTCTCCTTGCTGCTGTCCGCTTCCGACAGAGTCAGGTCGTGCTCCGCGGGCGATGCCATGACAACTCGTGCCTCTGACACGAGCGCAGCGCGAACGAAAAGAGCTGACGTTAGCGAGCTAGCTTTCGGGTTTAATTCAGCCGCTGACCATCATAGCCTTCAAAACCTGCGGCCAAAACAATGAAGAAAAACGGTATCCGGGCCGCCAAAGATACAATGTTGGTCTACATGGTTAACAGCAAAAGTGACCGAGCTGACAGCTGCCCGGGAAAATCCTTTCCGCACATCGTAAGATTTGTTTACAGCGAGCGCCGATAACCGCTGCTGTGACCCTGCTGCTGCGCCCTCCGGAGGGGCGGGGTCAAAACTCACAAGACACACAAAAGAGAGCACTACGTCATTATTTCAGAGGGACAAACACAAACAGATTTGTTGCCCTCTGCTGTTCAGGACAAGAATGGCATCTTTTGCATTCTGGATACACCCATTAGACGGATACACCCTGGTCATCTTCAAGTCGCTGGCTAACCAGGGATCTTACAATCTTTGGTAGAGTAGTTTTAGCTAAAGCAGAAGATATCTCGAAATTAATTTATCCATGTCACTCCCTGTATATTTCTTCAAATAATATAAAAAACCAAATTCTATTTTTTTCAGTTTTTATGGAAAACAATGTCCATTACATTAAAATATCACAGTTAGTCAAAGAGTATGAGAATGGGTATTACAGCTTTAGAAAGATTAAATGGCTGAAGACATATTTGACACATAGCTAGAGTTCATGTGGTTTCATATTCTGACATCGTTATTTAAAAAAAGTAGGGAGGGCTTGAATTAATTTTAAAATGTGATTTTGAGGTACACAAGATTCCTGTTATCTAATTTCCACAAGCAGACTCTTCATTACTGGAAAATGATATTCACTTATTGAGTGAATATGAGTGTTCACTCATTAACTGATTGAGTGAGATTAACACATCAAATTGCATGTGATTTGTATGATGTTTATTTTTTATTTGTAAATTTTATTTAAAAAGATGTATTTTATGAACTGATATTGTAATGTTTGACTTGTATTTTATTGTCTGGACCCCAGGAAGACGAGCTGACATTTTGGCGTCAGCTAATGGGGATCCTTTTCAATAAACAATAAACAATTTCTCCAATTTCTCTGCAGTAAATAGGAAATCAGTATTCAGAAGAGACTGGTATGAAGGCATTTTGCTTGTAAAGTATATAATGGATTCTGATGGAGATTTTTGGACTACAGGGCTTGGTAAGAAATAACAACAACAACAACAACAACAAAAAAAACACGAGATTAATTGTACTCAGAGGGAATATAACAAGATTTATAAAGCAATCCCCTTATCATTGATTCAATTAATCCAAAATATCTTATTATATTCAAATATTAAATTGGTATTACCAAAATTGATGATTAATGATTGGAACCTAAATGATAACAAATGTAATAACAAATTGATTAGTGTTGCCTTAAAAACGGTAGTATTTTATGATTATAACAGGATTTAAAGCACAAGCGACTGATAAGGTAACTGTGTTTATGATGGTAAAAGCTCACTATAAATATATTAGATGGCCTATTTCCTCAAAGATTAAGGAAACTCATTTTAAGATACTTTATAAGATCTAACCGACTGCAAAAAAAAAAATAATAATAATAATTTGAAGTTGAATTGTGTACCTTCTGTAATGTAGCAGAAGAAATATTAGAACATATGTTCTTCCTTTGGCCTGTGTCCTGAAAGTTTTGGGTAGAAATAAGAAATTGGTTATTACATAGAATAAATGACATTCCAGCTTTTGAGATTTCTCATATATTATTTAATATGGATTTTTTGGAAATCCAATGTCTCTGATATAATACAAGTAAATATGATTATTCTAATAGGAAAATATCATATTGACTGTAGTGAGTGGAGAAATAGCAAACCCTCCTTCGACTGGTTAATAAATGATTTCAGATTAATTTTCCTATCCCTTAAAAAAAATTCAACAACAACAAAATAGCTAGAAAGATCTGTGGAGCGCCTTGGGGCAACTGTTTGTTGTGATTTGGCGCTATATAAAAAAAAAGTTGATTGATTGATTGATATAGCTCGTTTCTTGCTTATTTGAATGATACCCAATGTTTTGTTTCTTTTCTGGTGTTTTATAACGTATTTATTATTTGTTTGATAACATTGTATGCCTTGTGATCCCTCAAAACCCAGTCCTTGTATTTCGTTTCTCTAAATATTTCTCTGTATTTTGACATTTTTATTGTATGAAAACATATAGCCCCTCTGAGAAGATGTATGTTTTTCTATGTTCTGTTTTATTGTGTTCAAATAAATAAACAAACAAATAAATAAAGGATACACCATGGTCCCTGCAGGTTGAAGACGTATAAAGCCGTGGAGCAGCCATCTTACCACTCCCCTTGCATGTGGCCTTACAGGGGTATTTTTAATGCTTTATTTAAACATCTAACAAACAAGAGGATTCAACAATATTACAGAAAATAAACACTAGAAAAATTTTACATTGCCAGGGGTCTTGTCTTATTTTAGAATGTTTTATTAAGCTTTTATTAGTATTCGCACTGGATAAAAAAGGTCAAATGGTTTAATTTTTCTCCAATGTACATACAAGTATGTACAGGTGAGATCAAACTTGCCAAATATCAGTTAGGGTCCATGTCAAAGTCATGTCTTTTTTTTTTAACCTACTCTGCCCAGTTTCCTTGGCCAAACCAAACTTGGTATATGGATAAAAGTCCCCCCCGAAACTGCCTGTAAAGAGTTCATTTTGGCAAAGGTCAGGGAATTTAATTTTTAACCTGATTTAAACAAAACAACTTACACACTCCCACAATATCTCTAGTGAGGTCCACCAAAGGTCAATCATTTAGATGAAAGGGGGTTAAGGCGTCAAATCTCAGATTTTTATCAGGGAATGAATTGTGCTGTTTACCAGGAAATTCTATCCTACATAAGGTGACCACATCATTATTGATGCTGCACACATCCACATCCATGCCCATCAGCATCATCCTCACAGGTACTGCTGCCGAGTTTTAGTATTGTCTGATTCCTAGAGGAAATAAAATTGTACATCATGAGGGACACATAAACCGATTTCTAAAGGTGCCCTAAATAATTTTTATTTTTTCTACCACTAGATGTCATGCTGGCTCTGTTTGCAGAATCAAAACAAACTTTCCTTTCTCTGCCATTCCTTCCCAACCCTCTATCCCATGTCAAGCACCAAAACATCAAACCTTTAGTCCCGAAGAGAGTGATGGATTCTCTTTAGCCATTGGTAAATATTTATTAGCAAAGGTGTATCTTATAATCTAACATTAAATGTTCTGTGCTTTTATTTGTCACATGCGGTCAGGGCCATAAATATGTGGACATTGTCAAATTTGGTGCATTTTAGCCATCTATCACAGTATATTCTAATCAACGAGCAGTTTAGGAATTACTGCACCTTTTATGTTTGGTGACCTTCACTCCATTGAGAGTGTCTCAAAACAGATTTTAGTAAAAATGTAAAACTTTGCATTTGCTAATAACCACTCTAAATGTGAAAGTATCTCAGATGGGAGGCAGAACACAATAACACAATACCCAGTAGACAATACCCTCCCTGTATCACTTTATAGATCATACACAGTGATGGATATAAATCCCGCTGGATATACAGTGAGGAAAATAAGTATTTGAACACCCTGCGATTTTGCAAGTTCTCCCACTTAAAATCATGGAGGGTTCTGAAATTTTACTGCTGCAAATAAGTATTTGAACACCTACCAACCAGCAAGAATTCTGGCTCACACAGACCTGTTAATTTTTCTTTAAGAAGCCCTCTTATTCTGCACTCTTTACCTGTATTAAGTGCACCTGTTTGAACTTGTTACCTGTATAAGACACCTGTTCACACACTCAATCAATCACACTCCAACCTGTTCACCATAGCCAAGACCAAAGAGCTGTCTAAGGACACCAGGGACAAAACTGTAGACCTGCACAAGGCTGGGATGGACTACAGGACAACAGGCAAGCAGCTTCGTAGAAGACAACAACTGTTATGATTATTTATTAGAAAGTGGAAGAAACACAAGATGACTGTCAATCTTCCTCGGTCTGGGATTCCATGCAAGATCTCACTTTGTGGGGTAAGGATGATTCTGAGAAAGCTCAGAACTACACAGGAGGACCTGGTCAATGATCTGAAGATAGCTGGGACCACAGTCACAAAGATTACATTAGTAACACATGATGCTGTCATGGTTTAAAATCCTGCAGGGCAGCAAGGTCCCCTGCTCAAGCCAGCACATGTCCAGGCCCATTTGAAGTTCACCAGTGACCATCTGGATGATCCAGAGAAGGCATGGGAGAAGGTCATGTGGTCAGATGCGACTAGAATAGAGCTTTTTGGAATTAACTCCACTTACAATGTTTAGAGGATGAGAACAACCCCAAGAAAACCATCCCAACCGTGAAGCATGGGGGTGGAAACATCATACTCTGGGGGTGCTGTTCTGCAAAGGGGACAGGACGACTGCACCATATTGAAGGGAGGATGGATGGGGTCATGTATTACGAGATTTTGGCAAACAACCTCCTTCCCTCAGTAAGAGCATTAAAGATGGGTCATGGCTGGGTCTTCCAGCATGACAATGACCCCAAACACACAGCCAGGGCAACTAAGAAGGGGTTCCGTAAGAAGCATTTCAAGGTCCTGGAGTGGCCTGGCCAGTCTCCAGACCTGAACTCAATAGAAAAACTTTGGATGAAACTCCAAACCTGAAAGATTTGGAGAAGATCTGTATGAATGAGTGGTCCAAAATCCCTGTTGCAGTGTGTGCAAACCTGGTGAAAAACTACAGGAAACATTTGACCTCTGTAATTGCAAACAAAGGCTATTGTACCAAATATTAACATTGATTTTTGCAGGTGTTCAAATACTTATTTGCAGCAGTAACATACAAATAAATTATTACAAAATCATCCATTGTGATTTCCAGATTTTTTTTTTTTATTTTTTTTTTTAGATTATGTCTCTCACAGTGGACATGCACCTAAGATGAAAATTTCAGACCCCTCCATGATTTCTAAGTGGGAGAACTTGCAAAATCACAGGGTGTTCAAATACTTATTTTCCTCACTGTAGATCCGTTGTTTTCTTCCAGAAGGATTTCAATGGCCTTGGTGAAGCATTTGGTTCTTTCTTTATTGCCCTTCCCTACAGTCTGTGGTTGTCATCAAGATCACTCCAGACTCTATGCACACACGGACAGAGACTGGTATGAACTCATCTGCACACAAGATACACGCCCCCGACCCCTACCCCTCCTTTGTGTTTCTGTCCCCACCCCGGCTCCACCCCGGCCTCCACTCTGCCACTCCAGAAGGCCATGCAGCACAGATGCAGTGCACCCCCTCCCCCAAGCTCAGCTGTGGGGGACTCTGCTGTGGCCTACACTCACCTTGCCTCAATTCAGATGACGGACTGCTTCAAAGTTTAGCGTACATAAACAAATCAAATGTATATGTACAGTTGTTTTTAATTCTGATGTGTGCCATTATTACTTTCAACCAGTAATAACTGTGGATTAATTGCTATACTTCTGAGGTAATTGGGTGTGAAGATAATTTCATTGCACTTGTTGTAATGACAATAAATCATTCATTCATTCATTCATTCACATTGGTAACAAGGCATATATACATTTTCATATGAAACTCTAAGAGCTGTATTTGACTATGCTGACATCAATACGAAGGATTCTTTTATCTGGAGCTGCCATCCTACCTTGGCTGTAGGCTAACTGCTCCATACTCTCACTATGAGTGATGCCCCAGCGGTGGAGACTCTGAGGGGAGTACATGATGAGTGCGACCCTCGACCCAAGTGCCTTTATGCACAGTGGATAATTATCCAAGCAGATCCCTGAGTCCTGATGTTGTTGGGTCTGGTCTTCTTTCTTCAGCGGTTGTGTGACTGTTTCCAACTTGCCAGGATTTTCTGAGATCTCCCTGACACGACAGTGACTCCAGAAGATCCTACGGATTGTTTGGTCCTACTCCAGTTTAGATTTTGTGTAGTTTCATCACAGTTACAGGATACGCTGGGCTTCTGCTGAGCTCAGCAACCTGGAACAGAATGAGACCACATAAGTTTGGAGAAGGGAAAACAGTCTTCTTACAAAATGCTAATGTCACATACAACATCCAGTACCACACAGGAAGTGATACGCTGTAGTAACGTTGAAGCTGCTGTCTCTCTTTCAGTCTAATCTGTCGTTCTGTCTGTTTGCTGAGCACTCACTCTCTTTCACTTCTCTGTCTCTCTCTCTGTATTGTCTGTAATAGCTTAAGGCTGACCAGGGGATCATATGACTGGTTTCCTGCAGATCAGTGCACTCCTGAAATGTGCATTAATTCTCTGAATGGCTGCTCTGAGTCAGAAGAGTCAACAACGAAACAGTCAGTCTGAGAGCAACACTGACCACATATTTTTCTGCTTCTGTCACTGTTGATCTGTCCTTTTTTCCCCTGCCTCACACAGTTTTCTCTCTTCTGCGGTTTGCCTTTCAAGTAAATACTTACACTGTTATGCAGGTTTGTGCAACTGCTGCAGTGGTGGCTCCAGGGTTTTTCTTTTTAAGGGTGGCGCTCTGTGGGAGTCTGATTATTTAGCCATAGGGTGACAGAATTTGCAGTGACAGTGCAAATGTGCATCTTCAAGTAAATTTTAGCTGCCTACATACGTGTTAATTTACAGATATGATACACAACAGATAGAATGACAAACAGTCATTGTTTAAAAATTACAACAATTAGCCTTCTGATAAGATACAAATGCAAAACTTGAGAAAATTTGAGAAAACATACTGACAGAGCAATCGTCATTTTCATGCCCAAAGCTTACATTATTTAAATTGCAGGTCCATTTATGGTCATTTGTGCCCCCATGAGCATGTTGGTCTTAAAATGAGATTGAGTTAGGCACGGTGCCAGTGCATCACTAACAAATCATGACAGAATGCAATTGCACCATAGATGACTATAATCTTGGTCTAGCATCAAGCTGTCTTGCTATTTAAATGGTGCAATATTCAGATAAAGGTGGCACGGTGGAATAGTGGTTAGCACTGCTGCCTCACAGTTAGAAGGCTGTGGGATTGCTTCCCACCTGGTCCTTTCTGTGTGGAGTTTGCATGTTCTCCTCATGTTTGCGTGGGTTTCCTGTGGGTGGTCTGACTTCCTCTCACTTCCAAAGGCATGCAGGTTAGGTGAACTGGAAACTTTAAATTGACCATAGGTTTGTGAATGAGTTTCTTTGTCTGTATGCGACCCTGTGACAGACTGGTGTCCTGTACAGGGTGTATCCTGCCTTTCGCTCATTGACTGCTGGGATAGGCTCCAACCGCCATGTGACCCTTATTTAGAGTAAATAGGTATAGAAAAACAAATTAATGAATATTCAGATAAGGGGCAGCATGGTGGCTTAGTGGTTAGCACTGCCTCAGCTAGAAATTCGGAAGTTCACTTCTGCCTTGATCTTTTCTGTGTGGAGTTTGTATTTTCTTCCTGTGTTTGTATGGGTTTTCTCCAGGTGCTCTGGCTTCAAAACCTCCCGTTTCTATAGACATGCAGTTTAGACGAAGTGGTGATTCAAAATTGACCCAAGGTGTGAGTGAGTGTGAATGAGTTTGTCTGTCTATATATATTGGCCCTGCAATAGACTGGCATTTTTCAATAGACTGGCATTTTGCAATAGACTGGCTTTTTGGCATTTTCAAGACGTGTTGCATTCAAGAAATATCTCAGTTGTCACCGATCTAGTGAAACCGCTTGAAAATGCTGTAGTACATATGCCAGGCCTGTATGTGACAGTGTAACACATCTACAAAAACTTAAGAAGGTTGTTGAGAGTGCATGCTGTCGGACACGTGCTGTGGGTTCGGGGCTCTCTACTGAGGTAAGTCCGTTCATTGTCTCACTGGCTTGGCGCGCTGTGTTATGGCTGACATTAAATTCTGCTTTAGTGCCTGGGTTGTTACGGGACCTTGTCATAAATTCCATCGTGGCTCTCCCCCCTCCTCCTCCTTCTGTCTGTGGGTGTGCGCACCTCCACCAGCAGGTTAGACACTAACCACACAGGCAGGGTTAATGAAGTAATTGGTTGTTTATTCATATTTATGTTTCCCATTTAGGTACAAAGAACCACGGCTGAGCTGCCACTTCCTATTGAAGGGGCCATTGTTTTGTTAATATTGGTTTGACTGGTTTTCAAAGCTGTGTGCGTATTGCTGCTCAGAAGTGTTGCACCCTCTTCTGGTGCAGTTGTTGCACACACCTGTTACCAGATTCGCATCGCCTGACTGAGATGTCTGTGTTTTCGTTATTCTAATCTTGGGCATGTTTGTTTTGTTATTTTGTGGGTTTATTTGCTTTGTTTGTGTCAGGGTTTGATATTATGTCTGGTTTTCTGTTTTGCTTTGACCCGTTTGTTCATGCATTGCTTTTCTGTGTGTTCATTTTCTTGTCTGGGTTTTTCTACTTGGGTCTGTCTGTAGCGTTCATTCTTGTTTGTCTCTTGGTTCTTGGTGCAGGGTGTGTCTCTCTCTCTCTGGCCACGCCCTGTTTTCTGGTGCTTTCCATGCACACCTATTCTTGGTTTGCTGATTGTCACCTGGGGTTATTTAAGCTCACTGGTTGTGTTTGTTCCTCGTCAGATTGATGCGCCTTGTGTCTTGTCTCCAGCTCTCGGTTACGTATTCCATAGTCCTGCCTGCCTCATTGTGTTCTCAACTTCCTGCCCATTTGTTCTGACCTCGCCTAAGCCTGATGATTGTTGTATTGCTGCTGTGTATTTTGGACTGCTTTCCCGTGTGTCGACCATTGCTGTGTTCACCACTAAAGTCTTTCAACAACCAGAGCTGTTTGTGTGAGTCTTGCATAACAAACCCACCTGCCAGATCAAGCTGGCCAACGATGGACACAGCAGGCTCAGAGCCCTTCCAGCTGGTGGTACACCACCACAGTCAGCAGCTCGCGCAGCCACCGGTGTTTCCAGCAGCCTCACCAGCTTCGTTCCAGCAATCAGCTGTCGCGAGTGAATGCTTCTCAGGTGAAACCGGTGATGTCAGACCATTCATCATGCAGTGTGAGCTTCACTTTGAGTTAATGTTGTCAATGTTCCCGACCGACAGAACAAAAATAACTTATATAATCACTCACCTGTCCAGTTGAGCGGGTGCCTGGGCCACCACCGAGTGGGGTCATCAATCACCCACCTGTGTTTCGCTCCTGGTGTTTACCACTGCTCTCAAACAAGTATTCCAGCACACGGTTCCGGCTCTCTCATGAGGCTGAAGCAGGGCAGCCGCCGGGTCACCGACTATGCCATAGACTTCCGCATCCTAGCAGTCAAAAGTGAATGGAACCCGGTGGCTCTACTCAATGTCTTCTTCCAGGGTCTGTCAGCCGACATCCAGGACCAACTCACAGCCATCGACTTGCCAAATGAACTGGACAAGCTGATAGCACTGCCCATCCACACCAACAGTCGCCTGCAGGACCACCCTCGCCGTGGTAGTCCCTATCCGGATCACCGAGCGGACATGCCTCCGAGCCATTCCTCCTCCACTCACACTTGTCCCGACCTCCCTCCACACAGAGGAGCTCATGCAGTTGGGGTGCACATGCCTGTCACCAGTGGGGTGACAGCGCCGCCATGAGGATGGACTCTGCTATTATTGTGGACAATCAAGACATTTAATATCCAACTGTCAAGCCAGGGGTGCCACCGTGCGTCCAAGATCAGAGTTACAGGTGAGTCTTAACTCCATCTCCTCTGTTTCGGCTCAGAATGTCATCCCAGCTAAATTAATGTCTGACTACTCCACTATGGCCATTTCGGTTTTTGTTGTTTCTGGTTCTGATGCCAATCTGATTTTGTCCTTGCTCGCCAGGTCCCTTCACCTTAAGATGTTTAAGCTCTCACGCCCTCTGGTGGTACATGCTGTGGATGGTCACATTCTTGGTCCAATTACTCACTGCACTCAGTTGGTCAAAATGTTAATTTCCCACACTCAATCTGAATCAGTTTCCACGTTATGGATAATATGACTCACCCGATCATACTGGGGCAATCCTGGTTGCAGCGACATAGGCCCAACTTTGATTGGGTAAAGGGTGAGATAATTTCTTCGAGCCCAGCATGTAAGTCTGGGCTCCAAGAATGCCTGCCTAAAACTGAATGCACCCTGCAGGGTTCCAATTCGGATCTTGCAGGGGTTCCCGAGTGTTATCATGACCTCGCAGCCATTTTTAGTAAAATCAAAGCTAAATCCTTACCACCGCATCGAGAGTACAACTGTGGTATAGAGCTCCTCCCCAGAGTGACTCCACCACGGGGAAAGCTCTTTTCTCTGTCGGCACCTGAACGTCGCGCAATGAATGAGTACATTCAGGAGTCCTTAGCAGCTGGCTTGATTTGCTCATCATTGCCGCCCATGGGGGTGGGTTTCTTTTTTGTTGAATCGATTACCGTGGCCTTAATGACATCACAGTAAAAAACTGTTACCCGCTACCGCTAATCTCCTCCGCTTTTGAGTTGTTGCAAGGAGCCACAGTTTTCACTAAGCTCGATCTGCAGAATGCGTATCATTTGGTCAGGATTAAACAAGGTAATGAATGGAAAATGGCCTTTAACACATCTTCCAGTCATTATGAATACCTAGTGATGCCGTTTGGACTCATGAATGCACCCACTGTTTTCCAAAACCTGGTCAATGATGTGGTATGAGAATACTTAAATAAATTCATCCTTGTTTACCTGGACGATATTCTTTTTTCCCCCGATCTGGCCACCCACACCTGACATGTTTGCATGGTATTACAGACATTACTGCAAAATGGGCTTTTTGTAAAAGCTGAAAAATGCGAATTTCATAGATCCATGGTCTCCTTTCTAGGTTTTGTTATTTCTACAGGGGAAATTAAAATGGATCCGACGGAGGTGGCAGCCGTTCGAGAGTGGGCAGTTCCCGCTTCTCGCAAAGAGGTGCAGCGGTTCCTAGGATTCGCCAATTTTTATCACAAATTTAGTTGTGGTTTCAGTACGGTCGCAGCTCCTCTTCATGTGGTCACCTCGTGCTTCCGCCCGTTTGTCTGGATGCCGGAGTGTGATGAGGCATTCAGAGTCCAAAAAAATTGCTTCACCGCGGCCCCTGTGCTGCTCCCTCCCAGTTAAATCAGAAGTTAGAAAAGGGCCTCCAGTTGCTTGCATCACAACACCCTGCATCCTGGTCGAAACAGCTTCTATGGATTGAACTCACCCGTAACCATTTACCCTCACCTTCCACCGGTTATTCTCCATTTCACGTGGTTTTTGGTCACGAGCCCACGTTATTTTCCCCGGTTGATCTCATCTCCCCAGTCCCCTCGGCCCTCAGTCTGATTCTTCGTTGCCGACAGACCTGGGAGCAGGCTCAGATGATTTTATTACATTCCACGTTGTCTTATAAATCTACCGCTGACCATAAACAGACTGCCGCCCCATCTTACATCTCAGGCCAGAAGGTGTGGCTCTCGACGCACCACCTTGCTCTTAGGGGCATGCCCAGAAAATTGGCTCCCAGGTTCATTGGTCCCTTCCTGGTCTCCAAAGTCATCAATCCTGTTTCTGTCCACCTCCAGCTCCCCCAATCCATGCGTGTCCACCTCACTTTTCATGTAAGCAATATCAAACCTGTCCGGTCGAGTGTTTTGTGCCATCCTGTCATTCTCCCACCGCCTGCCCGGTGTGTGGATGGTGGCCCTGTTTTCACCGTGTGCCGGTGATTGGCAGGGTTATGGCCCAGAGGAGCAGTCGTGGATCCCCTCACGATTTATTTTGGATCCCGGCCTTGTTTGCAACTTTCATGCCACTCACCCTGCTTGTCCTGGGCTGTCTGAAGTCAGCCCTAGTGGGGGGCAGGGGGGAGTACTGTCAGGGTTTGATATTATGTCTGGTTTTCTGTTTTGCTTTGGCCGTTTGTTCATGCACTGCTTTTCTGTGTGTTCATTTTCTTGTCGGGGTTTTTCTACTTGGGTCTGTCTGTAACTTTCTTTCTTGTTTGTTTCTTGGTTCTTGGTGCAGGGTGTCTCTCTCTCTCTCTCTCTCTCTGGCCACGGCCTGTTTTCTGGTGCTTTCCATGCACAACTGTTCTTGATTTGCTGATTGTCACCTGGGGTTATTTAAGATCACTGGTTGTGTTTGTTCCTCACCAGATTGATGCACCTTGTGCCTTCTCTCCAGCTCTTGGTTACTTATTCCATAGTCCCACCTGCCTTATTGTGTTCTCGACTTCCTGCCCATTTGTTCCGACCTCGCCTAAGCCTGATGATTGTTGTACTGTTGCTGTGAATTTTGGACTGCCTTCCTGTGTACTGGCCATTGCAATCTTCACTAAAGTCTTTCAACAACCAGAGCTGTTTGTGTGGGCCTTGCATTTGTGTCCTAACAAACCCGCCTGTCTGTTTGTTTTGCAGTATTTGCAATAGACTGCCATTTTGCAATAGACTGGCTTTCTTGTAGTTTTCTTTAGTTCTGTTATTTGCCTTAGGTTTTTGCTCAGTCCATGGTAATCAGGGTTAAAGGTGAATGACTTAACATGCTTGGAAAGTGCAATATAGGAACTTTGGGAAAGTGCAATATAAGGAAACTGGTTGAATAGGAAACAACAATGTAATGTTAAAAGTGAACTGTGTATTTAGTGACTTGTGCCATTTGTAATTGTGGGAGCAAGTTTTATAAAGTGTAGTACTTCTTTTAAGCTGTGTAAATAAATCTACCTTTTGATAACACACCTCTCTTTATTCCACAAAAAAGCGCAGCCTTTTTGGGATAGCTTAAATCTGAATGGTCCCGAGTCCATCTCCCTGTGTGGTGTTGTTGGTCTTTTCTAAATCAAAATACGCCTTCCTCTTAACCAATCATAATTAAAACCACTCTGTTTTGCCACAATTGCATGTATTCATCATTGCAGCTGAAAACTGTTATCCACATGATGCCCTTGTTTTGGAAGATGATGTCTGGAAATACATTAATTCCTTATCATGGAAATTACTTGTAAATAAATTAAGGGTTTATAATGAAATCCCTCAGCGTTTGTCTGCTCGGGTGTATTTTTCAGCCTGATCTGGAGGATGCTGGGGGTTTGTCCCACCACCAACTAGATCAAAAAATAATGTGTTAAATTACACTGTTAACAACACCAACAGCATGATGTCCTCATTATGAGCTACTGAGGTTACACATTCAGAGCTGTGTGTTGTGGTTTGCCCCTGGTCTGCTGGCCTCTGTCTTTTTATATTTTCAGGTGAAGCTGAGGTGGAGCTGCTGGTGATTTGGCTGGGTGCTTTTCGCTGTGTGTACATCAGGGTTCTGCTCCCAGTTGCCAGAGGGCACATGGGCCCCGCCCCATCTGTCAAGATGGCACATAGAATTGACAGAGCGGCGTCTCACAGCTGAACTGGATCAACACTGAGTGGCTTTAACATGGACATATTCTGTAATTCTGTTGCGTGTGTAATCACAAGCAGCTGTTAATTATCAGTCCGTTCATCTCCGCGCTGCGTAGTGTTGAGCAGGTATACTGCTCAGAGTTCGTTCCTCTTTATGGGTTCAGTGAACATCAATGTGTAATCAGTAGTTCGGGCTGGCGCTGTTTTGGTACAGTGTGCAGTCATTTTGTTATTCCACGGGTTGAACCGTTCAGTTAGAGTATGATGTAATCTGCTGACAGGCGGGAGTGATCAACATGCAGCCACTAAGTTCTGAGTTAATGTAACAGTGGCCCGGTGTCACCCCTGGATAGCAACCAAATCATTGATGCTTTTGCTCTTAACCACAACAATAGGTACATCATGCTGTTATGAAGACAACAATGGTATGAAAGATTTTGTACACTGCCTGCTATTGGCATTTTTTCCTTTAGGCTATAACCATACGTCTGTAGGTCTGTGGAATTTGTATTGAACAGTAGCCTAGGTGTGTGTGATTTTGTTCATTCTGCATGTCACCAGTGGCTATGTGCGTGCGCACCCATGAACATGGCAGAGGTGTAACAGAGACCCATCGTGACACACAAGCCCTTATTTCATAGCACTGTTAGATATATATCTGTGTGTTTATTTGTTATATTTTATTTTTTTGCTATATCAAGTATTTGCTATGCTCCTCTGGTCTCAAGCCCAACAGCTTAACCACTAGACCATCACCCCCTCTATGCATATCAACTGATTTGAACTGGTTTTATGTGATCAGAAATTCCAGCAAAGAAAGGTGTTAGGTTCCACCAGGTCTCGAACAACTGTGTGCTGAAGACAAGGGACGGGGTTTCCCCTCTGTCTGCGCGAGCCAATAAGGTTAGGCGTTGCACCAATAAAACCCACCCGCTGTACCACCTACATTGTCTTTTAAAAAAAATTACTTGTTGGCTTTGTTCGGGGTGTCTCACAAGATGGAGCCCCTGTGTGTGCTGCATCTCTGGGAACCCAGGCCTGTTTTTCAATGTGACTTTGAATAAATTCAATTTGAGTTTGACTTTGTACATTGTAAGGGACAGGATTACAATAAGAACCAGGTAGAATTAACAGCACCCTCATAAAAAAGCTCCCGTATAGCACCTACAGATCCTATAAGCTTCATTCCACTTCTCAAATATCACTGTGTTCATCTGTTATATGATATACAGTAGTGTTCAGAATAATAGTAGTGCTATGTGACTAAAAAGATTAATCCAGGTTTTGAGTATATTTCTTATTGTTACATGGGAAACAAGGTACCAGTAGATTCAGTAGATTCTCACAAATCCAACAAGACCAAGCATTCATGATATGCACACTCTTAAGGCTATGAAACTGGGCTATTAGTAAAAAAAAAAAAGTAGAAAAGAGGGTGTTCACAATAATAGTAGCATCTGCTGTTGCCGCTACAAACTCAAAACTATTATGTTCAAACTGCTTTTTTAGCAATCCTGTGAATCACTAAACTAGTATTAATTGTATAACCACAGTTTTTCATGATTTCTTCACATCTGCGAGGCATTAATTTTGTTGGTTTAGAACCAAGATTTTCCTCGTTTACGAGTGTGCTTGGGGTCATTGTCTTGTTGAAACACCCATTTCAAGGGCATGTCCTCTTCAACATAAGGCAACATTACCTCTTCAAGTATTCTGACATATCCAAACTGATCCATGATACCTGGTATGCGATATATAGGCCCAACACCATAGTAGGAGAAACATGCCCATATCATGATGCTTGCACCACCATGCTTCACTGTCTTCACTGTGAACTGTGGCTTGAATTCAGAGTTTGGGGGTCGTCTCACAAACTGTCTGCGGCCCTTGGACCCAAAAAGAACAATTTTACTCTCATCAGTCCACAAAATATTCCTCCATTTCTCTTTAGGCCAGTTGATATGTTCTTTGGCAAATTGTAACCTCTTCTGCACATCTTTTATTTAACAGAGGGACTTTGCGAAGGATTCTTGCAAATAAATTAGCTTCACACAGGCGTCTTCTAACTGTCACAGCACTTAAAGGTAACTCCAGACTGTCTTTGATCATCCTGGAGCTGATCAGTGGGTGAGCCTTTGCCATTCTGGTTATTCTTCTACCCATTTTGATGGTTGTTTTCCGTTTTCTTCCACGTGTCTCTGTTTTGTTTTTTTGTTTTTTTGTCCATTTTAAAGCATTGAAGCATTAAAGCATCACATCTGTGATGGCACCAACAATTCTGAAAGGTACATCCAGGTTTTGGAGCAACACATGCTGCCATCCAAGCAATGTCCGTTTCAGGGATGTCCCTGCTTATTTCAGCAAGACAATGCCAAGCCACATTCTGCACGAGTTACAACAGTGTGGTTTTGAGTAAAAGAGTGCGGGTACTAGACTGGCCTTCCTGCAGTCCAGACCTGTTGCCCACTGAAAATGTTTGGCGCATTATGAAGCACAAATACAACAACAGAGACCCAGGACTGTTGAACAACTGAAGTTGTACAGCAAGCAAGAATGGGAAAGAATTCCACCTACAAAGCTTCAACAACTAGTTTCCTCAGTTCCCAAACACTTATTGAGTGTTGTTAGAAGGAAAGGTGATGTAACACAGTGGTAAACATACCACTGTCCCAGCTTTTTTGAAACGTGTTGCAGGCATCCATTTCAAAATGAGCAAATATTTGCACAAAAACAATAAAGTTTATCAGTTTGAACATTAAATATCTTGTCTTTGTGGTGTATTCAGTTCAGTATAGGTTGAAGAGGATTTGCTATCATTGTATTCTGTTTTTATTTACATTTTACACAACGTCCAAACTTCATTGGAATTGGGGTTGTAAGTTTGTCATGTTTGTCTCCTGTTTTCACTCCTTTCCTATTGGAATTTTCTGTCACTTATTGTGTTGTCTTGTTGTTACTTAGTGGTTTGCATTTTACATGTATTTTGGTTATTTTCTAGTGTCACTGGTTTCTTTGTTTATTCCTTTTGGACAGTTCATTTGTTATCACTTTGTCTGTCTTTTGTACTTTAGGTGTAATTGGGTATGGGTTATGGTCATGTGTTATACTTTGTCTCCTGTGGATGTCTTCATATTTGCTACCCCCTTGTGTTCTGGCTGTTTATCACATGTTCCAGTTACCCTTGATTACTGCACCTGTTGCTTTATTAATGCTACTTACTGTACTTAAACCACTCCCTTGTTGTCTTTGCTTTGCGGGTCCATTGACAAATGTTACTTGTCTCCTGTCTCATCTGTTGTCTCTTGCAGTTGTGAGTATCCTGTTCTGTTTTTGCACTCCTATTTGTAACAGTTGTCTGAGTTTATCCTCGCCTTGTTATCCTGACAAAGTGAGGAACCTTGGGGTGACTACTGACCCCATGTCATCCTTTGATTTACACATTCGATATTAAGAGGACTGCTTTTTTCACCCGTGAAACATAGCAAAGATTCGTCCTATCTTCTCTATGGCTGATGCAGACACCCTGATTCATGCAATTGTTTCTTCTAGATTGGACTACTGCAATGCTCTATTTTTTGGTTTACCACAGTCCAGCTTTAGGGGTCCTGGATTGGTTCAAAATGCTGCTGCCAGACTCTTGACAGGAAGTAGAAAGTTCGAGCACATTACACCCATTTTGGTGTCTCTTCACCGGCTACCTGTCTCTGTGAGGTCTGATTTTAAAGTTCTGCTATTAAGCTATATAATTATTCACGGACCAGCACTTTCCTACTTAGCTGACCTTATCAAACCCTATGTATCGACCCGGGCTCTACGTTCTCATGTCACAGGATTACTTGTATCTGTAGTCTGTGGGTCACAGAGCTTTCTCTTATTGTGCACCTGTTCTGTGGAATGATCTCCCTGCATAGTAGAGAAGCTTGAATCTTCAACTGGACTGGGTTGCTTGACGCAAGGACATTTTACTTCTAATCACAGAAGCTCCCTCAGCTAAATTTCTTGCTCTGGTAGTCTGTCTTGACTCTTGTTGAGAAGAATAACAGAAGCCAGCAAAAGCTGGAGTTTTTAAACCTAACCAGCCCCCTCCTACCGAGAGGCAGACTGCTATTGGCTAGTGACTAACAATTGCTCTAATTAGCACCTATTGTGCTCTAGTTAGCACCCTCCTAATGACAGGGCAGCTGTCCCTCCTAACGATGGGACTGATGCCCCTCCTGATGACTCTCCTGACAACATGAATGACTCATTACCATGAACAAAACACTGAAACTGCTTTGACCTGAGTACCACATTGTAAACAGGGCACAAAGCGTGTCTCAGACCCCCTCCCCGGTTAAGGTTGGGTTTCAACTGTTTCACATACAATGCTTCCTTCACTCCCCTCTCAAACCATTTCTTTTCTCTGGCTAAGATTTTAACTTCCTTGTCCTCAAATGTGTGGTTGGTGTCTTTAAGGTGGAGATGAACTGCAGACTGAGGTCCACCGGCGCCCTCTCTGCAGTGTTCACACTTTGTCCCCTGTTTACAATGTGGTACTCAGGTCAAAGCAGTTTCAGTCTTTTGTTGCACTTGAACTTTGAACTTATTTATTTTGGCACACAAACTCAACAATAACAAAAACTGATACACAAGACAATTCCACAGTGACATGTGTGACCAAAAATACATACATATATACAAATTACCAACCCCCAGAGCAAGCACACAGGCGACAGTGGTAAGGAAAAACTCCCTCTGATGTATTGAGGAAGAAACCTCAAGCAGACCAGACTCTAAAGCCCCGTTTACACATAGCCGGTTTTGTCGGCGGGTAGTACGTAGACCGAAGTTCGCGGTAGTTCCGGCTGTTTTCGCGGTGGAAAGGGGCGGAGCATTTCGCCGGCGTTTAGACCGCCATACTAGCTGCAAATATGCGGATAAAACGCCGCTAAATCCGCCGAATAAAGCGGCGTTTTGACGCCGTAGCATCCGGCACACGTCAGGCAACGGGGGTTAATACCCAGTTCTATCCTTTACAATCGCAGGTTAAGACGCGCATGAGAATGGCGGTGTTCTGCTGCCTCCGATAATGCCCTGGGTATTGCTGGTTTTATCCAGGCAAATCCTGCATTACTCCAGGAACTTTTGCATATAGGCACCGCCCCCAGAGTATAATAGGCTGAAGCAGCAGGAATACATGCCTCTGTCACTGCAGGGGGAGGGAGATCATCCTCAGCCTTTTCTTCTCCTTCCTTTTCCCCCTCCTCAACGTGTTGCTCCGTCTCCACCACAGGCCTCCCTGTGCTTCTGAACCAGACCTCTTGGTAAGTCCTTGCTGCTGCCAATTTTCTTTTACTGGAGCTTCTCTGCAAAAATATCTGGAGCTGGCCGCGAGTGAGAGGCCTGCATGCAGCGCACTAGCATTTTTATACTGACCGCCGCCTATCGGCCGTTTGGAACGCCGTTAACCGGGAACGCCGGCCACCAATTACGGCGGTGTAAACTGCGGCACTACAGGAAGGGGCAGGATGAAATGGTGATTAAAAAGTATCAAACGCCGTTGTTCGCGTTGTCTCCGTCATCACGCGAATTCTCCGGGAGCGCTCCCGGAATTATTCGACATGTTGAATAATTTTTTCGACGATTCCCGGTAAAGCCGGAACTAAGTGCCGGTGTTAACAACGGCGTTTGATGGCCAAAAACTCTTCCGGGACGCTTCCGGGAGCTCTTACCGTCTATGTGTAAACAGGGCTTAAGGGGTGACCCTCTGCTTGGGCTATGCTACAAACACAATTAACAACACAAACTCAAATCCCATTATAATAAACATATCAAGTGAACACCGTGTCTTTGTCTACCTACATATTTACATACATATACAGTATACATGTATACACACACCAACATATACACACACACACACATATATATATATATATATATATATATATATATATATATATATATATATATATATATATATCTCAATCAATCAATCAATCAATTTTTTTTTATATAGCGCCAAATCACAACAAACAGTTGCCCCAAGGCGCTTTATATTGTAAGGCAAGGCCATACAATAATTATGTAAAACCCCAACGGTCAAAACGACCCCCTGTGAGCAAGCACTTGGCTACAGTGGGAAGGAAAAACTCCCTTTTAACAGGAAGAAACCTCCAGCAGAACCAGGCTCAGGGAGGGGCAGTCTTCTGCTGGGACTGGTTGGGGCTGAGGGAGAGAACCAGGAAAAAGACATGCTGTGGAGGGGAGCAGAGATCGATCACTAATGATTAAATGCAGAGTGGTGCATACAGAGCAAAAAGAGAAAGAAACAGTGCATCATGGGAACCCCCCAGCAGTCTACGTCTATAGCAGCATAACTAAGGGATGGTTCAGGGTCACCTGATCCAGCCCTAACTATAAGCTTTAGCAAAAGGAAAGTTTTAAGCCTAATCTTAAAAGTAGAGAGGGTGTCTGTCTCCCTGATCTGAATTGGGAGCTGGTTCCACAGGAGAGGAGCCTGAAAGCTGAAGGCTCTGCCTCCCATTCTACTCTTACAAACCCTAGGAACTACAAGTAAGCCTGCAGTCTGAGAGCGAAGCGCTCTATTGGGGTGATATGGTACTACGAGGTCCCTAAGATAAGATGGGACCTGATTATTCAAAACCTTATAAGTAAGAAGAAGAATTTTAAATTCTATTCTAGAATTAACAGGAAGCCAATGAAGAGAGGCCAATATGGGTGAGATATGCTCTCTCCTTCTAGTCCCCGTCAGTACTCTAGCTGCAGCATTTTTAATTAACTGAAGGCTTTTTAGGGAACTTTTAGGACAACCTGATAATAATGAATTACAATAGTCCAGCCTAGAGGAAATAAATGCATGAATTAGTTTTTCAGCATCACTCTGAGACAAGACCTTTCTGATTTTAGAGATATTGCGTAAATGCAAAAAAGCAGTCCTACATATTTGTTTAATATGCGCTTTGAATGACATATCCTGATCAAAAATGACTCCAAGATTTCTCACAGTATTACTAGAGGTCAGGGTAATGCCATCCAGAGTAAGGATCTGGTTAGACACCATGTTTCTAAGATTTGTGGGGCCAAGTACAATAACTTCAGTTTTATCTGAGTTTAAAAGCAGGAAATTAGAGGTCATCCATGTCTTTATGTCTGTAAGACAATCCTGCAGTTTAGCTAATTGGTGTGTGTCCTCTGGCTTCATGGATAGATAAAGCTGGGTATCATCTGCGTAACAATGAAAATTTAAGCAATACCGTCTAATAATACTGCCTAAGGGAAGCATGTATAAAGTGAATAAAATTGGTCCTAGCACAGAACCTTGTGGAACTCCATAATTAACTTTAGTCTGTGAAGAAGATTCCCCATTTACATGAACAAATTGTAATCTATTAGACAAATATGATTCAAACCACCGCAGCGCAGTGCCTTTAATACCTATGGCATGCTCTAATCTCTGTAATAAAATTTTATGGTCAACAGTATCAAAAGCAGCACTGAGGTCTAACAGAACAAGCACAGAGATGAGTCCACTGTCCGAGGCCATAAGAAGATCATTTGTAACCTTCACTAATGCTGTTTCTGTACTATGATGAATTCTAAAACCTGACTGAAACTCTTCAAATAGACCATTCCTCTGCAGATGATCAGTTAGCTGTTTTACAACTACCCTTTCAAGAATTTTTGAGAGAAAAGGAAGGTTGGAGATTGGCCTATAATTAGCTAAGATAGCTGGGTCAAGTGATGGCTTTTTAAGTAATGGTTTAATTACTGCCACCTTAAAAGCCTGTGGTACATAGCCAACTAACAAAGATAGATTGATCATATTTAAGATCGAAGCATTAAATAATGGTAGGGCTTCCTTGAGCAGCCTGGTAGGAATGGGGTCTAATAAACATGTTGATGGTTTGGATGAAGTAACTAATGAGAATAACTCAGACAGAACAATCGGAGAGAAAGAGTCTAACCAAATACCGGCATCACTGAAAGCAGGCAAAGATAACGATACGTCTTTGGGATGGTTATGAGTAATTTTTTCTCTAATAGTTAAAATTTTGTTAGCAAAGAAAGTCATGAAGTCATTACTAGTTAAAGTTAATGGAATACTCAGCTCAATAGAGCTCTGACTCTTTGTCAGCCTGGCTACAGTGCTGAAAAGAAACCTGGGGTTGTTCTTATTTTCTTCAATTAGTGATGAGTAGAAAGATGTCCTAGCTTTACGGAGGGCTTTTTTATAGAGCAACAGACTCTTTTTCCAGGCTAAGTGAAGATCTTCTAAATTAGTGAGACGCCATTTCCTCTCCAACTTACGGGTTATCTGCTTTAAGCTACGAGTTTGTGAGTTATACCACGGAGTCAGACACTTCTGATTTAAAGCTCTCTTTTTCAGAGGAGCTACAGCATCCAAAGTTGTCTTCAATGAGGATGTAAAACTATTGACGAGATACTCTATCTCCCTTACAGAGTTTAGGTAGCTACTCTGCACTGTGTTGGTATATGGCATTAGAGAACATAAAGAAGGAATCATATCCTTAAACCTAGTTACAGCGCTTTCTGAAAGACTTCTAGTGTAATGAAACTTATTCCCCACTGCTGGGTAGTCCATCAGAGTAAATGTAAATGTTATTAAGAAATGATCAGACAGAAGGGAGTTTTCAGGGAATACTGTTAAGTCTTCTATTTCCATACCATAAGTCAGAACAAGATCTAAGATATGATTAAAGTGGTGGGTGGACTCATTTACTTTTTGAGCAAAGCCAATAGAGTCTAATAATAGATTAAATGCAGTGTTGAGGCTGTCATTCTCAGCATCTGTGTGGATGTTAAAATCGCCCACTATAATTATCTTATCTGAGCTAAGCACTAAGTCAGACAAAAGGTCTGAAAATTCACAGAGAAACTCACAGTAACGACCAGGTGGACGATAGATAATAACAAATAAAACTGGTTTTTGGGACTTCCAATTTGGATGGACAAGACTAAGAGACAAGCTTTCAAATGAATTAAAGCTCTGTCTGGGTTTTGGATTAATTAATAAGCTGGAATGGAAGATTGCTGCTAATCCTCCACCCCGGCCCGTGCTACGAGCATTCTGACAGTTAGTGTGACTCGGGGGTGTTGACTCATTTAAACTAACATATTCATCCTGCTGTAACCAGGTTTCTGTTAGGCAGAATAAATCAATATGTTGATCAATTATTATATCATTTACCAACAGGGACTTAGAAGAGAGAGACCTAATGTTTAATAGACCACATTTAACTGTTTTAGTCTGTGGTGCAGTTGAAGGTGCTATATTATTTTTTCTTTTTGAATTTTTATGCTTAAATAGATTTTTGCTGGTTATTGGTAGTCTGGGAGCAGGCACCGTCTCTACGGGGATGGGGTAATGAGGGGATGGCAGGGGGAGAGAAGCTGCAGAGAGGTGTGTAAGACTACAACTCTGCTTCCTGGTCCCAACCCTGGATAGTCACGGTTTGGAGGATTTAAGAAAATTGGCCAGATTTCTAGAAATGAGAGCTGCTCCATCCAAAGTGGGATGGATGCCGTCTCTCCTAACAAGACCAGGTTTTCCCCAGAAGCTTTGCCAATTATCTATGAAGCCCACCTCATTTTTTGGACACCACTCAGACAGCCAGCAATTCAAGGAGAACATGCGGCTTAACATGTCACTCCCGGTCCGATTGGGGAGGGGTCCAGAGAAAACTACAGAGTCCGACATTGTTTTTGCAAAGTTACACACCGATTTAATGTTAATTTTAGTGACTTCCGATTGGCGTAACCGGGTGTCATTACTGCCGACGTGAATTACAATCTTACCAAATTTACGCTTAGCCTTAGCCAGCAGTTTCAAATTTCCTTCAATGTCGCCTGCTCTGGCCCCCGGAAGACAATTGACTATGGTTGCTGGTGTCGCTAACTTCACATTTCTCAAAACAGAGTCGCCAATAACCAGAGTTTGATCCTCGGCGGGTGTGTCGTCGAGTGGGGAAAAACGGTTAGAGATGTGAACGGGTTGGCGGTGTACACGGGGCTTCTGTTTAGGGCTACGCTTCCTCCTCACAGTCACCCAGTCGGCCTGCTTTCCCGGCTGCTCGGGATCTGCCAGGGGGGAACTAACGGCGGCTAAGCTACCTTGGTCCGCACCGACTACAGGGGCCTTGCTAGCTGTAGAATTTTCCACGGTGCGGAGCCGAGTCTCCAATTCGCCCAGCCTGGCCTCCAAAGCTACGAATAAGCTACACTTATTACAAGTACCATTACTGCTAAAGGAGGCCGAGGAATAACTAAACATTTCACACCCAGAGCAGAAAAGTGTGGGAGAGACAGGAGAAGCCGCCATGCTAAATCGGCTAAGAGCTAGTAGCTACGCTAAGCTAGCGGATTCCTAAAAACACGCAAAGTGAATAATGTGTAAATAATTTAGAGGTGATTCAGCAGAAGGAGTGCTTTAGTTAAGGCACGTAAAGATTACACTAGGAAACAAATCGTAATCTAGATAACTAGACCAACCTAACTGCGCAGATTAAACAGCTAACAGATACAGAAAAACACCGCTGTGCTCCGGAACAGGAAGTGATACAATACCGCAGTGAGAGCCAACCACCCATATATATATATATATATATACACACACACACATATATACACATACATATATACTCACATACACATATACATACATGCACATACACAGATGAATGTTACTGAACAAGTTCACAATTATAACTGACAACACAAAACTCATTGTACTTCATTAGATACATATCTTGAAAACATAATTTTTTTATATTGATTTTTAAACTGATTGATATTTGGACATTGTCTGAGTTCATCCATCAGGTTATTCCATAAACTAGGGCCACACATGTAGACACAGAAACCTTTCCTGGTCATCTGAGCGCCAGCAATTTTAAAATGATACAAGCCCCGTAAATTATATTTTCCCTCTCTCTCAGTAAAATATTCTTGAATTCTAAATGGCACTTGTTTATTTTTCAGTTCGTACATTAATTGAACAGTCTTGAATGAAATCATATCATTAAGTTTTAATATTTGAGATTTAATGAACAGTGGGTTGGTGTGGTCTCGATAACCTGCATTATGAATTGTCCTTAATGCTCTTTTTTGAAGAATGAATAATGGTTGCAATGTAGTTTTGTAATTGTTGCCCCAAACTTCAGCACAATAAGTCAAGTAGGGTGCAACCAATGAACAATACAGAGTATGTAGTGCTCTGCAATCAAGAACATGCTTTACTTTATTTAATACTGCAATACTCTTTGATACCTTCATTTGAATATGCTGAATATGAGCCCTGTGGTAGCTCACAAATGATGTCCAGACATGATGAACAGTATTCCCTGAGTTTAACAAACTGCGTTCGGTTTTGTAAGTAGCTTTTAACCCCTTAACGCCCATAGTCACATATATTCTACAATCTCTGACTCAAATATGCAACTTACCAAATTGACGTGTATGCCCGTTGTCGCAAATTTGCAACATACCATCATTATTATATTATAACATAAAGTCATTACCAGAATACCCAATATTACTATCTAGTTTTTGTGCAAAAGTGAAATTAATAATCTCAACATTATTTACCATCTACTTAAAGGCAAAAACACACACAAAACATTTTTTTTATATACAGCTATATAAATTTGGGCGTTAAGGGGTTAATCCAACTCAGAGCCACCCCTCTGATCCCATACAGTTCCAACTTTTGAAATAATATATTGTGATCAATAGTGTCAAAAGCCTTTCTTAAGTCACCAAATACTGTAAACCTGCAACTATTACCCTTTGGTCCACATGTTTATTGATCTCTTCTATGGAATCGAGCAATGCCAGTGTCGTCGACCTTTTTCCTCTAAAACCATATTGACTTTCATCAAGCAAGTTGTGTCGATCTATAAATTTATCCAGTCTGCTGTTGTAAAATTTTTCCAGTATCTTTGAAAATTGTGACAACAGAGACACAGGCCTGTAGTTAGTAAAACGATGCTTGCTACCAGATTTGAATAAAGGTATCACTTTTGCCACTTTCATACTGTTAGGAACAATCCCAGTTTGAAATGATTTGTTAAAAATATATGATAATGGTTTTGTGATTTCAGTAATTATTCGCTTTACTAAGGACATATGCACCTCATTATGATCCGTTGACTTTTTACTTTTACATGTACTAACTATGTTAATAATTTCCCTTTCATCTGCTGGGCTGAGAAACATTGTGTGCGGATTTCTGGCGATTAATTGGGATTTCAGCTGCCAGATCTGGCCCAACATTAGCAAAAAATTTATTGAAACTATTCACTACTTGGCTCATGTTATATTCATCTTTTTTGTCATAAGTAAAGTATGTTGGATAGTTATTTGATTTGGGTTCATTTGCTATAATACTATTCAATATTTTCCATGTTTCCTTTAAATTGTTTTTATTATTGTTTAGTATTTTTCCAAAGTATGATTTTTTACAGTTCCGCATATAGTTGTTAGTTTATTTTTATAGTCCTTATACGAGGTCTGTTAGAAAACTATCCGACCTTTTTATTTTTTAAAAAACTATATGGATTTGAATCATGTGAGCTTGCATCAGCCAAGCTTGAACCTTCGTGCGCATGCGTGAGTTTTTTCACGCCTGTCGGTTGCGTCATTCGCCTGTGGGCAGGCTTTGAGTGAGCACTGGTCCACCCCTCGCGTCGGATTTTCATTGTCAGGAAAATGGTTGAGAGATTGGAGCAGCGCTGAATCAAATTTTTCCAGAAACGGTGAGAGACAGCCAGGTGGAAACCATTCGGAAGATTCAGATGGCTTTCGGTGAAGATACTCTGGGCGTCACACAGATTAAGGATCATTACAACCGGATTAAAGACGGCCCACAGCGGCACAGGGCGCATCACACTCCAAGCGGCCATCGACAGGCTGAAACGACCAGATCATTTCCAAAGTGAAGGCTGTGTTGATCCGGGACGTCATCTGACTACCAGAGAAATTGTGGAAGAGTTGGACATCAGCACTTTTGCGGCACATTCCACTGTTACAGGAGATTTTGTAATGAAAGACGTGCGGAGGAATTCGCGCATCGGGACAGAACCGCTCATGGCGCACAACAAAAAGCACATCCGTGTTGGAAGTCTCACAGGACAAGTTGTGACATGCCCAGCTATTACACAATTTCTCGGATACTCACTTGACTGAAAAGCCACCAAAAGCCGCCTGAATCTTCCGAATGGTTTCCAACATGGACGTGCTTTTTGATGTGCGCCATGAGCGGCTCCGTCCCGACGCGTGAATTCCTCCACACGTCTTTCATTACAAAATCTCCTGTAACAGTGGAATGTGCCGCAAAAGTGCTGATGTACACCTCTTCCACAATTTCTCTGGTAGTCAGATGACGTCCGGATCAACACAGCCTTCACTTTGGAAATGATCTGGTCATTTCAGCCTGTCGATGGCCGCTCGGAGCGCGGCGCGCCCTGCGCCACTGTGGGCCGTCTTTAATCCGGTTGTAATGATCCTTAATCTGTGTGACGCCCAGAGTATCTTCACCAAAAGCCGTCTGAATCTTCCGAATGGTTTCCACCTGGCTGTCTCTAACAGTTTCTGGAAAAATTTGATTCAGCGTTGCTCCAATCGCTCAGCCATTTTCCTGACAATGAAAATCCGACGCGGGGGGTGGACCAGTGCTCACTCAAAGCCTGCCCACAGGCGAATGACGCAACCAACAGGCGTGAAAAAACTTATGCATGCGCACGAAGGTTCAAACTTGGCTGATGCAAGCGCACATGATTCAAATCCATACAGTTTTTTTAAAAAATAAAAAGCGGATAGTTTGCTAACAGACCTCATATTTAACCTCTGCCTCTCTTGATTTACTTTTAATGAATTCTCTGTATAGCCTATTTTGCTTTTTACACACCTTTTGAAGACCTTCTGTTATCCATGGGTTAGCTTTATAGTTATTATTTTTATTATACTGTATAAATGGACAATTTTTGTTATATATATTGAGAAATATGTTTTCAAATTCAGAATATGCTAAATTCACATCTTGCTTATTGTAAATGGGATTCCAATCCTGTAAAAGTAAATCATTTTTGTTCATGGTAATGAGTCATTCACGTCGTCAGGAGAGGACAGAAGCTTGAATCTTCGACTGGACTGGGTTGCTTGACGCAAGGACGTTTCGCTTCAAATCGCAGAAGCTTCATCAGCTAAAATTCTTGCTCTGTTAGTCTAAATCAGGAAGTTTCACAACCTTTTAGTGCAGAAAAGGCGTACTTTCAGTGGGGGTAGTTATAAAGATACACCCAGACAAATTAGTGACACAGGGAAAATTGGGTAAAGAATCTCTCCGACAGGGTTCTTACACAGACAGAAAAGGATGGGCTCGCTAAAGGACTAAATTTCTCATTGACTCCTAAACATATGCCGACAGTAGATTACATCACTGCAGTAGAGTCAGCCATTAAACATAACAGTTTGTCAAAGTCAGAAGCTGGGGACCTCCGACTAAGAGTCACAGCAGTGCTGAACAGTGCTAAGCCTCCTCCGTCCAACATCACAGGAGAAGAACGGAAAGCTTTGTCAGCACTGCAGAATGACCAAAGCATGCTTATCCTGCCAGCGGATAAAGGCAGATGCACGGTGGTCCTGAACACATCGGACTATGAGGCCAAGATCAACAACTTGCTCAGTGACTCCAATACATACGAGCGTCTGAAGAGAGACCCCACAAGCGGCTATAAGAAGAAAATCATTAACTACCTCCAAAACCTGGAGAAAGAGGGATTCATCGACAGGCAGGCATACTACAGACTGTACCCTGGGGACGCCACTCCATGCATCTATGGACTGCCCAAAATCCACAAACAGGACTTGCCACTCAGGCCTATTGTATGTAGCACAGATTCCATCACGTACAATTTGGCCAAGCACCTCAAGTGGATTTTGGCTCCTCTACTGGGTAACTCAGACCACCATGTGGAGAACACACAAAATTTTGTGAACAAGATCAAGGACCTTCAGCTTGAGGCAGATGAAACTATGGTGTCATTTGATGTGACATCGTTGTTCACCTGCATCCCCATCGCTGAGGCCATCTCAGCTGTGAGGCAGAGACTGCTGGAGGATGTGTCTCTACTTGAAAGGACCAAACTCACACCAGACCACATCTGCCAACTCTTGGAGATCTGTTTTAACACCACATATTTCCTGTTTAGGGGGAATTACTACAGGCAGATCCATGGTTGTGCGATGGGGTCTCTGGTACCCCCAATTGTGGCATATCTGTATATGGAGCGAGTGGAGAAGAGAGCCTTGACATCTTTCACGGGCATCTCTCCCAGTCACTGGTTCAGATATGTCGATGACACATGGGTTAAAATCAAGCAACAGGAGGTTGAGGACTATACAGAGCGCATCAACTCGGTGGACTCCAATATCAAGTTCACACGTGAGGATGCCAGAAACAACCATTTAGCCTTCTTGGACTGTGCTGTTACAATTGGAGAGAACAGGCAGCTCCAGACAGGGGTTTACAGAAAACCCACTCACACTGACCAATACCTGCTCTTTGGCTCAAACCACCCCCTTGAACACAAGCTCAGGGTGATCAGGACTCTTCAACACAGAGCCCTACAGGTGCCCACAACTGCAGAGGGAAGGGCTAAAGAACAACAACTTGTCCAGAAAGCCCTCACAGTATGTGGGTACCCACAATGGTTCCTGGATAAAGTGCAGAAGTCCCAGAGAAGAAAGAGACCAGATAGGCAGGAGACAGAGACAAGAAGAAGAGGAATGTCTCTATTTAGCAAGAGTAGGGGAAAAACTACAGAGGCTCTTCAGACAGCATAAAATCCCAGTTTACTTTAAACCTGTTAACACCTTGAGACAGAAATTAGTTCACCCTAAGGACTGGATCCTTAATTATAAACAGAGCAATGTAGTGTATTCTATCAGATGTCAGGAAAACTGTAACGAACACTACATAGGTGAGACTAAGCAACCTTTATAGAAAAGGCTATACCAGCATGGCAGAGAGGGCACCAGTGGACCTCAGTCTGCAGTTCATCTCCACCTTAAAGACACTAACCACACGTTTGAGGACAAGGAAGTTAAAATCTTAGACCGCGAGAAGAAATGGTTTGAGAGAGGGGTGAAGGAGGGATTCTATGTGAAACAGTTGAAACACAGCCTTAACCGGGGAGGGGATCTGAGACACACGTTGTCCCCTGTTTACAATGGGGTACTCAGTTCAAAGTAGTTTCAGTCTTTTGTTCATGGTAATGAGTCATTCACATCATCAGGAGAGGCGTCAGTCCCATCGTTAGGAGGGACAGCTACCCTGTCATTAGGAGGGTGCTAACTAGAGCACAATAGGTGCTAATTAAAGCAATTGTTTAATCACTAGCCTATAGCAGTCTGCCTCTCGGTAGGAGATGTCTGGTTAGGTTTAAAACTCCAGCTTTTGTGGCTTCTGTTTGTTCTTCTCGACAAGGGTCAGACAGAAGTCAGACTACCAGGGCAAGAATTTTAGCTGAGGAAGCTTCTGCGATTTGAAGCAAAACGTCCTCGCGTCAAGCAACCGAGTCCAGTCGAAGATTCAAGCTTCTCTATTATGGAAACCACCTGGACAACTGAGAGCCTACACAGAAATGTTGTCAAGAGAGGCGTCAGTCCCATCATTAGGAGGGACAGCTGCCCTGTCATTAGGAGGGTGCTAACTAGAGCACAATAGGTGCTAATTAGAGCAATTGTTAGTCACTAGCCAATAGCAGCCTGCCTTTCGGTAGGAGGGGGCTGGTAGGAGGTTTAAAAGCTCCAGTTTTTGCTGGCTTCTGTTATTCTTCTCTACAAGAGTCAAGACAGAAGCCAGACTACCAGAGCAAGAAATTTAGCTGAGGAAGCTTCTGCGATTAGAAGTGAAACGTCTCTGCATCAAGCAACCCAGTCCAGTCGAAGATTCAAGCTTCTCTACTATGGAAACCACCTGGACAACTGAGAGCCTTCACAGAAACATCTCCCTGCATCTATAAAACAGTCAGACTCTGTAGAGACTTTCAATTCCAGATTTAAGATGCATTTATTCTCTCTTTCATTTGGCTAGCATAATGCCATAGTATGTTACTATGCTTTCTATCCTTTTAAATTCATTTCAATAGTAAACAGAGCGGCTCTCGGCCTCAACTTAATCTAAAGTCTGGGTCTGTTAGTGAAGCTTAGGGCTAGTGATCACCTAAATATTTCTTCTCCTTTCCTGTTGCTTAATGCTGATGAAATATACTTAGGTGTAGGTTTTTCCGGTCGACTGATTCTGCTCTTGTTTTTCTCTGTCCAAGGTACAGATGACGTCACATAGGACTGCAGGATTGATGGATCCAATCCGCAAGGGGCTGGACTGATCGTGAGATACAAGGACTGAAGGAGGTTCTGCATGCTGCAGTCTGCAGAATGCAGATGACCCCTGCCTGTGGTGCTAACGCCTGTGTGGACTTCTCATCTTCTTTACATTATTATGCTGTTTGATTTCCTGTTTTCTGTTTCTTTAGCTTGTATGTGGGGTTATTTATGTGGGGCTATGTGGGGTTATTTATGACCCCATTGATTTTATTTTGGAATACTTATATATAAATGATTGTTTTAGGGTTCTTCATATTTATTTCACTCTCTAATATATTTATCCATCACCCTTTTCATCCTCCTCTCTGGGAACCATCACCTTATCACGGGGAAGTGGTTTGTGTGCCCGTATGAACCTGAGAGCTGTGTTGTCTGGAGCCTTCATGCTCTGGGTAGGGTCTCCCATGGCAAACTGGTCTCAGGAAAGGGGACAGACAAAGAATGGTTCACAATGATACCATGACAAAACAAGGAAAACAAAACGTGGCCCGGCCAAGCGGAAGCGCAGGGCCCCCGTCTGGAGCCAGGCCTGCATGGAGGGCCCATTGTCAAGTGCCTGGTGGCTCAGCTTGTCACGGAGCCCAGTTAGGTACAGCCCAAAAAGGCAACTTGGACTACCTTATTCTTCACTGGAGTTGCCCAGGGTATGAGGCACCAGGTGGTTGTGGGGATACTCACAAGGGTGGGAGTTCCCAGCTGAGTGCCGCTACATTGAAGTTTACCTCCCTGCCATTGGAGGTCGCCTCCCTGCACCTTTGGGTGGCAGGCGGAAAAACACTGACTGTTGTTTGTGCATATGCACTGAACAGCAGTTTGGAGTACTCAGCCTTCTTGGAGTCCCTGGATGGAGTCCTGTATGGGGCTCCAGTAGGGGACTCCATTGTTCTGCTGGGGACTTCAATGTACACGCGGGCAATGACAGAGACACCTGAAGAGGTGTGATTAGGAGGAGCAGCCTCCCTGATCTAAACCCGAGTGGTTGTTTGCTACTGGACATCTGTGCTAGTCGTGGACTGTCCACAACAAACACCATGGTCAAAAATAAGGATGCTTATAAGTGTACATAGTACCAGAGCACCCTAGGCCAAAGGTCAAAGATAGATTTTGTGATCGTATCATCTGCTGTGATGCCACATTTCTGGACACTCGGGTGAAGAGAAGGGCAGAGCTGTCAGCTGATCACCATCTGGTGGTGAGTTAGATCTGAGGGTGGGGGAGGACTTTAGGCAGAACTGGTAAGTCCAAATAGATAGTGCAGGTGAACTGAGAATGCCTGGAGGAGCCCACTGTCTGACAGATCTTCAACTCACACCTCTAGTGGAGCTTTTCTAGCATCCCTGTGGAGGTTGGGGGCATTGAACCAAAATGGGCAATGTTCAAAGCCTCCATTGCTGAAGCTGCAGTGGGGAGATGCAGCCTGAAGGGCTTAGGTGCCTCAAGGGGTGGCAACCCTCAAACATTGTGGTGAACACTGGTGGCCAGGGAAGCTGTCTGACTGAAGAAGTAGTCAGACAGTTATCCGTTCTGGGATATGTTATCTCACAGGACTTCTGAAACAGTTGCAAGGTACCGACAGGCCCGAAGGATGGCAGCCTCTGTTGTGGTGGAGGCAAAGCAGTGGGTGTGGGAGGAGTTCAGAGTATCCATGGAGAAGGATTTTCGGTCTGCACCAAGGTGCTTCTGGCAGGCTGTGAGGCACCTCAGGAGGGGAGAACAGAAAACCATCCAAACTGTGTACAGTAAGGATGGGGCTCTGTTGACCTCAACTGAGGGTGTAATCTGGGGCTGGAAGGAACACTGGAAAGAAGTCCTGCATCAGACTGGAGAGCCCTCTATAGTAGGAGCAGAGCTGGAAGCTGATGGGGGATAAGACACTAGAACGGATGAGTTTGAGATGAATGACATGGAAAGCGGGATGAATGTGCATGGACATGGGGAGACGGAGACAAACAGAAACAGGGTTAATAATCTTGGATACTGGAAAGGGACTAACGAACCTGGAAGCCAACTTCTTGGGCTGTCCCCTAACCGTAAGGTGGTGCGTGGAAAGCAAACCTTCTGCCCAGGTCGTGTACAGCGGCACGGTGGACCTCCTGTGATCCACTGCGGTCTTGTAAGCCAACAATGAGCGTCATAAAGCTTTTATAGCCCACTGCCAGGTTAGTTGGCAACAGAGGATGAGGCTGAGAGGTGAGGGGACAGAAGAGTTAAGATTAACTGAGGGAAAAACACAAGGCTGGTGACTGTATACAACATGGAAAGGGGAGTAACCTGAGGATGCTGAGAGTAAACTATTGTGTGCGAGTTCAAAGTTGTGCTGACTATGATGCTGGTTGATGAGAGGCGAGAACTCGGAGACCTTTCTCTAATTCTTGGTTAAGACATTCCATCTTCCCATTGGCCTGTGGATGGTAGCCCAAGGTTAAACTTGACGTGACCCTGAGGAGACGGCAGAACTCCCTCCAAAAATTGGACACAAATTGAGGTTCCCAGTTGGACACAGTATCCTGCAGTAACCCATGTAACTTAAAAACTTGTTATATCATAACTTTGGCTGTTTCTTTAGCTGATAGAAGGCGTGGTAAAGATATGAAATTTACCATCTTAGACAGGCGATCTACACAGTTAAATCACAGTGTGTCCCTTAGAGTGCGGAAAACCAGTTACCAAGTCTATGGAGAAGCGCGACCTTGGGTGAGTGGGAACAGCTAGCGGTAACAAGGTGCTCGCAGGTGCATGGTTGGACATTTATGCATAGCGCAGACTTGACAGGCATTTACATATTCTTTAACATTTTTATTAATCCCTGGCCACCAGAATCTTTGCTGTACAACAGATAAAGTCTTCTTAATTCCTGGGTGACAAAATAAACGACTCTCATGGCACCAGCGAATCACACCACCCTTGAGGGCTTCGGGGACAAAAAGTCTGCCCTGTGGACAACCATCAGGAAGAGACTCATTACCTAAAGCCGATTTAATCCTCGACTCGATATCCCAAGTTAATGCGGATACGAAGCCAAATTTATCCAGAAACTCCCATACCACATCATTGACTCGGTTTTGGAAAATGGTTGGTGGATTCGTGAGTCCAAACGGTATGACCTATTAACTCATAATGTCCGGATGGTGTATTAAAGGCCGTTTTACCCTCATCTCCCTGTTTTATCCAGACCAAATGATATGCGTTGCGTAAGTTGAGTTTAGTAAAAACATTGGCTCCTTCTAACAACTCAAATGCAGAGAAGATAAACGGCAGCGGATAATGGTTCTTAACCGTGATGTTGTTAAGGCTGCGGTAATCAATGCACTGTCGGAGAGACTTATATTCCTTTTCATCAAAGAAGAACGCTGCCCCATGGGCAACGACGAAAGTCTAATCAAGCCGGCTGCAAGAGACTCCTGGATTCATTGCGCTGTGTTCAGGAGCTGACAGAGAAAAGAGCTTTCCCCGTGGTGGCCTCGCACCAGGGAGAAGCTCAATAGTGCAGTCATATTCACGATGAGGTGGTAAAGATTTAGCTTTAGCTTTGCTAAAAACAGCTGCAAAGTCATGGTAACATCCACGTACCCCAACGAGATCCAGATTCGAACCCGTCTGAGTGCATTCGGATTTAGACAAACATACATTTTTGCAAACCGGGCCCCAGGAAATAATTTCCCCCTTCGTCCAATCAAAATTGGGCCCGTGTCGTTGCAACCAGGGGTGCCCCAGAATGATCGGGTGAGTCATATTATCCAAAATGTGGAAGCTTATGGATTCAGAGTGAGTCTCGGAAATAAACAATTTCACTGACTGTGTGCAGTGGGAGATTTGACCCAATACGTGGCCATCCATGGCATGTACCACCAGAGGGCACGAAAGCTTATACATCTTAAGGAGAAGGGACTTGGCAAGAGAAGACAGAATCCAGGTGGCATCAGAACCCGAATCAACAAAAGCTGAAACGGCTATGGTGGCGTGATGAGACATTAATTTAGCTGGGATTACATTCTGTGCCGAGACAGCAGAGATGGAATTTAGACTCACTCGTAACTCCGGCTTTGACCGCATGGTGGCACAGCTTGCCTGACAATTGGAAATTAAATGTCCTGATTGTCCACAGTAGTAGAAGAGTCCGTCCTCACGGCGACGCTGTCGCTCCAGTGTACGCCCCAGCTGCATGGGCTCCTCGGTGCTGTGCAGAGATGAGTCGGTCCAAGCGTAAGTGGAGGAGGAGGAAGAGCAGCTCGGAGGCGTGTTCACCTGGTGATCCAGTTGACAACTCCCTCAGTGAAGTCGGTCCTGCAGACATTGGTCGGTGTGAATGGCCAGCGTGATGAGCTCGTCAAGGTCCTCCGGGAGGTCACTTGTCCTGTACGTCAGCCCCCAGCCCCTGGAAGAAAATGTCTAGGAGGGCGGCTGGGTTCCATTTACTTTTGGCCACCAGGATATGGAAGTCTATGGTGTAATCAGTGACTCAGCGACTGCCCTGCTTGAGCCTTATTAGGGAGCACGCAGCTTCGTGTCACCAGTGCAGTGTGTTGAAACACCTGTTCGAGAGCCGTGGTGAAGGCATGAAGTGAAGCACAGGTGGAGGATTGTCCACCCCATTCAGCTGTTGCCCAGGATGCAGCACGACCGGACAGTTGAGTGATCATGTATGCTATCTTCACCTGGTCGGACGGAAACATAGATGACATTAACTCAAAGTGTAGCTCACATTGTGTGATGAATGGTCTAATGTCACTGGGTTCCCTGGAGAAGCGTTCTGGTCGTGACAACTGGCAGCAGACCACAGGAGCAGGTACAGGAGCCGGTGAGGCTGCTGATGGCCCCGGTGGAGGTATAATGGAATTACCGGTGGCCATGTCCAACGTAGCCTGAGGATTCAGTCTGGACAGTAGTTGGCTCATCTGTGCGCTTACAGATGACATGAAGGTGTCCTGCTGTTTAGCTAGCTCACTAAACCCAGAACTGAGTGCAGTGAGCTGGTCTTCCCGCTGTGCGAGCTGCTGGCTATGGTGGCGTACCACCAACTGGAATGGGTCTGAGCCTGCTGTGTCCATCATTGGCCAGATTGATCTGACAGGCGGGTTGGTCAAGGACAATTGGACACAAATACGAGGCTCACACAAACAGCTCTGGTTGGCAAAAGACTTTAGTGAGGTGGATAGCAATGGTTGGTACACAGAAAGGCAGTCCAAAATACACAGCAGAAGTACAAAAATCATCAGGCAGTGGTGAGATTGGAAAAACGGGCAGCTGGAGAGAAGACACAAAGCACATCAATCTGGCAAGGAGCAAATGCACCCAGTGAGCTTATATAACCCCAGGTGATGAGCTGCAAATTAGGAACAGGTGTGCGTGGAATGCACCAGAACCAAGGTGTGGCCAGAAAGAGAGAAACACCCACCGCCAAGAACCCAGGGACAGATAAGAAAGATAAAGACAGACAGACCCAAGCAGAAAAACTCAGCAAGAGAATAAACACACAGAAAGCAATGAATCAATGAAAATAATAAAACAGACCAGATGAAAATAAAACAGACAAGCAAGCAAACATTCAAACCCTGATAATGATGTGGTTCTGTTGGCTTCATTGGCCTGTGACCTCCAACACTCACTGGATTGGTTCACAGCTGAGTGCGGAGCAGCTAGGATCAGGATCAGCACCTCTAAGGTCATGGTCATGGTTCTCAGTAGGAAACCAATGGATTGCCTACTCTGGGTAGGGAATCCAGTCTTGCCCCAAGTAAAGGAGTTCAAGTGCCTCGGGTCTTGTTCACAAATGAGGGGACAATGGAGTGTTAGTTTGGCTGGAGAATAGACACAGCAGGGGACGGTATTACATTCACTCTGCCGTAATGTTGTGATGAAAAAGGCTGTTGAACCAAAAGGCAAAGCTCTCGATCTACTGGTCAATCTTCATTCCTGCTCTCACCTATGGTCATGAAGGTTGGGTCATGACCAAAAGAACTAAATCGCAGGTACAAGTGGTCAAAATGGGCTTCCTCAAGAGGGTGGCTGGTGTCTCCCTTAGAGACAGATAAGGTGAGAAGCTCGGTTATCCGTGGGGAGCTCGGAGTACAGCCACTGCTCCTTTGCATTGAAAGGAGTCAGCTGAGGTCATTCGGGCATCTGGTAAGGATTTCCGCCAGAGCGCATCCCTAGGGAGGTCTTTCAGGCACGTCCATCTGGGAGGAGATCCCGGGGAAGACCCAGGACTAGGTGGAGAAATTATATCTCCACACTGGCCTTGGAATCCCTCAGTATCCCCCAGACAGAGGTGGTTAATGTGGCCCAGGAAAGGAAGTTTGGGGTTCCTTGCTAGAGCTGTTGCCCCTGCGACCCGATCCCGGATAAATGGTTGAAGACGTGTGAGTAAGTGATCCTTTTCATTCTCACTCTCGGCATCAAGAATCAGTCTCAATGCCTGCGCAGCTGTAAATCTTGCTATTCTAGGCCTGTTGGCTGTTTCCTTGCAAAATAGTAAAATATAATGATTAAAGTTGGAAAATTACAATACCATCTGAAGCTATAATGCCAAAAATTTCATAGATATTCCTGGGGTCATACGTGACTGCACACAAATTTGGATAATACAAATTGGCCGAACCTTGCAAAGTTCTATGAACAAATGCAGGACAAATATATTGACAAATTCATGGTAAGAAACTTTTTTCCAATTAAAATTAGAAAAAACAATGCACAAAATGTATGCCCAGGGTCAAGAATGACCCCACTCAGTTGCTTGAGGGTTAAGATGGTTTGATGATTTTATGCCCATGCATAAAGAATATTGTCAGTATATTTTTTTTAAATTCAGCATCCACAAATAGCCGGCGGTGAGCTGCAGCTACAGAACTACACCTATGATTTAGTATAGTTCTGTTTTGATATCACAAGTATCCAGCTGTCTCTCACTTTCATCCTCATCTGTCAATCGCAATACACATCAGGTGTACAGTCACAGTTAAGGATTCTGAATGAATGAATGAGTTTATTCGGCACACACACATACCTAACAAAAAAATGTTTCTGTGAAGGCTCTCAGTTGTCCAGGTGGTTTCCATAGTAGAGAAGCTTGAATCTTCGACTGGAAGATTCAAGCTTCTCTACTTAACAAAAAAAATTTGTAAAACAAAAAACTCAATTTCAGAATGTTTATGAGTTCAATGGTCCAAATATTTCATGAGGTGAAAGCCGGAACATACCATTCAACAAGCCGAAGGCGAATGTAAAAACATTGTTTTATATAACGGCTAATATGCATATGTTGCGGACATGAACAAACAAAGCTCGTCAGCATCTCACCATGTCATTTAGGTTCTTCAGACTATTTTGAGTTTTTTTTTTTTTGCTTTTCAGCTGACCCCTCTCATTATAGCCCTGTCATTATACCCCCTGCCACTTTAATTTTTTTTTAATGTAGATGTAAATTAATATTCAAAGTTCAGCTAGTTGACAGTACGGCTGTACAATATGGCCAAATTATATATTTATATATTTTTATATATTATTTATATTATATATTTATTATATATAATATCGTATTTCAATATTGTCATATAAATTGTCATGTAAATGTCACTTATATACGTACATGCTGTCCATATTCTTGAGCCGCTTAGGTGGGTAGGGAGAGTTCCCATGGGATAAAAAAAAGCTTTTCAACCCACCATCCCTGGTTCTCAACACCAGGCACCTAAGTGGCTCTACTCTCTCTCTCTCTCTTTTTTTTTAAAGCTATTTAGGTGTACCTTAGTAAACACTAATAGAGTTCCACCTTAGATTTGGAATGTATAATAGAAGATATACCTTACTGATTTTCATATCAATATGATATACGATATGACTATGATTTTGTTGGGAAAGTGTAGTGACACGGACCCACAACAGGGGGCGCAAATGAACGGTCAATAGATGAGCCAAAATATAACAATTTAATGTTGTGAATTGTGCACAACGAACATACAGACAATCTCAGAATATCATTACAGTCAATCCACAAAGGTGACGTGTGAGCAGGCTCGAGGATAGAAGACGTCTGTCCTGAGAAGAGCCGGAACCACACGATTTCCGCCAGCCACAGAACCTGGTGAATACTGGAGCCGCCAAGTCCCGAATTCCCAGGTGATCACCGTCCCCGACTGTCGGATCTGGTACTGCTGGCGAAGAACAAAGACAGTCAAGTGTGGGTGTGTGTACACCCAGTAACAACAGTGGTGGGAATGCCACCTCCACCTCTCACTCAATATGTTGCAGCGATCCCTCAGAGGAAAAAGAGTGCCGTCCTGCACAGCCTCCACAAAAAGGACCGGTACTCCTGCAAACACTCACAATATACAGCTTATAAGTAAACACAAATGGCTGAGGATATTACCTCCAATGAAGTATGATATCTCGGCAACGAGGTGGAGATGACGTCTGGTCTTTATGGAGTGAGAGGACGTTGAGTAGATGGGTGACAGCTGTCAAGAGGTAATGAGTGACAGCTGTCACCCCCGGCTGTGTCCATGGCGGCAGCGCCCTCTCGTGCCTGAAGCCCACACTTCAGGCAGGGCGCCCTCTGATGGTGGGCCAGCAGTACCTCCTCTTCTGGCGGCCCACACACAACAGATTTGACACAAAGTGCAGCAACTGTGAAAATTAAACATTCTTAAACAAAACAGTAATTATACCACTCTCATTCTACACTCATCATAACGTTAGGATACTGTGCCCTCCAAAAGTATTGGAACACTTGGAATTTCACACATTTTGATTTCTTTATATCATTTTAAATACAAGAAATACAAAAAAATAAAGAATTAAAATTTCTAAAATTATCTTCCTCAAACTCAAACTGAAAGCAAATCTCTAAAACTTGATAAAACCTGTAAAAAAATCTGTTTTATTGCCAGTTTTCTTTAGACAAGTCAGGGGATGGAAACATGAACATTTCCAAGTCAATGAATATGTTTTGGACTTTATTTATCAGTTATGAAGAAATACAAAAGTTTCTTTCACCAAAACGTCAAATCTAGGCTTTCATCTCAAATGTACTTTCTGTCGAATTGTAGCTGAACTTTCAGGTCTTCTTTTAAGAAAATCCTCTTATACACCACTTCAGAATCAGAATCGCCTTTACTGTCACTGTAATTTGCATTACAAGATTTGAGTGCAACTCCAAAATGGTGCTTTCTGTGGTGCGAGTAATTTTTAGCCAATATGAAAGATAGTGAAATTTCACGGTAAATTATTCAGAGTATATGCACAACTAATATAAACATAAGGTAAGATTAAATAAAATAAAATGTGGACCGAGTAAAATGTAAAACGAGAATTATATACAACTGTGGAATTATATTGCACGGGAAAATTACACATGGTTTACAGATATTGCACAAGAAACTTGAAAGGTGCGGATTAGAGTGATCAAGGATCAAGGAAATTTTACTGTCATATGCACAGAACAGAAGAACTGTCCTGCACAATGAAATGTGGCTACTGCATTTAACCCATCCTATTTGCCAGTAGGAGCAGAGGTCGCCATTAGGCGCCCGGGGACCAGCTCCAGATGTACATCCCTGCCTTGGTCAACAGCAGGGCTGAGCAAACCAACACCGACCCATAACAAACAACACACATAACACACAACACATAGGCCGGCCCGGTACATAAAACATATATATGAAGCAAAACACGAGGGAAAAGGAGAAGAAAAAAAACCCCTCATAGCCACTGCATTACACAGCGGCAATGAGGAAATAAAAAAAATCCCATCAGCACAAAAAAACAATAATCACAGAGACAAAACAAGGACACAGGACGACAACCGAGATTTGAAAGGACCAGTTTATCAGAACACTCCGGAAGGCAGCCAGTTTCGGCGCCGTCGACGGCCTTGTTCGACAGTCTTGGGGGGGGAAGGGAACAGCCCTGCGCAGGCTGAGAAAGTCCTGGACAGTCCACAGTTCACGTCAGGGCTGGATAAGCTGAGGGGAGGGGGGAAGACCAGGGAGCGAGGCATAAGAGTGTTGTTCTTCTGAAGAGGTATCTTATCACAGCGACCTTGAAGTGCAGCTGTATTTGGGGAAGCCAAATGAATAGCCAGATTAACAGACGCCTGAAAGATTCCACACTTCTGAGAACAGAGTGGCTCCCAATGCATCTGAAATGTAGAATGTGGTCTTCACAGACGGTCAAAGCGGGTTTCCAGGGCTGCAATCTTCCAGAGATGTCATCCAATGCGCGGTTAACCCCCGCCGACTGCGCAGCCACTGCCTTCCCAATCGAATCAATCATATAGGGCAGCTTGGAACGACCAATCAAAGCTGCTTCCACTTTCTTGATTTTCCGGTAAACCAGCAAGTGCCCCGCTCCACACATCAGAAAGCCGTTCACCACCAAGCCGAATATGTACACATCTTCAACGTCCTCCACAGAAAGCATGTAAAGGCACATGACCTGCCATCTCCTCCACGAGTCCATCACGTAACCCATCACATGCGTCCCAGCAGGACAGGTCGGGTCCTCCGCTCCCGAAGATCTTGTAGAAAAAATAGTGTCAATTGCGTTCAGAGACCACTTTAACAGATCCATTTTTGTCGTTTCCAGAAGAGCAATGCTGCAGCCTCACAGACAACACGCCACAAAAGCAGGAAAGATAAGGAGGGAGGGAGAAGAGAAAAGTGCGTCCGTCTCGGTCGAGTGCAAGCTGGCTGATTTGTTATTGTTCAGTGCAGTGATTGCTCTGGGGAGAAAGCTGTCCCTGAGTCTGTTTGTCCTAGTTTTGATTGACCTATACCGTCGGCCGGAGGGTAGTAGGTCAAACAGGTGGTTGCTGGGGTGGGATGCGTCTTTGCTGATGCTGGCAGCTCTGCTGAGGTAGTGGGAGCTGGCAATGTCTTCCAGGCTGGGCAGAGAGCAACCAGTGATCCCCTGGGCCATTTTGATCATCCTCTGCAGCGCTCTCCTGTCTGCTGCTGAGCACCCCCCATACCACACTGTGATCCAGTACATCAGGATGCTCTCGGTGGCTCTGTAGAACAACACCAGCAGCTTCTCCTCCAGATTGTTTCTCCTGAGCACCTTCAGGAAGTGGAGTCGCTGCTAGGCTTTCTTCACCACCACTGTGGTGTTGGCAGTCCAGGAGAGGCTGTCAGAGAGCTGCACTCCCAGGAACCTGATGGAGCTGACCCTTTCCACACTGTCCCCTTGGATGTAGAGCGGGGGTGGGAAAGCCCTGTTCTTCCTGAAGTCCAAGATTATTTATTTTGTTTTTGTGGTGTTCAGTGGCAGGTTGTTAGCTGAACACCACGCTGTCAGTCGATTGACCTCATCTCTGTAGTCAGTCTCACCCCCCCCCCCCCCAAGATGAGCCCAATCATAGTGGTGTCATCTGCAAACTTTATGATGGTGTTTGTGGGATGGGATGGAGAGCAGTCGTACGTGTAAAGGGTGAACAGGAGGGGGCTCAATACACAGCCTTGAGGGGAACCGGTGCTGAGTGTGATGATGGAGGAAAGGTGGGGGCCAAGTTTCACGGACTGTGGGCGGTTTGTGAGGAAGTCCTTGATCCACTGGCAGATGGGGGTGGAGATCCCCAGATGTGTCAGTTTCTGGACCAGGATCTCCAGGATGATGTGGTTGAAGGCTGAGCTGAAGTCCAGGAAGAGCATCCTCACATAGCTCCCCTGGTGCTCCAGGTGGCTCAGTGCGGTGTGGAGAGCTGTGGTGATAACATCCTCTGTGGAGCGGTTTGCCCTGTAGGCAAACTGGTGGGGATCCAGAGTGGGAGGCAGACAGGCTCTGATATGCTGAGAGACCAGTCTTTTAAAGCACTTCATGACCACAGGCGTAAGTGCAACAGGCCTGTAGTCATTTATGCTCTCCACTGTTGACTTCTTTGGGACTGGAATGATGGTGGAGGATTTGAGGCAGAATGATGGAATGATGGCCTGCGACAGGGATAGGTTGAAGATGCAGGTGAAAACTCCAGCCAGTTGGTCAGCACACGCTTTGAGTACCTTTCCAGGTACACCAGTGGGGCCGGCCACCTTCCTGGGGTTCACCGCCTTTAGCACACGTCTCACTTCGTGTTCCTGAAGTGTTAGTGTGCTAGTGCTGGAGGGTGGTGGGTGTGGAGTTGCTGCTGGTCTGTCTGCTTCGAAGCGGGCAAAGAAGCGGTTCAGCTCCTCTGCCAGTGAAGCATCAGACCTAGCATTTCCTGGGTTGCTGCTTCTGTAGTTGGTTATATGATTTATTCCCTGCCACATCCTTCTGGGGTCATTTGCAGCGAAGTGGTCCTCTATCTTTTCCTTGTAAGTAGCCTTGGCCTCTGATGCCTCTTTTCAGACTGGACCCGGCTGCGCTGTACAGGGCCCTGTCCCCTGATTTAAAGGCGGTGTTGCGGCTTTTTAATAGGGACTGGACTGCACTGTTCATCCAGGGCTTCTGGTTTGGAAAAACCGTGACCCTTTTGTTAACGGTGACAGTGTCAACACAGTTCTTAATGTAAGAGAGTACAGTGTCAGTGTACTCCTGCAGGTTGTGGCTGGAAAATAAATCCCATACAGTTTGTGAGAAGCAGTTCTGTCCTGCCGGTGTAGAGTGTGGCCTGCTAGCTCGACTGCAGCGTCGGGGATCAGCGGGTGAAGCCACGTCTCTGTGATGAATATAATGCTGCAGTTCTGCACAAAGCTGTTTGTGGCCATCTGTAGCTCCAATTCATCCATTTTGTGTGTGATGGATCTGGCGCTTGAGAGGAAGAGGCTCGGTAATGCTGGCCTGTGACGTTGTTTACGTAGCCTAGCATCGGAGCTGGACCGACATCCTCGCTTCTGCTTCCTGTCTCTGCGCCGCCTACACTGCCTGCTGGGCAGGCTGGTAATCCACAGAGAGCCCGGTGTTCTCACTATGTCCTCCGGGATGTTGTGGTACTGGTGGAATTCGCTTGTAACTGACAGTTTGTACCTCAGACCGAGGTCGATAAGGTTCTGGCGGCTGAAGCTATGGGTTGCTTTACAAAAGAATATACGCGCAAAGAGTAAGAAAAACAAGCACCAAACTGGAGAGCTAAAAGCCGCTGCACCCGTGCGCGCCACCATCTTAAACCACTTTATCGGGAAGCTGGATTTTATATTTTTAATTCATTTATATCAAGTTGTAGACATTTGTTTTCAATTTGAGTTAAGGAAGATAATTTTAGAAAAAATATTGTATTTGAAATGGAATAAACAAATTAAAATGTGTGAAATATCAAGTGTTCCAATACTTTTGAGGGCAATTGAGAAACAGTGAGGAGCAGCATCTTACAACTCATATATAGTGCAGCAGATAAGAGAATATCTAGAGTGGAATCCTGCAGATGGTGATACAAGCATCAAATTTGGCACAAATATTCATAGACATTAACTCTTTAAAAAAAACTGATTGGTCACTTGAATTTTCAATAGGCAGCCAGGTAGGGGTCAACTAAAGAATTACACAGGGGTCTAAATCAGCGGTGGGCCACTTGTTCCAGAAAGGGCCAAGAGGGTGCAGATTTTCTTTGCAGCCACTGACTCCACCAGTTGATTTCACTTATTTATATCACTTTGAGCAGATGGAATCAATTAATCAGTGAAATCACCTGGTGGAATCAGTGGCTGCAAAGAAAACCTGCACCCTCTTGGCCCTTTCTGGAACAAGTTGCCCACCCCTGGTCTAAATTAAAAGATGCTCCAATCATATAGAAAACTACACCACATTATTTGCCTGATCATAAAGATTCCAGAAAAGGTATAGTTTGGACGATCTGTTACTGAATGTTATGGAGACAAGAATGGTGACAAAGGTCAGTTTCAGTTTGTGCAGGGGTCAAAAGTTAAAGTTGCTCCATTAATTTTGCTCCAGCTGTATTTGTGCTGAATTTGATGCTTGTATCACCATTTGAAGGATTGTTTCAGTTATCTGCTGCACTAATAAGCCGACAACAATAAGACATCCGAATTAAACAAGAAATGCTGCTTTTAACAACCTGGACCTCATTTGTGGCATAAAATACGGTCATTTACTCACCAATATAAGTTTGGTGTGATTAAAAGTTTATAGTTCAAATGATGTGTTCAGTTCAGATCTGGAGCAAACATTTTTCTTCTTCTACTAAGGTGGATTAGAACTTTTTGTGGTATACAGCACAAACTACTGGACAGGAGGAACCGAGCAGTCAATGTGACTCACTGATCTGAAAATGCAGCTCTTTCAACCAGACGTGTGGTGCTGTGACATGTCAATCATCTGTGCCCAATCAGATTTCAGGAGAGTCCAGTGAAATCCTGGCCTCCGCTCTAGCTCCACCCATGCCAGGAAGTGTTTGACATTTGAACATTTCCTGTTTCACTGTGATTGATAAACTGGCACTTCCTGTTTGAGGGTGAGCTTACCACTGAATTCCCGCGAGATTCCATGGGATCTCGTCTGTCAATCCAGGAAGTGTTTGACATTTGAACATTTCCTGTTTTACTGTATTATTTTTTTCTTTTTTCTTTTTCTTTCCCCCTGTCTGCATATATAGTAATGGTAAATGCCACACTGGCAGAACCATTTATGAACATTAAGGGCGTCGGCAGGGCCCATCAAGAGGTGGGGAGCCCAAAACCACACCACCTTGGCCACGGCCCCAGATGGAGGAGTGAGCAGTGGCAGGGATGGGGGGCAAAGGAGCCACCGAAACTGAACCCAGAGCGCAGGCAGGGACCACCGGCATACGAGGGCAGGGCCCGGCCCCCAGAAAAGAGGCGAGACCCACCCCCCGGGCAAGGAAGCACACGAGGCCCCCCAGACACCTGAGACCCCCCCAAGCAGCCTGCAGGACCCCCCAGCCCCCCCAGCCCCCAATCCAACCCCATCCCGGATCCCACCCCGGACACCAAGCCCAAGATCAGGAGACCGCCTAAGCGAAAACAGGGCAACACCCCACCCCACGGAAACCGCGGCCCCAAAACCCACAGCAGCCATCCGCCCCCCGTGATAAACACCTGCTCTCCACCGCCACAACCCATCCCCACAACGAACCGCAGGACCCTGTGCCCCACGAGCCCCAGAGCAGGGCCCAAAGACCACAGCAGAATGGCGAGGCAGACCCCCCACCCCAGGCCCCAGACATTCACACCCATCAAGCCAACCACACATGCCACACTCACCCTACCTACCAACTCCACCATAATAGGGGAGGTGATGGTCTAGTGGCTAAAGTGTTGGGCTTGAGTCCAGAAGATCATGGGTTCAAATCCCCACCTGACTGGAAAATCACTAAGGGCCCTTGGGCAAGGCCTTTAATCCCCTATTGCTCCCGGTGTGTAGTGAGCGCCTTGTATGGCAGCACCCTGACATCGGGGTGAATGTGAGGCATAATTGTAAAGCGCTTTGAGCATCTGATTCAGATGGAAAAGCGCTATATAAATGCAGTCCATTTACCATAATTATTACAGTTAACTCCCTTGTTGTGTGCGACCCCCTAAGTGAGCAGATAGTGTTGCATTAAAAGCAGGGCAGGAGACGACAGGTGGCAGACTGCCGTGGGAGGCTGCGGTACGCTGCTGCACCACAGCCTGCCCTGCAAACCCACCACTGCCTGTGACCCCGACTCTAAATAGTGAGTGTGTTTACTAAATGTGTTGAAATATAGTGTGTGCATTAAAATGGCAGGGCAGGAGTGGCGGATGAAGATCAATCCATTCCCAACACCTGACCGCAGAACTATTTGATCCCTATAATGTGCTACTTAAACCCCAATATGATGTGCATGCGTGTACTGTGGTGGTGAAGTGCATTAAAAGGGTGTGACATGTGAGGCCCAACCCCAAGCGGTCAGCAGAAGAAGAGGCGCGGTGCAAGGAGCAGGCCACACACACCGGCCCCACCGGGCACCGTAGCCCAACTCCAGACCCGCGGAGGCACCAGGGAGACCATGAGATGAGGGGGAGGCGGGCAGCCCCGGAGGAGCACCAGAAACACAGGGAAAGAACAAACCAAAAGGGGGGATAGGGGGCCAGGCAGCCAGAGATGGGTGAGCACCCCGCCCGGCGGCCCCCAAGCCATGGAGGCGTGAGATGAGACCCAGGAGAGACAGGGGCAGCCGAGGAGCCAGAGGGAGACAGGTGGGCCCCACAAACCCGGAGGGAGAAGCAGGGGCACGGGGGGAGCCACGTGTGATTACTTTATTAATTTATAAACAACAGTAAAGGGACTTACATTTTGGTGTTCCACTGCTGCTAAAGTCCAAATTGTAACCTGTAGTCCAGTGATGCTGTGCACTGACTTTGGACTTCCATTAAAAAAAGAAAAAAAAAAGACTTTGTGTAGTTCCTCAGTCCAGCCAAAAATCACATCAGCATTTAATGTGAACAGTTCTTCATGCATCCAGACGGCTTACAGCAGAGTGGATTGTGTGTGTGTGTGTGTGTGTGTGTGTGTGTGTGTGTGTGTGTGTGTGTGTGTGTGTGTGTGTGTGTGTGTATGTTACAAGAATTAGCAGCGTCAGTTAGCTCAATCAAATCATCATGTCGTTGTCCCCAGCGCACGCACACACACACACACACACGCAACCGGGTCGGTTGACTGTATACGTCCTCAGTGCAGCAAAGAAAAAAAGATCACGTCAGAAATGAGTCCAGCTTTTCATTCTTTCTTGCTGCTAACAGCCTCCAGACAACACAGTGGATTTGTTTTGTTTTGTGTGTGTGTGTGTCTTACAAGAATTAGCAGCATCAGTTAGCTCAGTCAAATTATGTCTCAGGAGAGTCATTGTCCCCCGTGCGCGCGCACACACACAACCTGGTCGGTGCTTGTGTGTGCGTGTACTACCAAAAAAAGACTGTACATGTGACTGTACAGTGAAAAAAAAAGTCACATCAGAAATTAGTCCAGCTTTTCATTCCAACTTCCTGGCAACAGCCTCTAGACAGTGCAGTGGATTTGTTTTGTGTATGCGTGCGTGCGTGTGCGCACGTGCATGTGCGTGCACAAGCACGTGTGGGTGGGCGTACATCCGCGTGCACGAGCATGTGTGCTCACGTGCACGAGGATGTGCGCACGTGTGTGTGTGCAAAGCGCAATGGTACCAAACCAAACTTGCACTCTAAATGGAACCAAGCCACACTCTAAATGCAATGCAACACAAATGGGATGAATGGGATGTACATATGTATATTTTCTCATAACAACAAATACCAAAAAAGAAAAAATAAACAAGCAGATTAATCAGTGAACTAAAATTTCTCAACACAACACAACAAACAATACTGCACAATGCACAATAACAAAACTATAAAATCAGTTAACCTAATTCTTCATATTATAACAAGTAATTACAACCTCTGGCAAAAATTATGGAATCACCGGCCTCGGAGGATGTTCATTCAGTTGTTTAATTTTGTAGAAAAAAAGCAGATCACAGACATGACACAAAACTAAAGTCATTTCAAATGGCAACTTTCTGGCTTTAAGAAACACTATAAGAAATCAAGAAAAAAAGATTGTGGCAGTCAGTAACGGTTACTTTTTTAGACCAAGCAGAGGAAAAAAATATGGAATCACTCAATTCTGAGGAAAAAATTATGGAATCACCCTGTAAATTTTCATCCCCCAAATTAACACCTGCATCTGATCAGATCTGCTCATTGACATTGACCCTATGCCATGACATTGACCCTATGTGTCTTTTTGCAAGGAATGTTTTTGCAGTTTTTGCTCTATGGCAAGATGCATTATCATCTTGAAAAATGATTTCATCATCCCCAAACATCCTTTCAATTGTCCAAAATATCAACATAAACTTGTGCATTTATTGATGATGTAATGACAGCCATCTCCCCAGTGCCTTTACCTGACATGCAGCCCCATATCATCAATGACTGTGGAAATTTACATGTTCTCTTCAGGCAGTCATCTTTATAAATCTCATTGGAACGGCACCAAACAAAAGTTCCAGCATCATCACCTTGCCCAATGCAGATTCGAGATTCATCACTGAATATGACTTTCATCCAGTCATCCACAGTCCACGATTGCTTTTCCTTAGCCCATTGTAACCTTGTTTTTTTCTGTTTAGGTGTTAATGATGCCTTTCGTTTAGCTTTTCTGTATGTAAATCCCATTTCCTTTAGGCGTTTTCTTACAGTTCGGTCACAGACGTTGACTCCAGTTTCCTCCCATTCGTTCCTCATTTGTTTTGTTGTACATTTTTCAATTTTTGAGACATATTGCTTTAAGTTTTCTGTCTTGACGCTTTGATGTCTTCCTTGGTCTACCAGTATGTTTGCCTTTAACAACCTTCCCATGTTGTTTGTATTTGGTCCAGAGTTTAGACACAGCTGACTGTGAACAACCAACATCTTTTGCAACATTGCATGATGATTTACTCTCTTTTAAGAGTTTGATAATCCTCTCCTTTGTTTCAATTGACATCTCTCATGTTGGAGCCATGATTCATGTCAGTCCACTTGGTGCAACAGCTCTCCAAGGTGTGTTCACTCCTTTTTAGATGCAGACTAACGAGCAGATCTGATATGATGCAGGTGTTAGTTTTGGGGATGAAAATTTACAGGGTGATTCCATAATTTTTTCCTCAGAATTGAGTGATTCCATATTTTTTTCCTCTGCTTGATCTAAAAAAGTAACCGTTACTGACTGCCACAATCTTTTTTTCTTGATTTCTTATAGTGTTTCTTAAAGCCAGAAAGTTGCCATTTGAAATGACTTTAGTTTTGTGTCATGTCTGTGATCTGCTTTTTTTCTACAAAATTAAACAACTGAATGAACATCCTCAGAGGCCGGTGATTCCATAATTTTTGCCAGGGGTTGTATATTGTTTTTTCAAAAAGTCTTTTAAAGCCAGCTAAGGTACCAGATAATTTAATGCTATCAGAACAGTTATTTAAAATATTTACACCTTTTACAGAAACATAATGACTTTTTACAATAGTTCGGATCTTTAATTTATCAAATAATAATGTTCCTCTCAAATTATAGCTGGATTCCCTTGTAAACAGACAAGTAATTATATGTAATATAAAAATATGGAAACATATATGTAAATATGAAATATGTAAACATCTTGTGAGCCAACGAACAGTGGGTCCGTTGGCTCATGATACGGTTTATTACTGATAACTCTTATAACTTTCTTTTGTAATAAAAATATTGGATTTGTATTTGTTTTATATATGTTTCCCCAAACCTCAATGCAATAGGTCATATATGGAACAAGTAACATAATGATATAATGTAATTAACAAATGTTGGGAGAGGAAATCTTGTGCTTTATATAGAATTGCGATGGCTTTTGAGATTTTAGATTTAACATATGAGTTTTCCCTCTGCAGGAGTGATAGAGCTTGATGCCACTGCATGCATACAGGTTACACACACAGTCACTATTTTAAAACATTGTCAGTTGAAGAAATAAGCATCACAATCATGCTACAAGTAACAAAAGGAATGAAACATCAGTGTGTTATCCCAACTGTGCAATCCTCATGTATACATGTTTGTAGTGACATGATGGTTGTGACTTACCTGCAGGCAGCAGGTAGCACAAATGGTGATGTTAGATTCTGCAGAACAGAACAGAACGGTGATCAGCAGTCTGGTCCAAAAGGATACGTCTGTGCACTGACTCTGGACTCTGGGGCAATGACTTGGTGGAAATCAGGCATGATGGACTCAGCCTACTTCCTGGCAGACAGATGAAGCTTTAGGGTATTAGTCCCAGTCCAGTTGCAGCAGCTACACACAGAAGCAGTTTGTGGCTGCAGGATGTCCCACATCAAACACTACAGACAGACTTTACAAAAGAAATGTTATTATCCTATTTTGCATGATTATCTATCTATCTATCTATCTATCTATCTATCTATCTATCTATCTATCTATCTATCTATCTATCTATCTATCTATCTATCTATCTATCTATCTATCTATCTATCTATCTATCTATCTATCTATCTATCTATCTATCTATCTATCTATCTATCTATCTATCTATCTATCTATCTATCTATCTATCTATCTATCTATCTATCTATCTATCAGTGACTGCAGAGCCCTGCACACTGTGGAGACATCACTGACAGAAACCACAACCATCACCCCACTCACTAACCAATGACAACAGAGGAGGAAAACCAGTAGAGGAGGAGGGGATTACACAGCAAGGAGAGGGACTGAAGGGGAGGAGGCTAAACAGTGAGGATAACAGAGCGGGGGGAACGACAGCAAATACACTGCAGATAGAGAAGAGAGAAACACACACCCATGAGTCGTGTGCATGAATGAAATGCACGATGATATGAATGAGGAGGGTCAAGTCAATGTGACCGGCCAATCACTGACAGGACTGAAGAGAGAGAGAGAGAACTTGGCTTCGCCTCATTGAATGGTATGTTCCAGCTTTCACTGACTGAAATATTCGTACCATTGAACTCACAAACATTCATTATTTGTATAATATTGTCTGTCACAAGAGAAGGCAATGGACCATAGGTCCCAACCATCAAAGAAGCAAAAACATGAAAGGAAACAAAACTGTGACCGGCAACAGCAAAATGCAGGGGTTTTCAAAGTGTGGGAGAGTGACCGCCCCCCCAAGAACAAATGTGCTCTCCCCGCCCCCCACGGATACACATACACACAATTTCAATATCTTCATGTGTTTCTTTTTATTCTTTTACACATCTTAAACACATTTTAAAAGTATTTGTGTGTGTTTTAAGGAACTGTCTACGCATTTACACATTTTACAGCCTTTGTAAACAGAAACAGTGCAACAAGATAACTGATAAACAGAGAATGCAATAAATGACAAATGGAACATGATCTGATAAGCAACAGTGAAGATAAACAAGACCATGGAAAACTGGCAGAAACCCACAACAAACACCCATGAGGCAGGTGACCGTATGGTGGAGGACCCCCAGAAAAAATAAGGGGGGGGGGGGGGGGTGCAGACCCAGGCCAGAAAGGCCAACAAAAATCAGTAAGCCCACCAGACGGGTGACAGTATGGCCGTCCAAGGGTCAGATGAACACCAGGGGATCAGTCCAGATGCCCCTTTAGGCCCACAGGGGTGTCAGGAGGACGACCATTAGTCCAATTAGGGTGCCATAATATATCAGGGGATCTACCAGCAGTGTGATCGGGAATAGAGGCAGGACAAAGATCGGGACCAAAACAAGAGGTGCTAGCAGGAAAACCTCTCTCAAGGGTGATAGCAGAAAGTAAACGGGCAGGACGGGAGAACCCCAAAATCCCGAGCAACAACCTGTGACAGTTAAGGGTCACTAATAAGATCCAGATAACCCAATAAGAGAGTGGAGGGTTAACAGCTATAGAAAATCCAACAACGGACCTGGGGGAGACATTGACCTCAAACTGACCATGAGAGAAGATTGGTTGGAGACTCGAGCCATGTGGGGATTGGGGAGACAAAAGTTCCCAGAACCACCATACAAAGGACCAGATTGCTACTAGCTGGGTAACATGCAGGGACTGGGTCGGATTGAGATTAGAAACACCTAACAGTTTACCACTCTGATGCAATCAAAAGAACATTGCATGCCTGACAACGGAACTAATAGCATGGGGCAGCTTGCTCAAAGTAAAGAAATAAACAGGTGACTTGCGAGGGGAACTAACCAGTCCCAACAACACATTTGTAGTCCTGTTCTTTTGTTTTGCTATGTTATTTTCTGATTTGATAGGTAAGTCCCTTCAGCTGCTCCCTTGTTTGCACTCGGGGTCGCCACAGCAAATCCAAGGTGGATCTGCATGTTGAATTGGCACAGGTTTTACGCCGCATGCCCTTCCTGATGCAACTCCACATTACATGGAGAAATGTGGCAGGGGTGGAAGTTGAACCTGGAGCCTTCTGAAGTGAAACCAAGCACATTAACCACTTGGCCACCATAATTACATTTATTCTTCAGCCATGTTCAGTTCAGTTCTACTTTTGGTTATAGTTTTTTCTATTTTATTTTCTGAGTTTGTTATAATACCTCAGCCATGACCAGTTCTGTTCTAATTTTGGTTTTAGCTGTTTATTTCTCTTGCTGTTCTCTCTTTAGGTTTGTGACTTTAATTCTTAGTTTTGTTTTGTTTGTGTTTATTATCAATGGTCTTTGGGCATGTTATATTTTTCACAATTGGTTTTTCTGTCACTCCTCTTGTTTTGCACCGCTTTGTTTTTCACTGATGCACTCTCTTGCCTCTCTTCCCTCTCTTCCCTCTTCTTTGATTCACTTAACCACACCTCTTTCCAGAAACTTCTCCTGCATGTGGAGCTTGTTTTCTAATCACTTCCTGCTCCATTTAAGTCCATTGTATTTGTCTCCTCACTGCTTGTTCATTGTACTTCACTGTCTTTGTCCCAGCTCTGTTTTTGTCTTTGCTTGATTGTCAGCCTGTGCTAGACCCTGCTTTGTTTTTTGGACCTTGCCTTTGTCTTGCCCTCTGAACTCTGTGACACCATGTTTTTTGTGAACTTCACTTGTATGACCATGTCCCAGCCTGTCGATCATCTTTACCTCTTCCACACCAGCTGCTTATCTGTGTACTGTACTTTAATCTGTGATTTTTGGATAAAGCCTTTTTACATATACACCTGTGTCCGTGAGTCCACCATTTGTGTCCAGCCACCCAGTGTCTGCAGGCGTGACAATCCTGTTGGTTAAAAAAAAAATTTAACCTTCTTTTTGCCCTTGTTTACATTTTTTTAAGCATTGCGTAGATCTGTGGTGTAGTTGCTACGGTGGAAAATCATGCACTTTGTGATACAAACATGCCCTTTGGCGCGTTGATACATCTTGACCTACTTATTATTTTAGGACATAGTGACAGGCCATCAATTTTTATTTAATTTGCTCAATGGCGGACGCAGACTGTGAGCTGTTGCCAAGATAAATCACTAATACATATATGTTGCAGACATGAACGAGCGAAGCTCTTCAGCATCTCACCATGTCATTTAGGTCTAGGGATGGGTATTGCTAAGATTTTATTGATATCGATGCCATTATCGATTCCGGTTATTGATCCGATTGCTTATCCATTCCCTTATTGATACCTCTTGTGAATTTTCTGTGTACTAAAAGTAGGCTTTACAGGTTTTCTAGGTCAACAACATTTATTGAGTCTTAAAGTAAATAAATATGAAATTGGTCACTGGATCTTTGATCTCTGGACTTAAATAAAAGCATTTCCTTTCAGACATTAATGGCATGAATGTAACTCCATACCTATGAGCTGAGCTCAGCCGTCTGTGCTGCACGTCTGCATCAATGTAATTCATAAAGAATGCAGGACGTCTCATTTTGGGAGGAAAAACACATTTTAGTCAATTGTAGTTTATTGTTTGTATTACAAAGTTATTAATTCCTGCCGGATTCTACCTTGACTTGGCAGAGAGCGGCACAGCGTTTGGAGCTGTGCGAATGTAACGGAGGACAATTCTCGTTTCTTGCCTGCAACAAGAGTTACAGTTAGTGAGTTTAATTTGCACAAAAGTGACTCATGATTGACATCTTTAAATGGCCTTGGGAGGGGTTAAGAAGTAGACTTGCCGCTTCTGAAAAGCAGCGAAGCAATGAACCAACGAAGCAGTGGGTCGGAGCACTGCTTCGTTGGTTCAAGCTTCAAGAACAGCTGCTGCAAAAGTGGCTGATTGCAGACCCGCTGCAGGGTATACCTGTATACGTACATACATACATACATACACACACATTATATACATATATACACTTATACACACACATATACACACTCACATATATACCTATATACATACCCACTAACATAAATAAATATACAATACATATATATACACATACATACATTTATACCTACACATACATATACATACCCCTACACATATACACATATATATACACGCACACATATACATACACACACACACACACACACACACGTATACATATATACACATACATACTACATATATGCATATACATATATACACACACACATACACGTACATATACATACATATTGACTGATTGATCATTTATTTTGAGTTTTACAAAATAAGCATTTCTTTGACATCTACATTTACCCACATTGGGTTGAAAAGAACAGGAGATACAAACATACACGCATACATACCCGCGCACTTAACCCGAAAAGGGGTGGGATGGAGATGAACTTATTTAATCCCACCCCCAAATACCCATACGTTATTACGACTACCGAGTGTGACCAATATTCCTTTTTTATTACTATGTAATTGATATCATATATTAGTGATGAGTATCTATAATAATAATAATAATGATGATGATGATAAAAACAATTCCCACCATAATAGACAGTAATAATGACAATAATTATTGTCAATCAAAAAAATTTTTTTTTGTTTTTTTTTTTTTTATTTCTATTATTATTATTACTACCATTTTTTTAAATTGCTATTGATATTGCTGGTGTCATTCCTTTAAGCCATTTTCATATGTCAATAAATTCCCCACATTTACTCAGAAAATGACTATTTAAAAGGACTATTCTTGTGTGTGTCGATGGTAATTCAGTCTCAATATATATATATATATATATATATATATACACACATCATACATGCGAACATACATACACAAAATACACACATACATCACCTATACACACATGTATACACATAATACATATACATATATACAATTATGCTACATTCATTTTATTTTATTAATTTAATTACCTTAACTTTTTTATTAATTTATCATTATCATTATTATTTTCTTTTTTTTTTCCCCTTCCCCTCCTTCCCCATTTGTCATGTGTGTGGTGCATTAAAAGATGCAAAGTACGAGGTCTGTCCATAAAGTATAGGTCCTTTTTATTTTTTTCAAAAACTATATGGATTTCATTCATATGTTTTTACGTCAGACATGCTTGAACCCTCATGCGCATGCGTGAGTTTTTCCACGCCTGTTGGTGACGTCATTCGCCTGTGAGCACTCCTTGTGGGAGGAGTCGTCCAGCCCCTCGTCGGAATTCCTTTGTCTGAGAAGTTGCTGAGAGACTGGCGCTTTGTTTGATCAAAATTTTTTCTAAACCTGTGAGACACATCGAAGTGGACACGGTTCGAAAAATTAAGCTGGTTTTCAGTGAAAATTTTAACGGCTGATCAGAGATTTTGAGGTGATACTGTCGCTTTAAGGACTTCCCACAGTGCGAGACGTCACGCAGCGCTCTCAGGCGCCATCATCAGCCTGTTTCAAGCTGAAAACCTCCACATTTCAGGCTCTATTGATCCAGGACGTCATGAGAGAACAGAGACGTTTCAGAAGAAGTCGGTTTCAGCATTTTATCCGGATATTCCACTGTTAAAGGAGATTTTTTTTAATGAAAGACGTGCGGACGGGTCCGCGCGTCGGGACGCAGCCAGCGCGGTGCAGCGGCACAGGAAAAACACCTCCGTGTTGATAACCATTTGTAAAATCCAGGCGGCTTTTGATGGCTTTCAGTGGAGTGAGTATATGAGAAATTGTTTAACAGCTGGACATGTTCCAACTTGTCCTTAAGGCTTCCAACAGAGGTGTTTTTCCTGTGGCGGAGCGTCGCGGCGGCTGCGAGCCGACGCTGCAATCCGCCCGCACGTCTTTCATTAAAAAATCTCCTGTAAACCTGCTGCCAGAGAGGGGTCGCCCCCTGACACAGGTCCACCCTTTGCTGAATGTCCTAGGCTCTGCGTTAAAAGACAAGGTTTTGGAGTCTGCTGGCAGAAAGGGGAGACCTTTGAGCAACAGACCCCCACTTGCCGACCCTGATCTGGTGATAATGATGTAAGTGATGTAAGAGGGAGAAACAAGGAGGAAAGAAAAGGAAAAGTCTTTTTATGTATCAATAAACTTACATATGTACATATTTATATAAATGTAAACATAAATATACATATATGTATATATACATACATACACACCCATATATACATACATACATACACACCCATATATACATATATACATACATACACACGCATACACACACATACACATATATATATATACGCATACATATATACATACATACATATACATGTTTCCCCCTCTCTCTAAGTTATTACCATCATCACCATACTTCTATTTGACTAGCATTTCAACTACAGGATCATGATGTATAAAAACAATACTTTTGACCATGGTTACAACACCGGCAATAACAGGTATTATGCAAATATGTTAACATCTATTATATTAACAAACATATAGTAAGATTTTATTATCATTATTATTATTTTTTTTTTATAATATAGTTTACAATTATGGCTATGATATATATAATTAAATTGATGTACAGGATAATTCCAGGTATTTTATGAAAGTTTGTGTGTCCTAGCGAGACCCCTTCTATTGCTGACAAGGCAAAAAAGCAAAGGTAAATTAACTAGAAATAAATTAAAAAGACATGACGATCACGCACCTCTCTCCTCATTCATGTATTTCAACAGAACCATTTCTTTGTATCTTTTTTTGAATTGATGGATGTTAGGACATCGCTTGAGCTGAGGTGCCAAACTATTCCACAGCTTAATGCCACACACGGACACACACAAACTTTTCCTGCTAGTTCTCACTGCCTTGACTTTAAAGTTACCACATCCCCTGAAGTTATAGCTTCCTTCTCTCTGGGTGGAGACTCAGAATATTACTGGGTAATGAGTTTTTACTGGCTTTATATAATAATTATGCAGTGTAAAAATTAACTAGATCTAGCATTTTCAACAATTTGGATTGCAAAAATAGACTATTTGTGTGATCAAGATATCCTACCTTATAGATGATTCTTATTGCCCGCTTTTGGATTATACAGAGGGGATGTAGCAAACTTTTGTAATTGTTACCCCAGATTTCTATACAGTATGTTAAGTAAGGAGAGATTAAAGAACAATACAATAAATATAATGCATTATGATCCAGAAAATATTTTGCTTTGTACATAATAGAGACTTTCTTGGAAACTTTTTTATGTATGTGGCTGATATGAGACTTCCAGCTTAATTTACTATCGATGGTTATCCCTAAAAATTTGACTTCTGACACTTTATCTATTTCGACACCGTCTATATTTATTGGTAAATTAGAATTGACATTATGATTTCCAAAAAAAATTTAGCATGCACTGCTTTAGTTTCCACTAACACCTGGTCCACAGTTGACCATGACATTTTGTTCCTATAGGTCACATGGTCACATGACAAAGGTCAAAGGTCAAATCTAAAAAAAAAATGTTGGGGAAAGTGTAGTGACACAGACCCACAACAGGGGGCGCAAATGAACGGTCAATAGATGAGCCAAAAGGTAATTTAATGTTGTGAATGTGCACAACGAATATACAGACAATCTCAGAATCTGATAGCAGTCAATACACAAAGGTGACGTGTGGGCAGGCTCGAGGATAGAAGACGTCTGTCCTGAGAAGAGCCGGAACCACACGATTTCCGCCGCCACCGAATCCGGTGAATACTGGAGCCGCCAAGTCCCGAATTCCCAGGTGATCACCGTCCCCAACTGTCGGATCTGGTACTGCTGGCGAGGAGCACAAACAGTGAGATGTGGGTGTGTGCACACCCAGTAACAAAAACAGTCAGAAGGTGGAAAGTCACCTCCACCTCCAATCACACACTCATGCAGCTCCTGTCTGACCACTTATCTGGTTGGGGTGTTAAGCGAAGCCGTCGCTGATCACACCAAAACGCCAATCCCACAGATAAGGCAACACCCACAGGAAAACGGCTGCAAAGAAGTTCAGACTATAAAGTTAGTGTTAAGTTCAGACACAACAGAGAATATTACCTTCACAGGTAGATGATATCTCGGCAATGAGGTGGAGATGACGTCCGGGTTTTATGCAGTAGTATGATGAAGTGTAGATGGGTGACAGCTGTCATGAGATAATGAGTGACAGCTGTCACCCCCGGCTGTGTCCGTGGCGGCAGCGCCCTCTCGTGCCTGAAGCCCGCACTTCAGGCAGGGCGCCCTCTGGTGGTGGGCCAGCAGTACCTCCTCTTCTGGCGGCCCACACAACAATATATATATATATATATATATATATATATATATATATATATATATATATATATATATATATATATATATATATATATATATATATAAAATTTTTATATATATATATATATATATATATATAAAAAGTCACGAAAATTTGACTCATTTCATCATGGGAGCACGGAAAAAAAAATGTGAGACTGGGCTGGTATGTGCTTGTGAATACTGGCATTTCTATATGTCTATCGCTTTTTCTATTTATCTGTCTCCCTCTGGATATATATCCAGAGGGAGATGAATGTAGAATACAAGTATATTATGTACCTACAATTAACACAGATTCTGAGAAATTGTCCTTCTTAACAACCAGCTATTAACAGATGAGCAGATGGATGGATGGATGGACAGATAAATAGAAAAAGCGATAGACATATAGAAATGCCAGTATTCACAAGCACATACCAGCCCAGTCTCACATTTTTTTTTCCGTGCTCCCATGATGAAATGAGTCAAATTTTCGTGACTTTTTTTAAACTCACTATTACTAACACTACTCCTACCCCCGACCCTAACCTTAACCATAACCTAATCCTACTCCTTCCTCCCACCCTAACCATAAACACCCCCGACCCCCCCACTTCACTTTTAATTTCATGCAGCCATCACGGAATGAATTAGAATGAATTTGTGCTGCCATGACGAAAATGAGGCGCTTTTCGTCACAATATCACGAACCAATAGATTAATGTATATTTCGTGCTGTTGAATCACGACTTGCCGTGAGACCAGGTTAAAAATACAGTCTGAGAGAAAAATGTGTACCTTAAATTAACTGTAGCCATTATTTTGTAACAGTATACCACCTACATTGTCTATGTCGGTGGTGTCACCTGCTACCAGGGAGCACTTTCAGCCTGTCACTGTGTCTGAAAATACTCAGTAGGTCATCTCTATTACCATGCCAACAAGCATGTTTGTATCACAAAATCAGTGGTGGGCACAGATAACCAAAAATTTAACTTCGATAACAGATAACACTATGTAACACAATTTTTGTTCCTGGCTTCTAAGTGTTATATTTCAACTGCTTATGTCTAAAGTCTATGGAAAAATGACTACATTCAGCACAAACTTTGATTTTATTTTTTTTTAACGTTCTAGAAAGTTCTAAAAGTTTCTTGAAATTTCTAGATAATTCTGGAAACTTCTAGAAAATTCTGGACAGTTCTAGCAGTTAAAGAATATTGTAGAAGACTACTCAGTAGTAGTGAAGTCGAATCGAGAATATTCTTGAAAACAGACAAATTTCAAAATATCATTGTCCTGATCACAGAAGCAACGTTTCTGTGGAATAACAGCTATTTCCTATTTATTTAAGGCATAACAGGTTAGGAAAACACACTGTGTACCCAGGAACAAAACAAAAATAAAAACTTGTTACATAGTGTTTTCAGATAACTGAAAAGTTATCTTAAAGATAAAACGATAAACCACCCAAAAATGTATCAGAAGTTACAGATAACCAATAAATTCCAGTATTGTCTCTGGTACATTTACTAACAAGCTGAATTTGAGTTTTAACACTATGATTGCTTCTGGTAGCATCAAAAGCAACAACAGACCCAAACAATGAGCCAGCACGTCTGTCTTTGAATATCTTGCCCCCTGCTGGAAGCGTTTGTTTACTACATGGCATCCAGCACAGAAGCATGCTGAAAGAAACCACAAAGCTCAACTCTCTACCCAAAATCCCAACGCTCCGGTCAGGCAGCAGTCTTGGAAAATAAAGCAATGCTGAGTTATGGTTTGGTGTATAAATAAAATGATAACTGATAACTCCATTAATGTCAATTCTGTCATTTGTACAAAGTTAAAATATAACATATATTTTTTTAATGTTGAATAATGCACTAATTCTGAAGTTTTGTAACAAACACAGACAGATTGCAAAGGATTCTGGGTAAAATGTGCCTCCGCTAAACAGTGATTGATTGAGTCATTCATTATGTAAACCAACACGTTAATGTGACATGTGTCGTGTGTTGGTGTTTACAGATAAATGTGCTTTCATCAAATATTCCATTTTTTTATTTGTAAAAACAGGCATTTTTATGGAGCCCTGGAAATGTCATCGCAAAATGTTTTACATGTGGAGAGAATGTGCGCTCATTTTATTATATTGTGCGCACGTTTTATGATGTGCGCACGTTTTAAGCATCATTTGAGTAAAACAAGGGCACGATTTACTTAAACGTGGCCACAATTTGTAAAACGTGCACTCAATATTGTCTTGACACATAAATGGTGGCTAGTAGCCAACAAACCAGGAGACTGTGTAATACATTTCCCTATTAGAAATGGATCTGGTCAGAGTGTATCATCATGGTTTGGGCGCACAAGGACATATAGAGAACTCTAGCTGCCCAGCATGGCATCATCTGGAGTTTAAGCACATTAAAAAGGATGCTGAGGGCGAAGCGTCTTCCTGTCGTGAGGATGACAATTTAGGTCATATTATGAAGTTAATTTTGAATGAAAGGAAAACGTGCACATGTTTTATTAATTCGAGGGCTCAATTAAAGGAAAACGTGTGCACAAATGATCACAGCCAGGAAAACGTGCACACGTTTTACTAATTTGAGAGCACATTTTATTAATTTGTGGGCTCAATTAAAGGAAATCGTGCGCACAAATAATCATGGCCATGAAAAATATCACTTTAAGTGACCTCTCCCGGGTTAAAAAAAAAAATCACTTTAAGTGACCTCTCTGGGATTCCGTACTCCCATCGAGAGTCTTTGTAAATTAAGTTTGAATAAAAAGCTTATGTTTACGTTTTGCTTCTGGAAACATGAGTCCGACATGTGGTTTTTGAACGTACAATGTGTGTGAGAACATAAATCGTGTGCTCCGAACTTTTACACCATGCGATTCTGTGGTACAGTTTGAGCTGTAGCTGAGTACAGTGATTGAAAATATATCAGCCCAGCTTCAGGGCCAATACTGCCATGAACACTACTGGCCAGTAGATGGCAGTAGAGTCCTTGAAAACTTGCCAAAACAAAATTCCAGATAATCTGTGTCTGCTACATTTAAGATGCGTGGAATTTAATAAACGCAGACACAATGACAACATCTATAAACCCAGAGAAGAAGAAAGAAGAAATTAGGTTTTTTTTTGGGGGGGGGGGGGGGGGCAGTTCTTTGACTGCAGAGGACAGAGCGGTTTCTTCTTGAAGCAGCTCTTCTCTGTTTTGCAGAGGGTAGAACTACACATCAGCTACGAAACATTTAACAGGTAGGTGTTCAACTGATTTAAAATTTTATAAATGTTTGTAGCTGTTCAACTTTATTTACCACGTTATCGTTCTAAATTTATAAGATTATCTAAAAAGATAATCCGATAATGAAAACATTATCTTCGATAATTATTGGTTATCGGATTATCGGAACTGTGCCCACCACTGCACAAAATGTATGATTCACCTGATATTGCCAACTTATCATCTAGACTGCAACATAGTAGTTGGAACTTTGTTTACACAAGGGATCAGCTGCTCTCACTGTGGACAAGTACCCATGCTGACAAGACTCACCCGATACCAGAGGAGCTGTTGAGACACAATCGTGGAAGCAGAGCTGGTGCTAAGATTAAGGCTCGGCCCCTGGAGAAATAGTAGAAGTTCAAACCGGCTATTCCTTACTGGCCAATAAGATGGATGAGCTGGCTGTCCTGGTGAAGAATGTGAAGTTATACAGGGATTGCAGTTTACTGCGCTTCACGGAAACCTGGCCCACCAGCATTCAGAACTACAACTTGGCGCAATCTGGCCTTACATTGGTGAGAGCAGACAGAAATCCAAGCTAAGTGGCAAACGTAGTGGTAGGGGTCTCGCACTTTTTGTTAACATAAGGTGACCAGATTTCTGAAATGAACTTAGAGGTAAAAAGAAGAAGAAGAAAAAGATCATTAAATGTTATCATTATGAAATAAAAAAATGGGAACAACTACAATTTTATGTATTTTGACAAATGTTTATTAAAGAAAAAGTGTAGAATGGTTAATGTTTCAAAAGTGTAATAAAACTATCCAATCTGAAGAGCCAGTCATTTGTCCTGGTAGTCTAGTTAGAATAACAGCAGAAGAGAGCTGTTGTGTGGGCTGCCAGAAGAAGAGGTACTGCTGGCCCAACACCAGAGGGCGCCCTGCCTGAAGGCGAGCTTCAGGCACCAGAGGGCGCAGTCGCCCACCAGGAGCACCAGGGGCCCGGAGCTGACAGCTGTCACCAATCATCCATCATCACCACCTTCTATAAAAGCCTGGCAGTGACATCACATCCCTGCCGAGAAATCAGCTTACCCGACAGGTGACCTTCTCAGCCGTTTCTGTGCCGTACGCACGTATTGGATTCTAAACTCTTTGCAGTCGTAACCTTCTGTAACTGACAGCTTGGAGCTGGCTGGTGGGAATTTGGAGGAGTTGGCGATTCCACTCCTAAATTTCTTAAGTGTTACAGTAGGCACTGCACGTACTTTGTTTTCCTGCTACCTGGGAGTGGAGGACTTTTCACTCAGGAAGGAACTGTGAGTTTTGCTGACTGTTGCTGGGTGTTCACACACCCACATAACCTGTTTGTGCTTCCTGCCAGCAGTACCCGATCCGACAGCTGGAGGCAGTGGCCACCTGGGGACTCACAACTTGGCAGCTCCGGTGTGTTGCAGGTCTCCGTTGGCAGTGGAAATCGTGTGGGGCCCGGCTCTTCTCTGGACAGGCGTCTCCTATCCTCGAGCCTGCCCACACGTCACCTGTTATTTAATTGACTGTTACCTAAAAGCAGTATCTGTATTCCGTTGTGCACATTTTCACAACATTAAATTGTTATCTTTTGGCATTTTCATTGTCCGTTCATTTACGCCCCCTGTTGTGGGTCCGTGTCACTACACTTTCCCAACAGGATTTCTCGGCCATACATCATGGATCCCGAGGGGCGTCAACCATCGATTGAACAATCAATGGAAATGCAAGATGCACAGGCGCCAGCAGGAGGCGCGTTAGGTGAGCTGCAGCAGATCTTAACCGCCTTTACTGCTCGGTTGGACTTAGTAATCGAGCAGAACATCATACTCAATCAGAGGATTGAGGCTCTCACCGCGCAGGTGGAAGCGCGCGCGCAGGGCGCAGCTGCAGCACCTCCTCCTGCTGACCTGGTGCCGAATATAGACATTCCATTGGTCATTCAACGAACGCCCCCCCCCCCCGTCCCCTGAAGCATACATAAGCCCTCCAGAACCGTACAGAGGTTGTGTCGAGACGTGCACAGACGTCTTGATGCAGTGTTCGCTCGTCTTTGCACAGCGTCCCATCATGTACGTGTCGGATTCCAGCCGGGTGGCTTATGTTATAAATCTGCTTCGAGGTGAGGCACGCGCCTGGGCTACGGCGCTCTGGGAACAGAACTCACGGCTTCTATCAGCATACATTGAGTTTGTGAGGGAGTTCAGACAGGTGTTCGATCACCCTACTAGAGGCGAGACCGCTTCAAGTGTGCTGCTGTCGATAAGACGGGGTGTCGGAGTGCAGCGGAGCATGCAGTCGACTTCCGCATCGCGGCAGCGAGAGCTGGCTGGAATATTGTTGCGCTCCGTGCCGCCTTTGTAAACGGACTGTCTCTGGTCCTTAAGGAGCACCTGGTGGCAAAGGACGAGCCGCGGGATTTAGACGGGCTTATCGACCTGGTAATACAGTTAGACAACCGATTAGCAGAATGCTGACGGGAGCGAGACGAAGGGCGTGGTCAGGCACGAGCTGTCCCTCTTCTTTCCGGGTCCAAAAGGGAGCCGATCTTCCCCACGCTCCAAAGCCAGGGCACTCCACGTGATGACAGCTCCCCCTGCTGACGTTGCCAGGGAAACGAGCAGGGCCAAAAGAAAGTCAGATCAGAGACAAAGGAGGCTGTCCCGTGGGGAGTGTTTTCACTGCAGTTCAACCGACCACACGCAGAAAAACTGCCCCAAACGGTCAAAACCACAACACTCGCCCTTAGAGACTGGGCTAAGGGTGGATCACAACACGCACGTGGGGAGTGCACGCAAATCTGCATGAATCCCAGTCACGATCCTAAGTGGGGATTTAACCCTTCACGCCCCAGCACTTGTGGACATGTGGTCGGAAGGGAATCTGCTGGACAGCAGATGGGCAAAGGGAGTAGGGCTCCCTCTAGTGGCCCTCCCTTCACCATTGAAGGTACGGGCACTAGATGGCACCCCTCTTCCACTAATCACACACCAGACACAGCCCGTAACATTGGTTGTGTCTGGAAATCACAGGGAGGAGATTGTGTTTTTTGTAACACCAAATACCTCCCGTGTAATTTTGGGTTATCCATGGATGATAAAACACAATCCCCGGATTGATTGGCCATCTGGGGTTGTGGCTCAGTGGAGCGAAACCTGCCACCGGGAGTGTTTAGGATCCTCGGTTCCACCCGGTGTGACCTCTAAAGAGGAGGTTCAAGTCCCCCCCAATCTTGCAGCGGTGCCAGCCGAGTACCACGATCTTGCTGACGTCTTCAGCAAAGATCTGGCACTCACGCTGCCCCCGCACCGTCCGTACGATTGTGCCATTGATTTGATCCCGGGCATTGAGTACCTGTCCAGCAGGCTGTACAACCTCTCACGTCTGGAGCGCGAATCAGTGGAGACCTACATCTGGGACTCTTTAGCTGCTGGGTTGATCCGGAACTCCACCTCCCCGATGGGTGCTGGTTTCTTTTTTGTGGGCAAGAAAGACGGCGGACTCCGTCCATGCATTGACTACAGAGGGCTGAACGAAATCACGGTTTGCAACCGATACCCATTACCTCTGTTAGATTCAGTGTTCACGCCCTTGCATGGAGCCCAAATTTTCACAAAGTTGGATCTTAGAAATGCATATCACCTGGTTCGGATCCAGAAGGGAGACGAGTGGAAGACGGCATTCAACACCCCGTTAGGTCACTTTGAGTACCTGGTCATGCTGTTCGGCCTCACAAATGCACCCGTGACGTTCCAAGCCTTAGTTAATGACGTCTTGCGGGACTTCCTGCATCGGTTCATCTTTGTATACCTGGACGATATTCTCATGTTCTCCCTGGATCCTGAGACCCATGTCATGCATGTACGTCAGGTCCTGCAGCGGTTATTGGAGAACCGGTTGTTTGTGAAGGGCGAGAAGTGTGAGTTCCACCGCACTTCTTTGTTCTTCCTGGGGTTCATAATCTCCTCCAACTCCGTTGCACCTGATCCAGCCAAGGTTGCAGCGGTGAGAGATTGGCCCCAACCAACAAGCCGTAGGAAATTGCAGCAGTTCCTCAGCTTTGCAAATTTCTATCAGAGGTTCATAAAGGGCTATAGCCAGGCAGTTCTGGTGCAGCCTGATCCTAGCCGCCAGTTTACAGTTGAAGTGGATGCCTCTGACTCAGGGATAGGAGCCGTGCTGTCCCAGAGTGGGGAGTCCGACAAGGTCCTCCACCCTTGTGCCTATTTTTCCCGCAGGTTGACCCCGGCTGAAAGGAACTATGACGTCGGCAATCGGGAACTTCTGGCGGTGAAAGAGGCCCTTGAGGAGTGGAGACACTTGTTGGAGGGAGCTGCGGTACCTTTCACGGTTTTCACTGACCATCGGAATCTGGAATACATCCAGACCGCTAAGCGTCTGAACCCCAGGCAAGCCCACTGGTCACTGTTCTTTGGTCATTTTGACTTCCAAATCACGTATCGCCCCGGGACCAAAAACCAACGGTCCGATGCACTGTCCCGGGTGCATGAAGAGGAAGTCAAGACAGAGCTGTCGGATCCACCTGACACCATCATCCCCGAGTCCACTGTTGTCGCAACCTTTCACCTGGGACGTGGAGAAGACCGTCAGGGAGGCCCTGACACGACACCCGGACCCCGGAGATGGACCTAAGAACAAGCTGTATGTCCCACCAGAGGCCAGAGCTGCAGTCTTGGACTTCTGTCACGGTTCCAAGCTCTCCTGCCACCCAGGGGTGCGAAGAACCATGGCAGTGGTCCGGTAGCGCTTCTGGTGGGCGTCGATGGAAGCTGACGTCTGGGAATACGTCCAGGCCTGCACCACCTGTGCCAGGGGCAAGGCAGTCCACAAAAAGGAACAGGGACTCCTCCAGCCATTGCCAGTGCCTTGTCGCCCCTGGTCCCACATAGGCCTGGACTTTGTCACGGGTCTCCCTGCGTTCCAGGGTATGACCACCATTCTGACGATAGTGGACCGGTTCTCCAAGGTGGCCCACTTTGTGGCCCTCCCGAAGCTCCCGACGGCCCAGGAGACTGCAGACCTCCTGGTCCACCACATCGTGTGTCTGCATGGTATCCCGACAAACATCATCTCCGACTGTGGTCCCCAGTTCTCCTCACAAGTCTGGAGGAGTTTCTGTAGGGAACTGGGGGCCACCGTGAGCCTATCGTCCGGGTACCACCCACAAACTAATGGACAAGCAGAGCGGGCCAACCAGGAGTTGGAACAGGCCCTACGCTGCGTAACCTCCGCGCACCCGATGGCCTGGAGTCACCATCTGGACTGGATTGAGTACGCACACAACAGCCAGATATCATCGGCGACCAGCCTCTCCCCGTTTGAGGTGTGTTTGGGGTATCAGCCCCCATTGTTCCCAGTCGTAGAGGGAGAGGTCGGGGCCCCCTCGGTCCAGGCCCATTTCAGGAGGTGCCGTCCGGTGTGGCGCACTGCCCGCTCTGCCCTGCTGAAGGCCCGGACGAGGGCCAAGGACCATGCAGACCGCCGGCGTACCCCGGCCCCTGCATACCAGCCCGGGCAGGAGGTGTGGCTTTCCACAAAGGACATTCCGCTCCAGGTCGCGTCACAGAAGCTCAAGGACCGCTACATCGGACCATTTCCCATAATCAAGGTCCTCAGCACCGCCGCAGTGAAGCTGGCAGCCTCAGCTTCACTGCGGATCCACCCGGTCTTCCACGTCTCCAGAATCAAGCCTCACCACACCTCATCCCTCTGCACCCTCGGACTGGTGCCGCCTCCTGCCCAGATCATCGACGGGGAGCCAGCATGGATGGTTCGCAGGCTCCTGGACGTCCATCGAAAGGGCCGGGGGTTCCAGTATCTGGTGGACTGGGAGGGTTATGGACCCGAAGAGCGCTCCTGGGTGAAGAGGAGCTTCATATTGGACCCGGCCCTCCTGGCCGACTCCTTCAACCGACACCCCGACAAGCCTGGTCAGGCGCCAGGAGGCGCCCGTTGGGGGGGGGGGGGGGGGGGTCCTGTTGTGTGGGCTGCCAGAAGAGGAGGTACTGCTGGCCCAACACCAGAGGGCACAGTCACCCACCAGGAGCACCAGGGGCCTGGAGCTGACAGCTGTCACCAATCATCCATCATCACCACCTTCTATAAAAGCCTGGCAGTGACATCACATCCCTGCTGAGAAATCAGCTTACCCGACAGGTAACCTTCTCAGCCGTTTCTGTGCCGCACTCACGTATTGGATTCTAAACTCTTTGCAGTCATAACCTTCTGTAACTGACAGCTTGGAGCTGGTTGGTGGGAATTTGGAGGAGTTGGTGATTCCACTCCTAAATTTCTTAAGTGTTACAGTAGGCACTGCACGTACTTTGTTTTCCTGCTACATGGGAGTGGAGGACTTTTCACTCAGGAAAGAACTGTGAGTTTTGCTGACTGTTGCTGGGTGTTCACACACCCACATAACCTGTTTGTGCTTCCTGCCGGCAGTACCCGATCCAACAGCTAGAGGCAGTGGCCACCTGGAGACTCAGGACTTGGCGGCTCCGGTGTGTTGCAGGTCTCCGTGGCAGTGGAAATCGTGTGGGGCCCGGCTCTTCTTTGGACAGGCGTCTCCTATCCTCGAGCCTGTCCACACGTCACCTGTTATTTAATTGGCTGTTACCTAAAAGCAGTATCTGTATTCCGTTGTGCACATTTTCACAACATTAAATTGTTATCGTTTGGCATTTTCATTGTCCATTCATTTACACCCCCTGTTGTGGGTCCGTGTCACTACACTTTCCCAACAAGAGCATTAGCAAAACTGAAAGAGCAGATACAATAGTAACGTGAAATATTTAAAATGTAAGAAATAAGACACAATTTGGTAATATACTTACTGGTATTGTCATGGAGACTTTGGCCAGGGTCATTGGTTACCAGATATAAGTCTAACACTCCTGTCACACCTTGAAGATTTAGCCAGCGTATGTGGACCGTATTAAAAACGCAGGCATGCGTCTATTAAGTTATGGATTTTAGTTTTTTATAAGTTAAGAACATGTTGAAGCACGCTAATATACATTGTAATGCATTGAGTACCTCAAAAAAGTTTGGGCATGTACAATATTTTCAACATATGTCAGCGCCTGAGTCATACACTGGCATACTTTTGACAATACACAAACTCAAATTTGTGACAAAAATGAAAAATTTGGTTTAAACTGAATTAGGCTGAAACCAGTGGTGGGCACACTTCCGATAACCCAATAAGACCGTGGTAAACAAAGGTGAACAGATGTGTAGTCTTACCCTCTGCAAACAGAGGAGAGCTATCCTCTACATGCAGAGGAGAGCTGGACACACACACACACACACACACACACACACACACACACACACACACACACACACACACACACACACACACACACACACACACACACACACACACAGAGGCATACATTTTTAACTTATGGTTCAAATTTTAACAAAACTTATTTCAGACAAGTTATTTAAATTAACGTCACTCTGAAGTTTTATAAAGTGAAAATATCAGATATATGTTTTAGCTTTAAAGTAATGCGCTAATTTTTAAGGTTTTAGTGTGGGCATGCTGTGCCCAGCAGTGCATTATGGGTGATAGGTTAATCTCAGTACGGTAATCTCAGTACGTTCACGACAGGAGAATGCATTTGAGACACTCTGATCAGGACAACAGTATTAAACTCTAGTGCCTAAAACTCTCGTGAATATATTCTCTGGGTTTATAGATGTTGTTTTTGTGTTTGCTTTTAATTAATTCCACGCATCTTAAATGTAGCAAGTAGCAACACAGATTATCTGGAATTTTGTTTTGGCAAGTATTTAAGGTCTCTACTGCCATCTACTGGCCAGGAGTGTTCATGGCAGTGCTCAGACTGAAGCTGGGCAGACACTGTACCAGAGAACCGCATGGTGTAAAAGTTCAGAGTGCCCGATTTATGTTCTCACACACATTGTACGTTGAAAAATCACATGTCGGACTCGTGTTTCCAGAAGCAAAATGTAACAGAAGCTTGTTTTTCAATCTTAATTTACAAAAACTCTCGATGGGAGACATCAAAGTTAAAAAGAAACATTACAAGACAGGTCTGTGGTGCTTGCACAGGCACAAGAATATCAAACAGGTTTGATTTTCATCTGACCATACGATCGGAGATCAGGAGGTGGTCGTGAGATGTTAAACGCAGCTCGTTACTCCATGTATACTACACAATGCAGGATGTGTGATTAACCTGAAACTCTGTGCGATCCAAAAAATTCTCACACGAATGAAAAATCAGCTGAAAAAGAGCCAAAACTCGCAATGGCATCAGTAGTTGGCAGTGTTCTATTTATTTTGACACCGGTTATATCAGACAGTTATCTAATTACAACTTGGCTTTTTTTTGAAAATGCCCTTTTTTTTTTTACAAATAAAAAATGGCATATTTTACAAAAGCACATTTATCTGTAAACACCAACACACGACACACCTCACATTAACGTGTTAGTTTACATACACTCAACAAAAATATAAACGCAACACTTTTGGTTTTGCTCCCATTTTGTATGAGATGAACTCAAAGATCTAAACTTTTTCCACATACACAATATCACCATTTCCCTCAAATATTGTTCACAAACCAGTTTAAATCTGTGATAGTGAGCACTTCTCCTTTGCTGAGATAATCCATCCCACCTCACAGGTGTGCCATATCAAGATGCTGATTAGACACCATGATTAGTGCACAGGTGTGCCTTAGACTGCCCACAATAAAAGGCCACTCTGAAAGGTGCAGTTTTATCACACAACACAATGCCACAGATGTCGCAAGATTTGAGGGAGCGTGCAATTAGCATGTTGACAGCAGGAATGTCAACCAGAGCTGTTGCTCGTGTATTGAATGTTCATTTCTCTACCATAAGCCGTCTCCAAAGGCGTTTCAGAGAATTTGGCAGTACATCCAACCAGCCTCACAACCGCAGACCACGTGTAACCACACCAGCCCAGGACCTCCACATCCAGCATGTTCACCTCCAAGATCGTCTGAGACCAGCCACTCAGACAGCTGCTGAAACAATCGGTTTGCATAACCAAAGAATTTCTGCACAAACTGTCAGAAACCGTCTCAGGGAAGCTCATCTGCATGCTCGTTGTCCTCATCAATCCCTCAACTTTATGTCAGGCAAGCTCACCACTGTGACCAAACAGCTGAACGAACTCATGGGTTTATAGGGTGAGATAAAGGAGCTCAGAATATGGAGAAAGACTGAAAGATTTCTATGCTTGAAAAGAGAATTGATGACTTGGAAAAACACAGCAGAATGAATGACTTAATAGTCAGCAGACTGCGTACTAAACCACAGTCCTATGGTAGGGCTGCATGTATGGACACTTTGCCTACGGTGATATTGAATCAATTGAACAAGTCATTGCATTTTTAGACAAAAAAGGGAATACAAATATAAATAGAGGCATGTCACGCCCTAGCACGGAAGAACAAAAAAAAGTCCAGATACAACCCCAATGAAGTTAGGACGCTGTGTCAAATATAAATAAAAACAGAATACAATGATTTGCAAATTCTCTTCAACTTAGTAACTGAATACACCACAAAGACGTGACAAAAATCAAAATTTTGACTGAAATGACTGAAATATTTAATGTTCAAACTGATAAACTTTGTTGTCCTCACCCCATCTTTGCTTGTGAACGGCTGAGACTTTTTGGGGCGCTCCTTTTATACCCAGTCATGAGTGTCCTCAGTTCAAAAACACTTACTGAGTGTTGTTAGAAGGAAAGGTGATGTAACACAGTGGTAAACATACCACTGTCCCAGCTTTTTTTTTAAACATGTTGCAGGCATCCATTTCAAAATGAGCAAATATTTGCACAAAAACAATAAAGTTTATCATTTAGAACATTAAATATCTTGTCTTTGCGGTGTATTCAATTGAATATAGGTTGAAGAGGATTTACAAATCATTGTATTCTGTTTTACATTTTACACAACGTCCCAACTTCATTGGAATTGGGGTTGTATAATACTGCATTTTGTAAACAGAAAATGAAAGGTGGAAGTCCTGAAGCAAGGCTGGAAGCTGAAGGGCTCAACTGTATATTGCCCGCCAAGCATGTGTCCTGAGGAAGGAGAACAAAATACAAGACACCTGGATAGCAAACTGCAAGATCCACATTAAGCTGAATGGAAACCCAGAGGATGCAAAGATATGGCTTATTTGTTGACTTTTAGAGCTGGATAAATATGTCTGATATACTTGATGATGATATACTGTATGTAACAACTTGAGGTATGTGATAAGATGATAGGCATAAACAAACATATGTAGACTGAGGAATAAAATTCACAACCTCTCTATTTTTGCAATAAAATAATATAGATAGTCTTGCAATTTCTGAAACCCATCTGGACAGTTTTATAGACAATTCAGAGGTTTATATAGGAGGCTTTTAAATTTATAGGAATGATTGAATTTGGATGTGTTGTGGCCATTCTCATACGTGACCATTTTCCTGTTAAATTGAGACTATCTATCTATCTATCTATCTATCTATCTATCTATCTATCTATCTATCTATCTATCTATCTATCTATCTATCTATCTATCTATCCATCCATCCATCCATCCATCCATCCATCCATCCATCCACCCACCCACCCACCCACCTGGAAGCATGGCCTAAAAACGTTCATAGTATTAAAACACAAGTTGTTTTGCCGTGGTCCGCTTGGACTCCAGGGGTATAGATTACTGTCACAACATGTGCCAATGAGAGTTAAAGGATTTGTCATTTATAAAAATTGTTGTGCTGCTGACAGTTGACAAAGGTGTTTTTTTTAGCTGATCATTTCTCATTTGCAAGAATAAAGCATTTTCTACAGGTTGTTCCTGCTGAGTTCTAGTGGCCCAAATGAACAATTTGTCCAGAAGCTCCCAGGTCTTTGCACACTCCTAATCTATATTATTTAAAATGTTTAAATCAACACCATTGATTATTAATAGGACAGCCATAAAGTAGTAAGAAGTAAAAAAGAGAAATCATTCAAATAAAAAAAAAAATGTAACCGTGCATTGCGCTTACCACCTGTATACACTAGATGGCGGAATTTGATCTCTTTGTAGAGAACAACCTGGAACTTGTTACAGTTGTAAAGTGAAAACAGATCCATCCATCCATTTTCTATACCCACTCACTCATCTTCAACCGCTTACTCCAGTTAAGAGCCATGGGGGGTTGGAGCCTATCCCAGCAGTTATAGGGTGAGAGGCGGGGGTACACCCTGTACAGGACACCAGTCCGTCATGGGGCCACATACAGACAAACACATTCACACCCACACACACACCTACGGACAAATAAGAAATAAGAAGATAACATTAAATAGATTAAATAATAAATTCTGGAGCAATTATACATAAAGACACACACACACACACACACACACACACACACACACACACACACACACACACACACACACACACACACACACACACACACACACACACACACACACACAGAGACAAATAAGAAATAAGATGATAACATTAGATAGATTAAATAATAAATTCTGGAGCAATTGTACATGAAGACACACACACACACACACACACACACACACACACACACACACACACACACACACACACACACACACACACACACACACACACACACACACACACACACACTTATCTTCAACTGCGTAGTCCAATTAAGGATCCCCACCTTGTGCTCTATGATTGCTGGAGCCTATCCCAGCAATCATAGAGCACGAGGCGGGGTACACCCAGGACAGGACGCCAGTCTGTCACAGCATCTAAAGACATTATGACTAAATTTGATTAATAGTAATAATAATAATGATGATAATAATAATAAGAATTCTTTAAGGTTCATTAAATCTCTTTTTAACATTTAGTCTTTAATGACACACAAAATAAGTAAATGAACACTCTCACCCACCAATGCATTTTTGCCCTCTATAAGGGACAAGAGTCTCACAGCTTTATATTTCAAATGAATTATTCAGTTAGCATTGCTTAAATTAAAACTTCAAATCCAAAACTTCTTGTAACAACAGCTAAAACACAATGTGACAACACCTTAAACACTATAGCTGCTCCCAACTTTTCTTAACTGGTTGTTGAAAGTGCCACGCTCCAACTGATGGTTCAAACGGTTTATTACAGGAATTTTCTGTCTCACAAACGCCCAAGACCACCGTGAACACTGAAATAAATACACGGTGACAAATACACATCAGTGAAACCGTCATGGTCCTATCTATGAATTGCTTAACTGACACTTATTACATAAAATATCAATGCTCTCAAAAAAAAAAACCCATAATTTACACACATACAATACAAGAATATGTCACTCAAATGTCCATACCGTGTGCGCCTCCAACCTGAAGGTTAGGAGTTGCTAGAAGTCCATTTCTTCATATTTCAGTCTTTTGTCTTTGCATATACCGCTTGCACACACTGACTGACTATTAAAATGAAACTCACATTTCTCCATCAAGTGTATCACGTGACCAAGTGATGACCTAACTGCTGACGTAATCAGGTGACATTAATCAAACAATTTTCCCAAAGTATGCACAAAATAATCAAAAAATATACAAAATATAAAATGGATATTAAAGATAAAATAAATAAATTCACAAAGAAAAAAGCTTATGTTACTGTGTTCGCTACACTGCCACCAAAATTACAAAGGTTTACTTTCACCATATTCAAAGAAATAAACTTGTAATTTTCTAATAACTTCAAACTCAACCTTTACTCAATTTCCATCAATGGCTGTTATATTAAATAACTGACCTTTCATTTTTATGTGAATGCTGAGCTATTTTGAATAATGTTCAACTAACACAACTAATTTCTGGACTGGACGCTCAAGAAATGAAGGTTGTGTTAAGCGCTCACCTTTTGGTCCTGACTTATTTTGGCCAACCTGTATTTTTACCTTTCGCACGAGACCATCATCTTCCTTAGCCTCAACAACTTTAGCTAGTGACCACTCATTTCTAGGAGTGTTTTCATCCTTAACAATGACTACATCTCCAACCTGCACGTTTCGTCTGATTGAATGCCACTGCTGACGAAGGCTGATGTTGGTTAAGTATTCTCTGCGCCACCTGCTCCAGAACTGTTCTGAGAGATACTGCACTTTGCGCCATCTTTTTCTTGCATACAGATCTTCTTGAACAAACTTTCCAGGAGGTGGAAGGAGTACCGTAGGCTTCAAAGTAAGCAAATGATTGGGTGTCAAGGGTTCAGCACTTTTGGGATCAGCGAGGGTGTTTGTTGTCAGCAGGCGACTGTTGACTATAGACATGGCCTCATAGAAGAACGTTCTTAATGAGGAGTCATCCAGTCGTCCCTTAGCCTGAGCAAGGACAGAGCTCATCACGCTCCTGATCATCCGTATCTGACGCTCCCATATGCCTCCCATGTGACTGGCTTCGGGAACATTCATGAGAAAGTCACATTCCTTTCTTGCTAGATAGGTCGCGATCCTTTCCTTATCAAGTTCCATCAAGCACTTTCCCAACTCATTCTTTGCTCCTATGAAATTCGTACCTTGGTCAGATCTTATTTGTCTGACTGTTCCTCTGATTGCTATGAAGCATCTCAATGCATTTAGAAATGCATCGGTTGTCAGATCTTCAAGCATCTCGATATGGATGGCCCGGGAGCTTAGACATGTTAACAACAGCCCATACCTCTTGTACTCTTTTCTACCTTGCTTTGTGTAGAAAGGGCCAAAACAGTCAATGCCTGTGTATGAGAAAGGAGGAGATGGCTCTATTCGATCAACAGGCAAGTCAGCCATGCGCTGTTCTTCAGTTCGTCCCCGCATCCTCCTACATGTCACACAACTCTTGATGTGCTTGGCCACCACTTTGCTGGCACCCATTATCCAGTATCCATTGGCTCTGAGTTCGTTTAGTGTTTGCCCTCGGCCTTGGTGCTGTGTTCTTTTATGGTAATGGTCAAGTATCAGTTGTGTTACGATGCCTTCTTTTGGGAGTATTACGGGATGTTTGAACTCCAGCGAAGCTGATGACCTTCTTAACCTGCTGTTGGGTATTTTCGCCTCCAAACATTCTTAAAACTTTTAACAAGACAAACAGAGTCAAGAAACACCAGTGAGACAGAAAGTCAAATTTAGCTCGCGAGGAGTGCAAACAGTCCATACACGTAGTACCACTGAAAGCACTGAGGACTGTTGCGCATGCTCACTCTTTTTATTAGGAGAAAGCCCTACCCACATTGTGAAACTTGTCCTAAGGGGGGGGGGGGGTAAACAGCGCATGACAAGTTTCTTCCTGTGACATAAACACATACGTCAATAAGTGCAGCTGTAAGGAAAAACAGTTTCTTTCCTTTAATCTTATCGTCGAAGGTCAGCACATCCCGTTCGTTTGTTGCACTTATCATCTGTTCTGCATCTGCCTAGAGTGTCCTGTTCTTCACACTAAGCATCACATATCACAAGGCCATAAATTCACAACGGTCAAAATAACCTCCAGTTCTTTACTCCCAGTTCAGACTGACCCCAGCATGCTAAAACGAAGTTGAATAATATGTGCATTCTCAGGGTTATCTTAAGACTGGTGCAAAACAGCACAATAACGTTTTCATGAAAAAGAAGACAAAGGTACAAATGTTTAACAGTGATAAAAATATATATATATATAAAATCTTTAACATTTCCCTCCTGTTATCACTTGTTAAACATATAGTAGGCATCACCTAGCTTAGCACTTCTTTTGAGATTTTCACTAAGAGGTTCATCATGGTATGTTCTACAGGCTTACACCCCAGAGGTTATGTCATCATTGTCATCATCATCGGTGTCTGGGTCATCATACTTCCATTGGTCTGGGTACAGGTCATGAGAGCCCTCTTCCTCCTCGTCGTCGTTTTGCCCCAGGAGTGGATATGAAGCTGGTCCCCCTCCTGGTCCTGGACCTATTGCTGTGGTTATCATTCTATTTACAAGGCCTCGAAGACATGGAATACAACAACATCCACACAATGTTAGAATCGCAGCAAATACTGCTATAGACACTAATAGTGAAGAAATCAAAGACCTCCATTTTCCCATCCCTTCCAGCCACCAATCCCAGCCTTCGGTGTTTACTCCACTGTGCTCTTTCATCTTCCTGTTCAACGTCCTCAGCCCGTCGATGGCTTGAGTGAGGCTGCCATCTGCAGCTGTGTTGTCGGGAATGAATGTGCAGCATTGTTCTCCGAACATGGCACAAACACCTCCTTTCTCTGCCAACAACATATCCAGAGCAATACGGTTCTGGAAGGCCATAAGGGACGTGGCTTCTAACTGTGAATGGACAGCCTTAAATCCTTCCTCAGTCCAATTTCCTAATTTCTGCACATTGTAGTGGATGTAGTTTATTCTGTCTACGTTCTTATTAATTGAACACCACCAACAGATGGAGGATTCGAATCCAGCTGCTATTTGATCAACCAGTTTATACTCGTCAGGCACTCCTCTGGGGACTCCTATCGCATCAATATATGTTGGATCTTCCACTCCTTTCCAATCTCTTTTTACTCTATGTCTGGCTATGCCTTTCTGCCAGTCTTCAGGAATAAGAGAGGCTGCATATGTCATAACGTCTTCAGGTGTCATGGGCATGGCTTTAACTGGTAACAATAATGATATTAATGCACAATAACCTGACACATTTCTTGGCAGTCTGTCAAAGAGTCTGTTATCACCACACCACCACCATACGTCACTCCTACTGACAGGTTTGAATGTGGAATTACTATGGACCACATCCTTACACCAGGCAGTGTGGTTTAAGCTACCCAAAGTCTTACTTGTCCCTGTCAAGTTTACACATGTATGGTTTGCATGCCCAACTTTGCTTGAAAATAAAGGTTTAATCTTAGTCAATTTGGTCAATGGATACTGTCCATGGGGTCCAGGAACCCTCGTTCTTTTCGTTTTTTTTCTTTTGCCATTTCTACATACTACAGCACACCTATGTTCAGAACAGTGGTTTCTTAATGTCTTCTGCTAGCTTTCGTGTCTAGCCTGGATCTTAACACCAAGCTCACACACTATTACTAGTCTTATCCTACTGCTCTTACTGTTTGTCTGTGTCTGCAGAAATGACTTTCTTACAGTGAGTTAAATGAATCCATGTACTTCTTTCCCCAATTTTCAAAGCTGTGGGTGTTGTGAGTAGTACTTGATGGGGCCCTTCCCACTTAGGTGAATGCCAGTGTTTTCTCTTGATGCTTCCTATCAACACCCAGTCTCCAGGTAAAACTTTAGGGTCATCCTGTGGAGAAATGGGATCATCAGTGCTTGAAACTCTCCCTCGTTGTCTTTCTAACATCTTCCTCATATAATCTGCCAATTTGGCTTCCTCAGGTACATCCCAAATTTGCCCATAATATGGCAATCGGTATTTTCTGCCAAACAATGTTTCATACGGTGTCAACCCCATGGTACTAGTTATGTTTATGTACATTTTTACCAAATCTACACAATGTGTCCATGGTCTGCCTGTTTCCTCCATTGTCTTCCTAAGTCTGTTTTTTACTGTCCCATTCATCCTTTCCACTAATCCGGCACTTTGTGGATGATAAGCACAGTGATTTTTTGAGATTAATCTGTAGCGCTTCTCCTACGTATTGCACTATTGTATTAACAAAATGCGCTCCATTATCTGAATAGACTGTTTCTGGTATTCCAAATCGTGGAATGATGTCTTTGCACAATGCTTTTGCCACTGTAAGTGCATCTGCATGTTTTGTGGGGAACAATTCTACCCATTTTGAGAAGGCATCAATTATGACTAAACAAAATTCCTTCCCTTCATGTTTACTCAACTGTATATAATCCATATGAATCACTTGAAAGGGATATTGTGGTGTTGGAAATTTGCCTCTTTGGGGTCTCAAATTGCCTTGTGAGTTGTGTTTTGCCAATGTCATGCATGCTCTACAATGCTGTTTTGCATATGCATCGAACCCATAAAGACAAAAAATAGATTGCAATTGTGATATCATACCCCCTGATGAGACATGCGTCACGCCATGGCTCATGATAGCTGCCCATTTAAACATATTTTTTGGCAATATGGGTTTCTTTTGTGGTCATAAGTACAAATCATTTGCATATGTAGCTCCTTCATTTAACCACATTTGCTTCACTTTCTCAGGTGCCTGCTGTTGCATCTCAGCAAGCAGTGTGTGACCTAAATGCAAATCTGGAGTGGTTTCCTGTACAACAATAAAGACATGCACGAAAGATGTCTGGCTGGGGACAGGAATGTCATGTTTGTCTGTAACAAGAGTGCTGAGACTGCATGTGGGACTTTCAGTGTCAACTGATGGAACAGAACAACATTACTACTACTTTGAATAGCCATGGAGGCTGCAATTACAGCGCGTACACATGGTGGCAAAGCACTTGCTACTGCATCCAATTTAGAGGAGTAGTACGCCACTGGTCTTAGCTTGGTGCCATGTGACTGTACTAACACACTTGTCATAAAGTTATTTTTACAATCCACTGTTTGAATAAATGGTTTACTATAATCTGGTAGTGTCAAAACTGTAGATGACACTAACGTTTGTTTCACTTTTACAAAGGCTTCCTCAGCCTCTTTGTTCCATTCCAACACAGTTGACATTGAAATATCATCTTTGTACATCAAATCAGAAAGTGGACTAGTCAATTCTGCATAGCAGGGAATCGTCGTAGCAGCTGGATTCGAACAATTTCTAGACATGTGTCCCTCTCTTCCACAGTTCCAACAAATCAGGGGACCACGTGGTGGCCCTCCCTGTCTGCGCTGCTGTTGTGGTTGCCATGGTCCTTGACGTTGTGGCTGTCCACCTTGTCTGTTTTGCCATGGCTTTTGGGGGCGTTTCCACTTCTTCTGCTGTCTTAAGTTACCCTGTTGATAATATATTTCATCATCTCCTTGTGCTACATACACTCCTTTGTTGCTGTTTCCTGTCTTTTTCTGGTTTAAGACTTCTTCTGCATGACAACAGTGGGTGTGTGTTTCTTCCAATGTCCCTGTTGGCAGTCCAATCCAATGTTTCTGTATCCAAGCTTTTATATCCTTGTTGGAATGCTGGATCAGAGCGTTTTTCAATTGTTGTTCATACACTGGTGTTCCTGGCAATGTGCCACTGTGGACCTTAAATACACTCTCAAATCTGCATCTAAACTCTGTCCATGGCTCTCCTTCTTTCTGAGCTGTCCTGGTAATTTCAGTATAATTTATTTTTGGTCCTACTGCTAAGTCATAATGCTGTGGTTCGTCCTCTACCTGAGGATATAATGATTTTCCAGACGGTCCTGCCGCCTGTTTCTGAGGTTCTTGTGGTTCTTGTTGTACTATTACATCTTCCTCTGCTTTCCCTACTCCTTTCTTTTTCCTCATTTTTTCTAGTCTCCTTTTCTCTGCTTCCTCCTCCCAAAACGCCACTAAATCTGCCCCTATTGCTGTTTTTTTTTTTTTTTTTTCTCATCACCTTTATGTTCCTTTTCTAACCTTTCCTTCAACTTCTGAATACTAGTCAGGTTCAGTCGTCCGTCAAAGTCATGTTTATTTATCCAGGTCTCCAATTTCTTTGTTGCTTTTGGATTTTTTGCTTCCATAAATTTCCAGTCGTCAGTTGATAAATTTTCCTTATTTTTAGACGTCTTACCCCCCATTTTTATTATCCCTTGTTATAATTTGGACTTCAGACGGGGGCACACCTAGGGTGTTCTAAATCTGAAGTTTTCACTTTCTTTGGACGTGACAATTAATTTGCCGTCGTGTGGTTGATTCCTTTCACCTCCCCGTAGGAAGCGGAATCACTTGCCTTTGCTTCCACACACACGGTTGTCACTTACGTTGTCCAAAGTATTACACTTTCACACTTTTATTCTCAAAACCGGTATTACTTCGTATTTAAAACAGAGGAGTCCGTACCCTCCTTCCGGAATTTAACTACGTGCGTCCTTCGCAACCGTAGAGGAGTCCGCCCTCCTCGCGGAGTTTAACTGCTTTACATTAACAGACGATTCCACGCCATCGTTTACGGAGTTTAACTGTTTATGTGATCACTTTTATCCCCTACCGGTACGCGTATATAAACAGAGGAGTCCGCACCCTCCTTCGGAATTTAACTACGTGCGTTCCTCGCCATCGTAGAGGAGTCCGACCTCCTTACAGAGTTTAACTGTGTTTCATTAACAGACGATTCTGTATCATCGCTTGCGGAATTTAACTGTTTATGTGATCTGATCACCACTCACTCAGTACTGTTACAAAGAAATTTTACTCACTGACTCGACTTCCTGTCTGTCTTCTTCGGGAAAATCTCGTCAACCAGACGATGCCACCGGCGGTCGACAATTGCAGACACAATCAATCGATCGGACCTTGGCCAAGGATTTACGTCTGGACTTGACGACCCCCGCCGGACACCTCCGGTATTGTTGAGATCCCGGACGAGCCCCCAGTCAATGTTGGGTATTTTCGCCTCCAAACATTCTTAAAACTTTTAACAAGACAAACAGAGTCAAGAAACACCAGTGAGACAGAAAGTCAAATTTAGCTCGCGAGGAGTGCAAACAGTCCGTACACGTAGTACCACTGAAAGCACTGAGGACTGTTGCGCATGCTCACTCTTTTTATTAGGAGAAAGCCCTACCCACATTGTGAAACTTGTCCTAAGGGGGGGGGGGGTAAACAGCGCATGACAAGTTTCTTCCCGTGACATAAACACATACGTCAATAAGTGCAGCTGTAAGGAAAAACAGTTTCTTTCCTTTAATCTTATCGTCGAAGGTCAGCACATCCCGTTCGTTTGTTGCACTTATCATCTGTTCTGCATCTGCCTAGAGTGTCCTGTTCTTCACACTAAGCATCACATATCACAAGGCCATAAATTCACAACGGTCAAAATAACCTCCAGTTCTTTACTCCCAGTTCAGACTGACCCCAGCATGCTAAAACGAAGTTGAATAATATGTGCATTCTCAGGGTTATCTTAAGACTGGTGCAAAACAGCACAATAACGTTTTCATGAAAAAGAAGACAAAGGTACAAATGTTTAACAGTGATAAAAATATATATATATATAAAATCTTTAACACCTGCCACCAACTCTGAGCACCCCGTCCTCAAGGAATGGGTCAAGCTCATACATTTTATGAGTTTCCTTGAGTTTTTGTGATTGGCTAAGCAGTTTGAGCTCTTCTCCAAATGTATCTTTTTGTGCCGCCTTGATCAGCACGAGAGCTGCTTTCTTTCGCTCCTCTACAGTAACAGTCCCAGATATGTCCTTATGAGCCAGCCTCTGAATGCGAGCAATGACGTTGAGGCATGTGACCCAGTCTGAAAATCTTGCCAACCTTTTCAGGAGGTCATCTTCACTCACAACATCAGTTTTCAGGACTTTGACCTTTGGGTCACCTATGAGAAGCTCTGGGGTTGTTGGGTTAGTCACAATTTCCTGTTCACATAAGAACTTGGGTCCTCTTAGCCAATCTGATGCCATTAGATCTGCCACCTTGAGTCCTCTAGATGCATGGTCTGCTGGGTTTTGACTTGTTTAAATGTAAAACCATTGATTGGGGTCAGTAGCATCTCTGATTTTCTGGATCCGATTCGCTACAAAAACATGAAAGCGACGGGCATCGTTCTGGATGTACCCCAGTACCACTTGTGAATCCGTCCAAAAGTACTCTTCATCTATCCTCAGGTCCAGCTCTTCTCTGAGAATCTTGCTTACAGCTGCAGAGATTGTGGCAGCGGTGAGCTCCAGACGTGGGATACTGACAATCTTCATGGGTGCTACCCTAGCCTTGGCCATAACTAAAGTGCAATGCACTCGTTCTTCAGCTACGATCCTGATATACGAACACTGCCCATAGCCATCATTACTGGCATCAGAAAAGTGATGCAGCTCAATCTTCTGAATCGTGCCAAGATTGTTGGGAACAAAGCACCTTGGTATTTGAATGTTTTGAAAGTTGTACAGGTCATCGAGCCATGTCTCCCACTTTGGCCTTAGTTCTGGCGGGACAGGCTCATCCCAGCCTACACCTCGCTTGCACATTTCTTGCAAGATTCTTTTCCCAGTCAAGATGTAGGGGGCCAGAAATCCTAACGGATCATATATGCTGGTGACTGTGGATAAGATGCCTCGTCGAGTGGCTGTTCTTTCTTGTTGGACCACATTGAATGAGAAGACATCCATTTCTATGTTCCACTTCACTCCTAGCACTCTCTGAGCTGGCAGCTCTGTGTAGTTTAAGTCCACGTCCTTGACTTCTACAGCATGCTCACTCTATGGAATGGTCTTCAGGACAGCTCTGTTATTGCAAACAAACTTGTGCAGTCGCAGTTGTCCCTTCTGACAGACTTCTCTTGCTTCATGGACAAGTTGCTTGGCCTTTTCAACTGTATCCAGACTGACAAGTCCATCATCCACATAAAAGTTTCTCCGGATGAAGCTTGCTGCCATGGGGTACTTACTCTCATATTTGGTGGCGAGGTATTTCATGCCGTAATTCACGCATCCTGGCGATGATGCTGCGCCAAATATGTGCACCCTCATGCGGTATTGTTTGGGTTCACTCATTGTGTTCCCATTCTCCCACCACAGGAACCTCATGAAATCCCGATCTTTTGGAGTAACATGAAAGCGGTGGAACAATTTCTCAACATTGCAGTTGATTGCAACTGGATACTGTCGGAACCGACACAGCACCCCCGTCAAGGCATTGGTTAAATCAGGTCCTGTGAGGAAGTGATCATTTAACGAGGTGCCTTCGTATTTGGCAGAACAGTCAAAGACAACTCTTATCTTCTCTGGCTTTCGCGGGTGATACACCCCATGGTGTGGGATGTACCAGATATTCCCGTCCTGTGGTGTTGCACGCACTTCCTCTGCATCACCATCCTTGAAAACATTGACCATGAACTGAACATAGTCCTCCTTGTATTTGGGATTTTTATCCATCTTCCCTTTTAGATGTTTCAGCCTAACTGTGGCAAGATGTTTGTTGTTAGGCAGCTGTGGGCGCTCTCTAAAAGGCAGAGGCATCTCCAGATGACCATTCTCATTATGATGAATTCCCTCATTCAGAATTTGTAAGAACTGAATAACTTCTTGAGAGATTGTTCCATATGTAGGATTTGTATCCTGAAAATCTCTCTCAAGAGCCTTAATTGCACATGCAGGTGTAATAGGTGGAATTTCTTTTACAGAGATGCGATAGCAGAATCCAGCATTTGTTCCTTCACCAGTAGTAGGTGTTTTGGCACCAACTACGCTCCACCCGAGGTCTGTTTTTACTGCATATGGCTCATGCTCGGCTCCAGATACGACTTATTTCGGTTTTAGAGCTCTGACACAGTCGTAGCCTATTAGCAGTCCAGCAGGACAGTCTAGCAAGTCTGGCATCTTGTCAGCTATGCTAAGCAAGTGTGTCCATCCTTTGGCTGTTTCCTGAGTTGGAATGCTGGTCTTCTCCAACGGGATATCTTCTCGAGTGTAAGCTGGTGGTAGTTCAATGCATTCTTCGGAATCGTATCCTCTGACCTTTAACCCACTGGCTCTGTGACAATTCACTATTGACCTGTCAGTCATTGTTGACAACTTGAGCTTGACAGGTTCAGTGTGTGCCTCAAGTTTTCCACACACATCTTCAGTAACAAATGTATTGCTACTTTGTGTATCTAACAGAGCATACACCAAGATCTCTGGGCTATTCTTGACAGCACTAGACAGCCACAACGGGACTATCATTGACGTGCGGTCAGCATTGGTCATGTTTATACTACACAAAGCAGTAGAGGAACTGTCTCTCTGTTGGTTGGCTTCAGGCTTTTCCTCTTGAGCCGGTTCGTCATGAAGCGGAGTTGGATGGCTCTTTCTACAAACATTGCAAGTAGCCCTTTTCCGACAATCCTTTGCAACATGGCCAACTCTCAAGCAAGCGAAGCACATATTATTGGTTTTGACAAATGCTTTCTTCTCTTCAACAGTCAGAGCAGAAAATGTTTCGCATTTGTAAATGAAGTGGTTCTGCTGACAGCATATGCATTTTATTTGCTTCTTTGTTTGAGCAGCAGATGGATTAGATGTCAAGCCAGCTGATTCACCTGAATCCTTAGCTGCGTGACTTTTCCCTTGAGCAACCTTTGTTGTTGTCACTACGGTTCTGGCTTTGATGCGTTTCGCTTCTATGCCTGCTTTCTCTTCTGTCTTTTTCAAAGCATGAAGTGAGGAGACTGGGTTGCAGGCAATGCGTGCCTCCTCTGCCAAGAAGTCTGAGAACTCTTCAAAACTTGGATATGGCTTGCCATCATCCAATTCCTTGGTGACAAGTCGATTCCATCGAGCTGTTGCCCAGTCAGGAAGTTTCTGGAGTAGCTTCTGATTTTCCTCACAATCATCCAGAACTTTAAGACCTGATATGTGAAGCATTGCATTTTTGCATGACACAAGAAAATCACTGAACTCTCTTAATTTTAGTGGCTCTTTTGGTCCTATCTTGGGCCAGCTATTAAATTTACCCCGAAAGGCTCTTTGCACTATGAATGGGTGGCCATAGCGCTTGTTCAATGCATCCCAGGCTTGTGTATACGCTTCTTCATCACTTCGGTAAAAAGTTCCTTCCAACACAGACAGCGCATCTCCGCTTATGTATTTTCTAAGATAAAACAGTCTATGTGCTGGGCTAGTACAAGTAGTTTGTATCAAGGCTTTAAAGCTGGTCCGCCATTCAGTGAATTTGAGAGGATCACCAGTAAACACAGATGGCTCAGGTGCCGGAAGTCTTGTCATCATCAGAGATTCTTTGAAGGCTTGCACTAGTGTCGCTTCAAGGACTGATATGCCCTGGGGAATCTGAGCATATGGAGTTGTGTTATACTGAGTTCGGGGCTGACTTGGAGGCAGATTTATTTATTTCTTTTCTCCTATTTCAGCATTCATTTTCGTTTCCTCCTCCGCATACACATCATATTCAACTTGCATAGCTTCCAGATCCCTTTGGTGTTCGAGCATTTTCAATTTTTCTTGCTGAGCAAACATTTATTTTCTTTGTGCAGCCATTTCACTCTCTCTGTTAATTTCGACACGTTTTGATGCTAAGCGTGCTCCTGCTTCTGCTTTCTTTATTGACACCTGCCTTCCTGCTACGCTATCCACGCCTACCCTTGATACAGTGGACCCATATATTGATCTCGCATCTTCTCTCTGAAGTAATTTAAAGAGCGATTCCTTCACTGCGGCAGCATCAAACTCTTTGTCTACTTCTGAGCAGCGCATTTTCAACAAAGCAACTACTTCTTTAGTTACTGAGGTACAGCTATCCATTCGCCGTCTTATGTCTTGGCTTGGTGTGGTCAATGCACGTAAACGTTCATACCCTTGCTTTAGGTGTGACTCATATTCTTCCAAAGTAGTTATCATATTTTCAAGATTCTCTTCGTCACATTCTTCTTTGAGTTTGCTCCTAATGTACTGAACCTCAGTGTAGCGAACACAGTAACATAAGCTTTTTTCTTTGTGAATTTATTTATTTTATCTTTAATATCCATTTTATATTTTGTATATTTTTTGATTATTTTGTGCATACTTTGGGAAAATTGTTTGATTAATAACGTCACCTGATTACGTCAGCAGTTAGGTCATCACTTGGTCACGTGATACACTTGATGGAGAAATGTGAGTTTCGTTTTAATAGTCAGTCAGTGTGTGCAAGCGGTATATGCAAAGACAAAAGACTGAAATATGAAGAAATGGACTTCTAGCAACTCCTAACCTTCTGGTTGGAGGCGCACACGGTATGGACATTTGAGTGACATATTCTTGTATTGTATGTGTGTAAATGATGGGGGGTTTTTTGAGAGCATTGATATTTTATGTAATAAGTGTCAGTTAAGCAATTCATAGATAGGACCATGACGGTTTCACTGATGTGTATTTGTCACCGTGTATTTATTTCAGTGTTCACGGTGGTCTTGGGCGTTTGTGAGACAGAAAATTCCTGTAATAAACCGTTTGAACCATCAGTTGGAGCGTGGCACTTTCAACAACCAGTTAAGAAAAGTTGGGAGCAGCTATAGTGAACACGTGCACCGTGTGCAGCTCAGCCCGAGAACATCGAGGGACACCGCGCGGTGAATGCAAGCTGTGAACTTCTCGCTCGGAAATCTACTCGCACCGTTGCAACTGCAGTGACTTGCAAAACGTGGCGTCGGCTCTGCATCGAGGACAAGGATTGAGACAGTGCCGTTTCCACAAGTCACCACAAGGGAGCAGCAGCGCGCCGTTGTCGTGAGTGGAAAAACCAAGCCTTTCCTTTCAGGTTTTCTTCAGCTGATAAGAAACGAACATTATATCTTGTAAGTATTTAAATAAGTGTAAAAGGCCATTGTGCATATTTTGTGTGACTATTTCTGGCCTGTGTTAATAGGTAATTTGACAGTCCTACTGTGGATTTCTTGTTTTGTTTAACATGTTTGTGATTGATATTTGAAATTAACACTGAGGATTCATTGTAGTATAGGTTTTGCTTAAGATTTTAAGATTTTGATTACTACTTTTATAGTGTTGTTTCAAAATAGTTCAGAAAATTGATCAAAGCAAAGAGAGTGCTCTTGTACTTGAAGGAGTAATTCAGGCTCTTGAAGTAGAAAAATAGAATTACAAACCAAGTTAGAAACTGAAACAGATGCAACATTAAGAGACCAAATGCCAGAACGCATAGCTGAGATTGATAATAGCCTGCAAGCACATAGCGTAAAGAGCCAGGAATCAACTTCTCAACCTGAACAACTTAGGTGATCAGAAAGAGAGCGAAGACCAACTGAAAAGTGGCTTGACTATGCAAAAGAAGAGAGTGCAAAAAAGAAAAGAAAGTTTATGCTAACTTATGTAAACTTCAAAGCTGAGGTTCAGTACATTAGGAGCAAACTCAAAGAAGAATGTGACGAAGAGAATCTTGAAAATATGATAACTACTTTGGAAGAATATGAGTCACACCTAAAGCAAGGGTATGAACGTTTACGTGCATTGACCACACCAAGCCAAGACATAAGACGGCGAATGGATAGCTGTACCTCAGTAACTAAAGAAGTAGTTGCTTTGTTGAAAATGCGCTGCTCAGAAGTAGACAAAGAGTTTGATGCTGCCGCAGTGAAGGAATCGCTCTTTAAATTACTTCAGAGAGAAGATGCGAGATCAATATATGGGTCCACTGTATCAAGGGTAGGCGTGGATAGCGTAGCAGGAAGGCAGGTGTCAATAAAGAAAGCAGAAGCAGGAGCACGCTTAGCATCAAAACGTGTCGAAATTAACAGAGAGAGTGAAATGGCTGCACAAAGAAAATAAATGTTTGCTCAGCAAGAAAAATTGAAAATGCTCGAACACCAAAGGGATCTGGAAGCTATGCAAGTTGAATATGATGTGTATGCGGAGGAGGAAACGAAAATGAATGCTGAAATAGGAGAAAAGAAAGAAATAAATCTGCCTCCAAGTCAGCCCCGAACTCAGTATAACACAGCTCCATATGCTCAGATTCCCCAGGGCATATCAGTCCTTGAAGCGACACTAGTGCAAGCCTTCAAAGAATCTCTGATGATGACAAGACTTCCGGCACCTGAGCCATCTGTGTTTACTGGTGATCCTCTCAAATTCACTGAATGGCGGACCAGCTTTAAAGCCTTGATAGAAACTACTTGTACTAGCCCAGCACATAGACTGCTTGCCTCTACTGGTGGTTGGTTCTCACTGCGGTATTGTATCACTTCCTGTTCCGGAGCACAGCGGTGTTTTTCTGTATCTGTTAGCTGTTTAATCTGCGCAGTTAGATTGATCTAGTTATCTAGATTATGATTTGTTTCCCCAGTGTAATCTTTACGTGCCTTAGCCGATTTAGCATGGCGGCTTCTCCTGTCTCTCCCGCACTTTTCTGCTCTGGGTGTGAAATGTTTAGTTATTCCTCGGCCTCCTTTAGCAGTAACGGTAATAAGTGTAGCTTATTCGTAGCTTTGGAGGCCAGGCTGGGCGAATTGGAGACTCGGCTCCGCACCGTGGAAAATTCTACAGCTAGCCAGGCCCCTGTAGTCGGTGCGGACCAAGGTAGCTTAGCCGCCGTTAGTTACCCCCTGGCAGATCCCGAGCAGCCGGGAAAGCAGGCTGACTGGGTGACTGTGAGGAGGAAGCGTAGCCCTAAACAGAAGCCCTGTGTACACCGCCAACCCGTTCACATCTCTAACCATTTTTCCCCACTCGACGACACACCCGCCGAGGATCAAACTCTGGTTATTGGCGACTCTGTTTTGCGAAATGTGAAGTTAGCGACACCAGCAACCATAGTCAATTGTCTTCTGGGGGCCAGAGCAGGCGACATTGAAGGAAATTTGAAACTGCTGGCTAAGGCTAAGCGTAAATTTGGTAAGATTGTAATTCACGTCAGCAGTAATGACACCCGGTTACGCCAATCGGAGGTCACTAAAATTAACATTAAATCGGTGTGTAACTTTGCAAAAACAATGTCGGACTCTGTAGTTTTCTCTGGGCCCCTCCCCAATCAGACCGGGAGTGACATGTTTAGCCGCATGTTCTCCTTGAATTGCTGGCTGTCTGAGTGGTGTCCAAAAAATGAGGTGGGCTTCATAGATAATTGGCAAATCTTCTGGGGAAAACCTGGTCTTGTTAGGAGAGACGGCATCCATCCCACTTTGGATGGAGCAGCTCTCATTTCTAGAAATCTGGCCAATTTTCTTAAATCCTCCAAACCGTGACTATCCAGGGTTGGGACCAGGAAGCAGAGTTGTAGTCTTACACACCTCTCTGCAGCTTCTCTCCCCCTGCCATCCCCTCATTACCCCATCCCCGTAGAGACGGTGCCTGCTCCCAGACTACCAATAACCAGCAAAAATCTATTTAAGCATAAAAATTCAAAAAGAAAAAATAATATAGCACCTTCAACTGCACCACAGACTAAAACAGTTAAATGTGGTCTATTTAACATTAGGTCTCTCTCTTCTAAGTCCCTGTTGGTAAATGATATAATAATTGATCAACATATTGATTTATTCTGCCTTACAGAAACCTGGTTACAGCAGGATGAATATGTTAGTTTAAATGAGTCAACACCCCCGAGTCACACTAACTGTCAGAACGCTCGTAGCATGGGCCGGGGCGGAGGATTAGCAGCAATCTTCCATTCCAGCTTATTAATTAATCAAAAACCCAGACAGAGCTTTAATTCATTTGAAAGCTTGACTCTTAGTCTTGTCCATCCAAATTGGAAGTCCCAAAAACCAGTTTTATTTGTTATTATCTATCGTCCACCTGGTCGTTACTGTGAGTTTCTCTGTGAATTTTCAGACCTTTTGTCTGACTTAGTGCTTAGCTCAGATAAGATAATTATAGTGGGCGATTTTAACATCCACACAGATGCTGAGAATGACAGCCTCAACACTGCATTTAATCTATTATTAGACTCTATTGGCTTTGCTCAAAAAGTAAATGAGTCCACCCACCACTTTAATCATATCTTAGATCTTGTTCTGACTTATGGTATGGAAATAGAAGACTTAACAGTATTCCCTGAAAACTCCCTTCTGTCTGATCATTTCTTAATAACATTTACATTTACTCTGATGGACTACCCAGCAGTGGGGAATAAGTTTCATTACACTAGAAGTCTTTCAGAAAGCGCTGTAACTAGGTTTAAGGATATGATTCCTTCTTTATGTTCTCTAATGCCATATACCAACACAGTGCAGAGTAGCTACCTAAACTCTGTAAGTGAGATAGAGTATCTCGTCAATAGTTTTACATCCTCATTGAAGACAACTTTGGATGCTGTAGCTCCTCTAAAAAAGAGAGCTTTAAATCAGAAGTGCCTGACTCCGTGGTATAACTCACAAACTCATAGCTTAAAGCAGATAACCCGTAAGTTGGAGAGGAAATGGCGTCTCACTAATTTAGAAGATCTTCACTTAGCCTGGAAAAAGAGTCTGTTGCTCTATAAAAAAGCCCTCCGTAAAGCTAGGACATCTTTCTACTCATCACTGATTGAAGAAAATAAGAACAACCCCAGGTTTCTTTTCAGCACTGTAGCCAGGCTGACAAAGAGTCAGAGCTCTATTGAGCTGAGTATTCCATTAACTTTAACTTTAACTTTAATGACTTCATGACTTTCTTTGCTAACAAAATTTTAACTATTAGAGAAAAAATTACTCATAACCATCCCAAAGACGTATCGTTATCTTTGGCTGCTTTCAGTGATGCCGGTATTTGGTTAGACTCTTTCTCTCCGATTGTTCTGAGTTATTTTCATTAGTTACTTCATCCAAACCATCAACATGTTTATTAGACCCCATTCCTACCAGGCTGCTCAAGGAAGCCCTACCATTATTTAATGCTTCGATCTTAAATATGATCAATCTATCTTTGTTAGTTGGCTATGTACCACAGGCTTTTAAGGTGGCAGTAATTAAACCATTACTTAAAAAGCCATCACTTGACCCAGCTATCTTAGCTAATTATAGGCCAATCTCCAACCTTCCTTTTCTATCAAAAATTCTTGAAAGGGTAGTTGTAAAACAGCTAACTGATCATCTGCAGAGGAATGGTCTATTTGAAGAGTTTCAGTCAGGTTTTAGAATTCATCATAGTACAGAAACAGCATTAGTGAAGGTTACAAATGATCTTCTTATGGCCTCGGACAGTGGACTCATCTCTGTGCTTGTTCTGTTAGACCTCAGTGCTGCTTTTGATACTGTTGACCATAAAATTTTATTACAGAGATTAGAGCATGCCATAGGTATTAAAGGCACTGTGCTGCGGTGGTTTGAATCATATTTGTCTAATAGATTACAATTTGTTCATGTTCACAGACTAAAGTTAATTATGGAGTTCCACAAGGTTCTGTGCTAGGACCAATTTTATTCACTTTATACATGCTTCCCTTAGGCAGTATTATTAGACGGTATTGCTTAAATTTTCATTGTTACGCAGATGATACCCAGCTTTATCTATCCATGAAGCCAGAGGACACACACCAATTAGCTAAACTGCAGGATTGTCTTACAGACATAAAGACATGGATGACCTCTAATTTCCTGCTTTTAAACTCAGATAAAACTGAAGTTATTGTACTTGGCCCCACAAATCTTAGAAACATGGTGTCTAACCAGATCCTTACTGTGGATGGCATTACCCTGACCTCTAGTAATACTGTGAGAAATCTTGGAGTCATTTTTGATCAGGATATGTCATTCAAAGCGCATATTAAACAAATATGTAGGACTGCTTTTTTGCATTTACGCAATATCTCTAAAATCAGAAAGGTCTTGTCTCAGAGTGATGCTGAAAAACTAATTCATGCATTTATTTCCTCTAGGCTGGACTATTGTAATTCATTATTATCAGGTTGTCCTAAAAGTTCCCTGAAAAGCCTTCAGTTAATTCAAAATGCTGCAGCTAGAGTACTGACGGGGACTAGAAGGAGAGAGCATATCTCACCCATATTGGCCTCTCTTCATTGGCTTCCTGTTAATTCTAGAATAGAATTTAAAATTCTTCTTCTTACTTACAAGGTTTTGAATAATCAGGTCCCATCTTATCTTAGGGACCTCGTAGTACCATATCACCCCAATAGAGCGCTTCGCTCTCAGACTGCAGGCTTACTTGTAGTTCCTAGGGTTTGTAAGAGTAGAATGGGAGGCAGAGCCTTCAGCTTTCAGGCTCCTCTCCTGTGGAACCAGCTCCCAATTCAGATCAGGGAGACAGACACCCTCTCTACTTTTAAGATTAGGCTTAAAACTTTCCTTTTTGCTAAAGCTTATAGTTAGGGCTGGATCAGGTGACCCTGAACCATCCCTTAGTTATGCTGCTATAGACGTAGACTGCTGGGGGGTTCCCATGATGCACTGTTTCTTTCTCTTTTTGCTCTGTATGCACCACTCTGCATTTAATCATTAGTGATCGATCTCTGCTCCCCTCCACAGCATGTCTTTTTCCTGGTTCTCTCCCTCAGCCCCAACCAGTCCCAGCAGAAGACTGCCCCTCCCTGAGCCTGGTTCTGCTGGAGGTTTCTTCCTGTTAAAAGGGAGTTTTTCCTTCCCACTGTAGCCAAGTGCTTGCTCACAGGGGGTCGTTTTGACCGTTGGGGCTTTACATAATTATTGTATGGCCTTGCCTTACAATATAAAGCGCCTTGGGGCAACTGTTTGTTGTGATTTGGCGCTATATAAAAAAATTGATTGATTGATTGATTGATCTTAGAAAATACATAAGCGGAGATGCGCTGTCTGTGTTGGAAGGAACTTTTTACCGAAGTGATGAAGAAGCGTATACACAAGCCTGGGATACATTGAACAAGCGCTATGGCCACCCATTCATAGTGCAAAGACCCTTTCGGGGTAAATTTAATAGCTGGCCCAAGATAGGACCAAAAGAGCCACTAAAATTAAGAGAGTTCAGTGATTTTCTTGTGTCATGCAAAAATGCAATGCTTCACATATCAGGTCTTAAAGTTCTGGATGATTGTGAGGAAAATCAGAAGCTACTCCAGAAACTTCCTGACTGGGCAACAGCTCGATGGAATCGACTTGTCACCAAGGAATTGGATGATGGCAAGCCATATCCAAGTTTTGAAGAGTTCTCAGACTTCTTGGCAGAGGAGGCACGCATTGCCTGCAACCCGGTCTCCTCACTTCATGCTTTGAAAAAGACAGAAGAGAAAGCAGGCATAGAAGCGAAACGCATCAAAGCCAGAACCCTAGTGACAACAACAAAGGTTGCTCAAGGGAAAAGTCACGCAGCTAAGGATTCAGGTGAATCAGCTGGCTCGACATCTAATCCATCTGCTGCTCAAACAAAGAAGCAAATAAAATGCATATGCTGTCAGCAGAACCACTTCATTTACAAATGCGAAACATTTTCTGCTCTGACTCTTGAAGAGAAGAAAGCATTTGTCAAAACCAATAATATGTGCTTCGCTTGCTTGAGAGTTGGCCATGTTGCAAAGGATTGTCGGAAAAGGGCTACTTGCAATGTTTGTAGAAAGAGCCATCCAACTCCGATTCATGACGAACCGGTTCAAGAGGAAAAGCCTGAAGCCAACCAACAGAGAGACAGTTCCTCTACTGCTTTGTGTAGTATAAACATGACCAATGCTGACCGCACGTCAATGATATTCCCGTTGTGGCTGTCTAGTGCTGTCAAGAATAGCCCAGAGATCTTGGTGTATGCTCTGTTAGATACACAAAGTAGCAATACATTTGTTACTGAAGATGTGTGTGGAAAACTTGAGGCACACACTGAACCTGTCAAGCTCAAGTTGTCAACAATGACTGACAGGTCAATAGTGAATTGTCACAGAGCCAGTGGGTTAAAGGTCAGAGGATACGATTCCGAAGAATGCATTGAACTACCACCAGCTTACACTCGAGAAGATATCCCGTTGGAGAAGACCAGCATTCCAACTCAGGAAACAGCCAAAGGATGGACACACTTGCTTAGCATAGCTGACAAGATGCCAGACTTGCTAGACTGTCCTGCTGGACTGCTAATAGGCTACGACTGTGTCAGAGCTCTAAAACCGAAAGAAGTCATATCTGGAGCCGAGCATGAGCCATATGCAGTAAAAACAGACCTCGGGTGGAGCGTAGTTGGTGCCAAAACACCTACTACTGGTGAAGGAACAAATGCTGGATTCTGCTATCGCATCTCTGTAAAAGAAATTCCACCTATTACACCTGCATGTGCAATTAAGGCTCTTGAGAGAGATTTTCAGGATACAAATCCTACATATGGAACAATCTCTCAAGAAGATATTCAGTTCTTACAAATTCTGAATGAGGGAATTCATCATAATGAGAATGGTCATCTGGAGATGCCTCTGCCTTTTAGAGAGTGCCCACAGCTGCCTAACAACAAACATCTTGCCACAGTTAGGCTGAAACATCTAAAAGGGAAGATGGATAAAAATCCCAAATACAAGGAGGACTATGTTCAGTTCATGGTCAGTGTTTTCAAGGATGGTGATGCAGAGGAAGTGCGTGCAACACCAAAGGATGGGAATATCTGGTACACCCCACACCATGGGGTGTATCACCCGCGAAAGCCAGAGAAGATAAGAGTTGTCTTTGACTGTTCTGCCAAATACGAAGGCACCTCGTTAAATGATCACCTCCTCACAGGACCTGATTTAACCAGTGCCTTGACGGGGGTGCTGTGTTGGTTCCGACAGTATCCAGTTGCAATCAACTGCAATGTTGAGAAAATGTTCCACCGCTTTCATGTTACTCCAAAAGATCGGGATTTCATGAGGTTCCTGTGGTGGGAGAATGGGAAAACAATGAGTGAACCCAAAGAATACCGCATGAGGGTGCACATATTTGGCACAGCATCATCGCCAGGATGCGCGAATTACGGCATGAAATACCTCGGCACCAAATATGAGAGTAAGTACCCCATGGCAGCAAGCTTCATCCGGAGAAACTTTTATGTGGATGATGGGCTTGTCAGTCTGGATACAGTTGAAAAGGCCAAGCAACTTGTCCATGAAGCAAGAGAAGTCTGTCAGAAGGGACAACTGCGACTGCACAAGTTTGTTTGCAATAACAGAGCTGTCCTGAAGACCATACCAGAGAGTGAGCATGCTGTAGAAGTCAAGGACGTGGACTTAAACTACACAGAGCTGCCAGCTCAGAGAGTGCTAGGAGTGAAGTGGAACATAGAAATGGATGTCTTCTCATTCAATGTGGTCCAACAAGAAAGAACAGCCACTCGACGAGGCATCTTATCCACAGTCACCAGCATATATGATCCGTTAGGATTTCTGGCCCCCTACATCTTGACTGGGAAAAGAATCTTGCAAGAAATGTGCAAGCGAGGTGTAGGCTGGGATGAGCCTGTCCCGCCAGAACTAAGGCCAAAGTGGGAGACATGGCTCGATGACCTGTACAACTTTCAAAACATTCTAATACCAAGGTGCTTTGTTCCCAACAATCTTGGCACGATTCAGAAGATCGAGCTGCATCACTTTTCTGATGCCAGTAATGATGGCTATGGGCAATGTTCGTATATCAGGATCGTAGCTGAAGAACGAGTGCATTGCACTTTAGTTATGGCCAAGGCTAGGGTAGCACCCATGAAGATTGTCAGTATCCCACGTCTGGAGCTCCCCACTGCCACAATCTCTGCAGCTGTAAGCAAGATTCTCAGAGAAGAGCTGGACCTGAGGATAGATGAAGAGTACTTTTGGACGGATTCACAAGTGGTACTGGGGTACATCCAGAACGATGCCCGTCGCTTTCATGTTTTTGTAGCGAATCGGATCCAGAAAATCAGAGATGCTACTGACCCCAATCAATGGTTTTACATTGAAACAAGTCAAAACCCGGCAGACCATGCATCTAGAGGACTCAAGGTGGCAGATCTAATGGCATCAGATTGGCTAAGAGGACCCAAGTTCTTATGTGAACAGGAAATTGTGACTAACCCAACAACCCCAGAGCTTCTCATAGGTGACCCAGAGGTCAAAGTCCTGAAAACTGATGTTGTGAGTGAAGATGACCTCCTGAAAAGGTTGGCAAGATTTTCAGACTGGGTCACATGCCTCAACGTCATTGCTCGCATTCAGAGGCTGGCTCATAAGGACATATCTGGGACTGTTACTGTAGAGGAGCGAAAGAAAGCAGCTCTCGTGCTGATCAAGGCGGCACAAAAAGATACATTTGGAGAAGAGCTCAAACTGCTTAGCCAATCACAAAAACTCAGGAAAACTCATAAAATGCATGAGCTTGACCCATTCCTTGAGGACAGGGTGCTCAGAGTTGGTGGCAGGTTAAGAAGGTCATCAGCTTCGCTGGAGTTCAAACATCCCGTAATACTCCCGAAAGAAGGCATCGTAACACAACTGATACTTGACCATTGCCATAAAAGAACATAGCACCAAGGCCGAGGGCAAACACTAAACGAACTCAGAGCCAATGGATACTAGATAATGGGTGCCAGCAAAGTGGTGGCCAAGCACATCAAGAGTTGTGTGACATGTAGGAGGATGCGGGGACGAATTGAAGAAAAGCGCATGGCTGACTTGCCTGTTGATCGAATAGAGCCATCTCCTCCTTTCTCATACACAGGCATTGACTGTTTTGGCCCTTTCTACACAAAGCAAGGTAGAAAAGAGTACAAGAGGTATGGGCTGTTGTTAACATGTCTAAGCTCCCGGGCCATCCATATCGAGATGCTTGAAGATCTGACAACCGATGCATTTCTAAATGCATTGAGATGCTTCATAGCAATCAGAGGAACAGTCAGACAAATAAGATCTGACCAAGGTACGAATTTCATAGGAGCAAAGAATGAGTTGGGAAAGTGCTTGATGGAACTTGATAAGGAAAGGATCGCGACCTATCTAGCAAGAAAGGAATGTGACTTTCTCATGAATGTTCCCGAAGCCAGTCACATGGGAGGCATATGGGAGCTTCAGATACGGATGATCAGGAGCGTGATGAGCTCTGTCCTTGCTCAGGCTAAGGGACGACTGGATGACTCCTCATTAAGAACGTTCTTCTATGAGGCCATGTCTATAGTCAACAGTCGCCCGCTGACAACAAACACCCTCGCTGATCCCAAAAGTGCTGAATCCTTGACACCCAATCACTTGCTTACTTTGAAGCCTACGGTACTCCTTCCACCTCCTGGAAAGTTCGTTCAGGAAGATCTGTATGCAAGAAAAAGATGGCGCAAAGTGCAGTATCTCTCAGAACAGCTCTGGAGCAGGTGGCGCAGAGAATACTTAACCAACATCAGCCTTCCTCAGCAGTGGCATACAATCAGATGAAACGTGCAGGTTGGAGATGTAGTCATTGTTAAGGATGAAAACACTCCTAGAAATGAGTGGTCACTAGCTAAAGTTGTTGAGGCTAAGGAAGATGATGATGGTCTCGTGCGAAAGGTAAAAATACAGGTCGGCCAAAATAAGTCAGGACCAAAAGGTGAGCGCTTAACACAACCTTCATTTCTTGAGCGTCCAGTCCAGAAATTAGTTGTGTTAGTTGAACATTATTCAAAATAGCTCAGCATTCACATAAAAATGAAAGGTCAGTTATTTAATATAACAGCCATTGATGGAAATTGAGTAAAGGTTGAGTTTGAAGTTATTAGAAAATTACAAGTTTATTTCTTTGAATATGGTGAAAGTAAACCTTTGTAATTTTGGTGGCAGTGTAGCGAACACAGTAACATAAGCTTTTTTCTTTGTGAATTTATTTATTTTTATCTTTAATATCCATTTTATATTTTGTATATTTTTTGATTATTTTGTGCATACTTTGGGAAAACTGTTTGATTAATAACGTCACCTGATTACGTCAGCAGTTAGGTCATCACTTGGTCACGTGATACACTTGATGGAGAAATGTGAGTTTCGTTTTAATAGTCAGTCAGTGTGTGCAAGCGGTATATGCAAAGACAAAAGACTGAAATATGAAGAAATGGACTTCTAGCAACTCCTAACCTTCAGGTTGGAGGCGCACACGGTATGGACATTTGAGTGACATATTCTTGTATTGTATGTGTGTAAATTATGGTTTTTTTTTGAGAGCATTGATATTTTATGTAATAAGTGTCAGTTAAGCAATTCATAGATAGGACCATGACGGTTTCACTGATGTGTATTTGTCACCGTGTATTTATTTCAGTGTTCACGGTGGTCTTGGGCGTTTGTGAGACAGAAAATTCCTGTAATAAACCGTTTGAACCATCAGTTGGAGCGTGGCACTTTCAACAACCAGTTAAAGCACTTTGAGCGTCTGATACAGATGGAAAAAGTGCTATATAAATGCAGACATTTACCATTTACCATTTGCAATTTCAAAACACTGCTATTCAAAATGACACTACATGAGCTAATTGGCCAATATATGTTCCACCTGGACAAACACCTGAATGCTTAATTGCTAACACTTCAAACAGGAAATAAGCACTATAAAAAAGACCATAGGTGAGCACCTCTTTCTTTTACAACAACAGTGGAAGATGTTGCAGAGAGAGGAAGAGGAAGAGGAAGAGGGAAGATGAGAATGAGAGGGGGAGGAAGAGTGAGAGGTAGGATAGAGCTGGTAGAGGAGTTCATGGACAAAGAAGACAACAACTCTCAAATGAAATCAGAGCAACCTTAGTTCATCATGTCATCAACCATGGGCTGACAATGTGAGAAGCTGGACAGAGAGTGCAGCCCAACTTTAGCTGTTTTACTGTCACCTCTGTCATCTGGACATTTAGACCGGAGCACAGGTATGTAACCAAAATTTCTTTCACATGTCATAGTGTAACAGTTGGGTGACACCTGTTTACTTCATGAATGGCTGATGTCATACACTAACTGTACAAGTTTCCTGTACAATTTATTCTACTGTAGGGAAATATCTTTAGGCTGCATTGTCCAAGCCCTATATATTTGTTTGTTTGTTTTTCTAAAGGACTGAGAGATGCAGCCATGGTGGAGGAAGGGTCCAATTGTTCATTGGGGTGGAGGAAGCTGCCATTGTAAACTTGGTTTTGGAAAATAATGAAATTGGATTACATGAACTTCTAAGCCACATCATCCAAGACAACACCATATTCAACAACATTCATCGAGTCAGTCTGTCCACACTGGCTCGCATTCTCAAGTGAAACCAAATCAGACTGAAACAACTTTATAAGGTGCCTTTTGAGAGAAACTCTCAAAGAAACAAAGAGCTCAGACGTGCATACGTGGACAATGACAAAGGAGACCAAGAAGAAGAAATGTTTCAGATGAAATTCAACCAATTTTGGTGGACCATGTGATCACCCACCGCCTCACACTGAAAGATGCTGGACAAAGGGTCCACCCAAACCTCAGCCATCACACAGTGGGTAGTAATGTCAAGTGCCATATCAAGCTGATGTTACCGTACCATGTATGTAAACTACAGTACTGTAAACATTTGTCTTCAGTGATTGGTAAGGTTAGACCTTACTTATGTGAAGCACCTTGAGGCAACTTTGTTGTGATTTGGCACTATATAAATGAAAATAAATTGAAATTTTAATTGTTTTGATTTGTGTTTTGTAAATTTGAACTGTACAGTTTTCTATCTTTCTTTAGAAATTTGTAAGAAATTTCTATTTCTTTGTAAAACAAACAAAACAGGGAAATAACACTTGTTGCTAAATACTGTAACTTTGAGCTCTTGTTTGAGGAAAAAGTAAAAAGATTTTGACTTCAGTGTTTTGTGTAAAACAAATCAGTGTGTTGCTGTTGATTTGAAAGCGTTTCAAAACGGTGCATGTGTGTATCATTTTGTTGCGAGAATGACATTTTTAGAAGAGATAGGTTTTGATTGTAGAGTTTCATTTTGACAGCTGTGAGGTGTTTTACAAGTGTGTCTTATCTTGCAAAATCAGCACACAGAAATACCAACCTAATAATTCACTGATATCATTAGGTGGATTACTTTTAATTAATCATCAGAGTTACTCTTTGAGCCCTAGTTGTGAATTGAAAAACTAAATGGAACTTCTATTTGCCTTATGTTGAATTATTTACAGTTGTATAAACACTTTAGAACTAATGTGTACCGTTACATATATTTAGACATCTTAAGAGCCAGTTATGAAGTAGTTTGCAACCTATAGTTTGGTTTAAGATATAATTAAGAAGGCCCAGAATTTAAATGCACCTCAATTAAATAGTTTTAAAGTGGTAACCACAGCAAGAATCCTGGTAGGTGTCATGAATACTGGAGCTCCTCGTTTACATGTGAAGACTGCGATTGCAAGCTGCACATCAAACGTCTCTGCTGGAAGCTTCCTAGTGTCACCTTGAAGACTTGTCATGCGACAGCACAGATTACAGGCAGAGAACAATAGATAACTCTAATTGTGAGGATACCAGCTATTATCATCGGGATGCCACAAGTGATTGCACCCCAATTTCAGGGGCAATTACAGCACAATTGATGAACGTGCATAGGAGGTGGTAACCTATAATTATTTGATATGAGTCGAGACACCCCCATTTTAAAAGACAGCAGTGTAGACAGCTGTTACCACGCATATTCTACTTTGATTAAAAAAAAAAAAGGAAACGTCATTCTTGTAGTTGACCAAGATACCACTGGAGACTAACAACTGCATTATCTTCTGAAATGTTCAGGAGCTACATCTCAGCTGATCATCTGTTTCCATCTCACCCTCTTCTCCTCTTCTGGTAGCTGCTAACATGGCACACACAGTGGGAATAATTAGATATTTCTAATTGAGAAACATCAGAAAATTATGTTAATTGGACACAGTCCTTTTTTCCATGCACTGTCTCTCTCACCACTGTCACACTGTCCTTGTACATATCCTGCAACATCCTAACATACCTTGCTATTCCAGACTTCCTCATAAAATATCACAACTCTACTATTGTAAGCTTTCTCTAAATTCACAAACACACAATGCAACTCCTTTTGGTCTCTTAGAGCAAACATTGCTCCTGTAGCACTCTTTCTCAGCATGAAACCATATTGGTGCTCACAGATTCTCAATTTTCAATTTCAATTTATTTATTTTATACAAGGTCTATTAGAAAAGTATCCGACCTTATTATTTTTTTCAAAAACCATATGGATTTGAATCACGTGTGATTACATCAGACATGCTTGAACCCTCGTGGGCATGCAACAGTTTTTTCATGCCTGTCAGTTATGTCATTCGCCTGTGGGCAGTCTTTGAGTGAGGAGTGGCCCACCCTCTCGTCGATTTTTTCATTGTTTAGGAATGGCTCAGAGACTGCTGCTTTGTTTGATCAAAATTTTTTCAAAACTGTAAGGCACAACTGAGTGGACACCATTCAATAAATTCAGCTGGTTTTCGGTAAAAATTTTAACGGCTGATGAGAGATTTTGGTCTGGTAGTGTCGCCGTAAGGACGGCCCACGGCGCCTGACGGCGATCTGTGCTTCGAGGCGGCAGCGTCTTGCCGTTACAAGTTGAAAACTTCCACATTTCAGGCTCTGTTGACCCAGTAAGTCGTCAGAGAACAGAGAACTTTCAGAAGAAGTTGGCATGAGGAGTTTATTCGGACATTCCATTGTTAACAGACATTTTGTAATGAAAGAATGTGTGGGCAGAGTCGCATGTCGGGCGGGACCCGACTGCGGGGGTCGCGACAGGAAAAACACCTCCGTGTTGGAAACCTTAATGGGCAAGTTGGAACATGCCCAAGCTGTTAAACAATTTCTCAGTTACTCACCTGAGTAACGCCGCCTGAATTTTACAAATGGTTTTCAACACGGAGGTGTTTTTCCTGTCGCGGCGCACACAGATTTGCCGAGTCGTCACGGAAACGACTCGCCGAATTTGCGCGCACGTCTTTCATTAAAAAATGTCCTTAAACAGTGGAATGTCCGCATAAAGTCCTCATGCCGGCCTCTTCTGAATCTTCTCTGTTCTCTCACGACGTCCTGGGTGAATTAAGCCTTAAATTAGAATGTTTTCAGGTCGAAACAGGCTGACGACGGCGCCTGGAAGCGCTGCGCGACATCCCGCTCCGTGGGAAGTCCTTACACCGACAGAAACACCCCATAATCTCTCATCAGCCGTTAAACTTTTCACCGAAAACCAGCTTAATTTCTCGAATAGTGTCCACTCGGATATTTCTCACAGGTCCAGAAAAAATTTTGATAAAGCAACGCGCGCCGTCTCGAGCAGCGTGTGAAACAAAGGAATTCAGCCGAGAGGACTGGACCACATCTCACTCAAAGCCTGCCCACAGGGAAATGACGTCACCGACACGTGTGAAAAAACTCACGCATGCGCACGGGGGTTCAAGCATGATTGGTGTAATTGCACGTCATTCAAATCCATATAGTTAAAAAAAAAAGTGTCGGTTTCTTATCTAATAGACCTCGTATAGCGCCAAATCACAACAAAGTTACCTCAAGGCACTTCACACATGTAAGTCTAACCTTACCAACCCCCAGAACAAGCACACAGGTGACAATGGTAAGGAAAAATTCCCTCTGATGATTTGAGGAAGAAATCTCAAGCAGACCAGAATCAAAGGGGCAACTCTCTGCTTGGGCCATGTTACCGACACAATTTACAAAACAATTCACAAAATGAATATACGAGGTCTGTGAGAAAAGTAACAGACCTTTTAATTTTTTTCAAAAACTATATGGATTTGAATCACGTGCGATTTCATCAGACAAGCTTGAACCCTCGTGGGCATGCGAGAGTTTTTTCACGCCTGTCGGTTACGTCATTCGCCTGTGGGCTGACTTTGAGTGAGGAGTGGTCCACCCTTCCTGTCGGAATCTCTTTGTCTGACTTCTTCCTGAGAGACTGGTGCGTTGCTTGATCAAAATTTTTTCAAAAACTGTGAGGCACATCGAAGTGGACACCATTCGAGAAATTCAGCTGGTTTTCTGTGAAAATTTTAACGGCTGATGAGAGATTATGGACTGTTGCTGTCGCTTTAAGGACTGCCCACGGAGTGGGACATCGCGACGCGCCCTGAGCCGCTGCTGTCTGCCTGTTTTGAGCTGAAAACTTCCAAATTTAAGCCTCTGTTGACCCAGGACGTCGTGAGAGAACAGAGAACTTTCAGAAGAGGTCAGGATCAGCAGTTTATCCGGACATTCCACTGTTAAAGGAGATTTTATTAATGAAAGATGTGCGGACGGGTCTGCGCGTCGGGATGCAGCCGGTTATCAACCTTCGTGTTGATAACCATTTGTAAAAACCAGGCGGCTTTTGATGGCTTTCAGTTGAGTGAGTATCTGAGAAATTGTTTAACAGCTGGACATGTTCCAACTTGTCCTTAAGGCTTCCAACGGAGGTGTTTTTCCTGTGGCGGCGCGCGGCGCTGGCTGCGTCCCAACACGTGGACCCGTCCGCACTTTCTTTCATTACAAAATCTCCTTTAACAGTGGAATGTCTGGATAAACTGCTGATCCCGACCTCTTCTGAAAGTTCTCTGTTCTGTCACGACGTCCTGGGTCAACAGAGGCTTAAATTTGGAAGCTTTCAGCTCGAAACAGGCAGATAGCGGCGGCTCAGGGCGTGTCGCGATGTCCCGCTCTGTGGAAAGTCTAAAAAGCGACAGCAACAGTCCATAATCTCTCATCAGCCATTAAAATGTTCACAGAAAACCAGCTGAATTTCTCGAATGGTGTCCACTTCGATGTGCCTCACAGTTTTTGAAAAGATTTTGATCAAGCAAAGCGCCAGTCTCTCAGGAAGAAGTCAGACAAAGAGATTCCGATGGGAGGGGTGGACCACTCCTCACTCAAAGCCAGCCCACAGGCGAATGACGTAACCGACAGGCGTGAAAAAACTCTCGCATGCCCACGAGGGTTCAAGCTTGTCTGATGTAATCGCATGTGATTCAAATCCATATAGTTTTTGAAAAAATAAAATGGTCTGTTACTTTTCTCACAGACCTCGTACAGGAAATATTGCTGGTGCACAGGACAGGAGGGTTACAGAAACAGTCGCCACACCCATCTCTGGATGGAGCCGCACCTCCAACAGACAGAAAAAACAGAATCAGGCATCAGAAAGACAACAAATACAGTATAACTTGTCAGCATTAAGCAACAATGAAAACAAAAGAAATACTAAGGTAAATGCCGGCCACTAGCCCTAAGCTTCAATAAAAGACCCAGAATTTAGATAAAGTTGAGGCCGCGGCCCACTCCGTTTCCTAAGACAATGAATTTAAAAGAATAAAAAGCATAGTAACATACTATGCCAGTATGCTAGCCATACGAAAGGGAAAATAAATGCGTCTTAAGTGTGTAATTGAAAGTCTCTACAGAATCTGACTATTTTATTGACGCAGGGAGATCATTCCACAGGGGGCACAATAAGAGAAAGCTCTGTGACCCGCAGACTTTTTTATTCACCCTAGGGACACAAAGTAGTCCTGCACCCTGAGAACACAAAGCCTGGGCTGGTATGTAGGGATTAATTAGGTCAGCTAGTTAGGGAGGTGCCAGTCCGTGAACAATTTATAGGCTAGTAACAGAACCTTAAAATCTGATCTCACTGGTACAGGAAGGCAGTGAAGAGATGCCAAAATTGGTGTAATGTGGTTGAACTTTCTGCTTCATGTCAAAAGTCTGACAGCAACATTTTGAATCAATTGGAGACCCCTAATGATGGACTGTGGTAAACCAGAAAATTGCAGTAGTCCAATCTAGAAGAGACAAACACATGAATCAGGGTCTCAGTATCAGCCATAGACAGGATAGGATGAATCTTCGCTATATTTCGCAGATGGAAGAAAGCAGTCTTCGTAATATCTCTAATGTGGAGGTCAAAGGACAATGTAGGATCAAAAATTACCCCAAGGTTCCTCACTTTGTCAGTGTGATGTATATGACATACGAACCTAGGCTAAGCGTTAGCTGGTCAAATTGATGCCGATGTCTCACTGGACCAAGAACCATAATTTCAGTTTTATCAGAGTTTAAAAGTAAGATTTTGCTAGACATCCAACTTTTCACTGATGCAAGGCAATCTTCTAAGGATTTAATGTGGATGACATTACCAGCAGTTATCGGCATGCATAAATGAGTATCACCAGCATAGCAAAATGCCGCAATATGTGTCCAAGGGATGCTATATAAAGGGAGAAAAGCTGGGGGCCTAAGATAGACCCCTGTGGAACCCCAAATTTCATGTCACTAAGAGGTAGTGTTGCTGTACAAAACACAGTGAGAATGAATGGTCAAGTATGACGTCAACCGCGCAAGGGCACTCCCAGTAATTCCAAAATGATTTTCCAGCCGATCAAGTAGAATATGATGATCCACAGTATCAAATGCAGCACTAAGATCTAACAGCACCAGAACCGTAGCTGCAAGCAGAAGATCATTCACCACTTTAGTTAGAGCCGTCTCTGTGGAATGATATTTTCTAAAAGCAGACTGCAGTGGATCAAAAAGATTATTCTCAGTAAGGTGGTCCACAAACTGCTGTGAAACCACCTTTTCCAGAATTTTAGAGCAAAATGATAGATTTGACATCGGCCTATAGTTTTTCAATACACTAGGGTCAAGATTAGGTTTCTTAAGTAATGTTTAATCACTGCAAATTTGAAACATAGGAACAGATCCAGAAGTTAATGAGAGATTAATAATTTCCAGCACAGTCGGCTCAAGAATGAGCCACAGATCAGTTTTGTTGGTAAAGGATCAAATAAGCAGGTTGTGCTTTTTGTAGACGTTACGAGTTTTGTCAGCATGCCTAGACAGATACTATCAATCCTGTAAATCTAGGTAATACCTCGGTAATGGCACCCACCTCAATAGCAGGGTGTAGTGGCTGGATTAAGGCATGCTGGGATATGTTTACCCTAATGTTGTCTATTTTCTTCTCGAAGTAATCCAAGAAATCTTGTGCTGTAAAAGGAGAGCGACTTACAGGTGGTTGTCCATGTATAAGTGTTTCCACCATGTTGAACAAGTACTTGTTTTTGTTGATCAAATCAGAGTAATAGGTCTGCTTTGTAGCCAGTAATGCATGCTTATAGTCTAAGACAGCATCATATTAAGTGAGGTGGAATACTTCTAATTTTGAACTATGCCATTTCTGTTCTAGACCTCTAGCCTTATGCTTGAGCTCACACAAGTAATCACTGAACCAAGGTGACTGTGTTTGGGGGTGTGTGGTTTTAATAATGATGGCGCAATCATGTCGAGTGTAGTTTTGAGCACCTAGTTTAAACTATCCACAAAACTGTCTACTTGTTGTGTGGGCCGCTGAAGAGGAGGTACTGCTGGCCCACCACCACCAGATGGCGCCCTGCTTGGAGTGCGGGCTCCAAGCACAAGAGGGCGTCGGACCTACTGGGAGTGACAGCTGTCACACATCATCAACACCAGCTGTCACTCATCAACCACATCCTCCATAAAAGCCGGACTGCAACTCCACCTCCCCGCCGAGAAATCAGCTACCACTCAGGTAACCTTCTCTGCGGTGATTTTCTGTGACTAAACATTGTTCTGTGTGCAGCCGTTTTCCTGTGGCTACAGTCTGAAGCTGGATTGGCGGATAGTGTGAGCGCGACGTCTTCGCCTCTCACTCCTTCCAGGGAAGTGACTGACAGGAGCTGCACGGGTGATTCTGTGTCTGGAGGTGGAGGTTTTCCCTCCTCGACGAATTAAGCACTGAAAGATTGCTGGGTGTGTAGTCACACACCCACCATTAACTGTTTCTGTTTCTGTCAGCAGTACTAGGTCTGACTGCCGAAGACAGTGGCCACCTGGGGCGCAGGACTTGGCGGCTCCGGTGTTCTTCAGATCCGTTGGCGGTGGAAACTGTGTGGGATCCGGCTCTTCTCTGGCCAGATGTCTTCTATCTTCGAGCCTGCCCACACATCACCTTATGTATGATTGACCATCCTCATCCTCTGTTATTGTCTGTATTTCGTTGTGCGATTCACAACATTAAATTGTTACTTTTTGGCTTATCCATTGTCCGTTCATTAACGCCCCCTGTTGTGGGTCCGTGTCACTACACTTTCACAACACTACTGATTGAGCATTTTCTAAACATAAAGCTAAGGCATCAGGCAGTCTAGCTTTGAGTTCAGTCATAGTTGAGGAGTTGATGCGTCGCCGCAGTGATAAATAAGGTTGTTGTTCCCCTAAATATGGCAGCGAAACTGTAAACCTAATAAGTGAGTGATCAGAGAACATTGATGTAAGAGGCATGATGTCAATATTCGTGACAGCAATACCACGTGCGCGAACCAAATGAGAGTATTTCCACTAATGTGTGTCGAGTCCTGAATGCGTGGCTGAAATCCTAATGCATCCACAATTTCCATAAATGATCTTCACCTCTTTTAAAGCCTTACTTCCACTGCTCTTTCCCATGACTTCATGCTGTGCCTGATCAACTTATGCATCTGTAGTTACTACAGCTCTGCACATCACTCTTGTTTTTAAAAATTGGAATACACTTCATCTTCACTCCTCAATCATCCTCTCACTTTCAAAATTTCTAGTTAAATATCTAGTTAAAGGCTTCACTTCCATCTCTCCTAAACATTTTGTATGCCTCCACTGGAATCTCATCTGGACCAACTGCCTTTCCACTCTACATCCACTTCACTGACCTCGTTTCATCCTTACTAATCCATTGGACTTTCTGATTCACTCTTCGCATCATCCAGCTCTCTCCCTCTCTCTCTCTCTCTCGCTCTCTCTCATTTTCTGATGTTTCTAATTGAGAAACATCAGAAAATTATGTTACTTGGACACAGTCCTTTTTTCCGTGTACTGTGTGTCTCACTGCTGTCACATTGTCCCTGTATATATCCCACACCATCCTCACATACTTTGCTATTCCAGACTTCCTCATATAATACCACAGCTCTTGTTTTGGCACCCCATTGTAAGCTTTCTCTAAAGTCACAAATACACAGTGCAACTCCTTTTGGTCTCTTAGAACAAACATTGCACCTGTAGTGCTCTTTCTCAGCATGAAACCATATTGCTGCTCACAGATCTTCACCCAGGGCTGTGAAAACACCGCAGATCTGAGGAATTCCACGGATTTCATCATGGGGTGTGTGTGTTTGTGTTTTACTATGTTATTGTGATCGTCACTGAGTTTGTTAAATGCCTACGGCAAAACTTTTTTTTTGTTGTTTTTTTTTTTTACGTCATCGTGCAAGTTTTATGAATCTACGCACACTGATCTGTATAACAGATCTGCGGAGTTCCGCAGAGAAAAATGCCAGTCAAAGCGTGGCTGTTACGACAGTTGTCTTAAAGTGGGACTGGCTGGTTGCTACAGCGCCACTGTGTGCCTGCCTGCTCCAATACCCTGTTCTGAAGCTAAATGTAGCACATGGATATCGCATACTTTAAGAGGTATCAACTTTTTAAAAGAAGAATTTTGCTGCATTTCTGTGTCACGGAACAACGTCAGACAGAGGATGGCGAGAAAGACTGTGTAAAAAAGTTTAATATAAGGACAACAATCAGTGTAATTGTCAGTGCATCTTGTGCAATCCGGAAACATGGTAAAAAAAAAATTTTTCTCCCTGGAAAATAAACATTGTGCTGTTCAAACAGGATTTCAGACAATATTATGTGACCTTTTTAAATTAATCTAGACTTTCATTGGAAACAACATATTGTGGCTTTGAATGGATTTACAGGAATTTACACAAGAATATTAGATGACTTTTTAATATTTTACCATGACTTTCAAAATACTGTACAAGCTTTAGCTGTGTTTTTTGAAATGCTTTAACAGTCTTGATGAATTTCATGTAGTTTATTTTTTCTGAGTTTATGCATATTTTGATTTACAATTAAAAGGAAAATCATTCCAATTCCTACTTCAATGTCATATTCTCTTATTTCAACATTATCGTTGACAGTTCAAATGAAAGGTTGAATATAGGATCATTAAAGCCCTCATCACACAATAGCAAGAAGGTGCAGGAATCATGCCCAACACGGCAAATATTGGCGTAAACCGACGCAGTCGGGAGGAAAAGAGGCATGGTCAGCAGTGTCAGAACGCATCTAGAGTACCTCGTCCACACCTACATAATGGCATCCAAAGCACATGTAGACAACAGATAGATGACACAGACTGCTGTCAGACGGCCATAAAAGGCGCTGCAGACTGCCCAATGTCCAAACATCTGGATGACAAACACAGGACTGGAGCACTGTGGTCCTCATGGACACGTGCGCGCAAGTGTGCAGCATACGTGTGTGCGTGGTGCATGTGCACTCCATGGGGCTGCAATTGTCACTCAGTCGCGTGTCTGTATGTGTGTGTGTGTGTGTGTTTGTGTGTATGCATAACGCTGCATGAGTTTACTGCCACTGGACAGCTTCACTGAAAGTTTGCTGGCATTGGGCCATGCTGTCCCTGTGTTAGACGACACCTTTTCAGCAAACTTTAATTTCTTTTTTCTTTTTTGCTCACTTCAGCAGCACAATGCAACTCTGGACACCGTGATGGTTGGATTATCACATGGGATTTATTTGTTATTTTGGGTGAGAGGATTTTAACCAGAGGCTGCGGTCCAGCTCCATGTCCACGTCCGCACTGTGAAACACTCCTGGACTGCTGTTGGAGGTGAGATTCGTGTTTATTAATTCTGTCATGGCCTGGCGCAACAATTCCATGTCATATCTCCTACAGAGTTAGAAGGTGATCATTTATTACAGCATGAGATCCATTCAGCTCGGAGCCTGACGCGTACAATGATGCATTACTGCGCACCATGGAGAGGCGCAGCTGCGCATGTTATACACAGATATGATGGAGACAATATTCACATTATTTCAGTCACCCATGGGAAGGAATGGATAAATATCTGTACTCTAAGGTCTGTTGTGGATATAACAGCCTGTTTAGATTTGTGGCGGCGTGCACACAGTTGCGCATGGTGCTGCTTTCAGTTTGATAGCCGCTGTGCACATTTAGTGTACATGATAATAATTCATAATTATTATCATGATGAAGCGTGTCACATACATTTCAAGAGTTACTTTGCGCTCCAGGGGTGGGGGTGGACATTATTATACGTGGCACGTGCAGGTCATACCGGCAGGCTTTGATGAGCCAGAGCCATCTCAAGGTTCTCTCGTATGCGCTCAGATCATTTCGGATCCTGTTTTGACACCATCAGAATATGGAAATTGTGATCAGATGGTCCTCAGATTGCCCCTGGACCGCTGTCCCATCTTGATGGCGCCCGGAGGGTTTTGAACTTGCTTCCGGCTGATTTTGACCAACTATGTGGACTTCCACAGATAGCTGTTAGAATGTTTTGTAACTGGAATCTGACACTTTTTGTCATTCTGATGCCATTCTGTGTGATTCTGGCTATGTGTGACGGGGGTATTAAATATGCACTTCTTTTGCAATTTTTTTCTTCCAGGAGATGCTGAAAATGTATCATTAGATACAAAATTAATTTGGTTTCTGGGACCCCACGGACCCTAGATCCCGGCTCCAGGGGGGCTGCACCTGCCAGACCCCCTGCAAATTTTCCTCGGATTTCACAATTTTCATTTCACAGACCTGTCTTCACCTCTTTTTAAAGCCTTGCTTCCACTGCTCTTTCCCATGACTTCATGCTGTGCCTGATCAACTTTATGCATCTGTAGTTACTACAGTTCTGCACATCACTCTTGTTTTTAAAAATTGGAACCAGCGCACTTCATCTCCACTCCTCAGTCATCCTCTCACTTTCAAAATTTTATTGAATAGTCTAGTTAAAAACTTCACTTCCATCTCTCCTAAACATTTTGTATGCCTCCACTGGAAACTGATCTGGACCAACTGCCTTTCCACTCTTCATTCACTTCACTGACCTCATTTCATTCTTAGTAATCCATTGCACTTTCAGATTTACTCTCTTTGCATCATCCAGCTTTCTCTCTCTCTCTCTCTCTCTCTCTCTCTCTCTCTCTCTCTCTCTCTCTCTCTCTCTCTCTCTCTCTCTCTCATTTTCTTCATTTGTCAGCACCTCAAAATACTTCCTCTACCTTCTCAACACATTCTCCTTACGTATCAGCACATTACCATCTGCATCTTTTATCAAGCTAAAGGCCCCATGACATGAGCATGTCTTTGATTCAGGCAGTAGCACACACGTCGTCGTGATGATCCCATCCGCTGTGTTCCCAGCTGGATGCCGTTCTTTGTGCTACTGGCTGCCACGCGCTCTGTGCTGGACGCTGTGTATATAAAATAATTATTTCATGTTGGATTAATTATTTTCTCTGTAAATTGGCCACTGAAATGGCTGTAATCACTTCCTGAATCACAGAATCACAGCGCGCCTAACAAGCTGCAAAAAGCATTTGGAGCCATCTAAAAAGGTAATTATTTGTCATGTTTACATTGTCATGGCTTGATAAAACAGTTGTGTGTTCTTTCCTTCTTGTGTGCAGCTGTTAAAGTATGTTTATAACAGATTTAACATGTTGTTATAATCCTTCAGATGAGCTGCGCTCTGATGCGATCTGCTGATGTCACCACTCGCTCTGTTCATTTCTTCTTTACTCCATTTGACAAGCTGCACATCGTGTTGATGATCAGATCGCGCCACGTAGCACAACATTTATGTGTGAAAGATTTTTTTGAACATTTCAAAATTCTCTGTGAGCAATAGCACGCACTGGCGCCCCTCTCACGTCCTGTCTGCACCTGTTAAAGATGAGTTTACTCTCTAGCACAACACAGGTCGTGCTATTGTGTGAATGAAAGGCAGGCTTGTGTCAGGGGGCCTTAACCCTACTGTATATCCTTGTCAGCTTGACCCCTCTTCCTGGCCAATCTGTTCCCTGCCTTAAGGTGCCCTGACACATGCACGACTTTGATCCGTGCACTTGCATGCATGTCATCGTGACTATCCCACCCGCTGTGTTCCCAGCTGGACGCTGTGCTTTGTTCCACTGGTTGCCAAGCGTTGTGCACTGGATACTGCATATATAAAATAATTATTTCATAGCGGATTAATCATTTTCTCTTTGAGTTGGCTGTTGAAAACAATTCTAATCACTTCCGGAATCACAGATGACCGCTGCAGCAGCAGCTTTTCTCACGTGCGCGCTGAACCAAGGGGAGAAAGCATTTGGAGCTGTCTAAAAAGGTAATTATTTGTCATGTTTACATTGTAATGGATTGGTAAAACAGTTGCATGTTATGTCCTTCTTGTGTGCAGCTATAAAAGTATGTTTATGACAGATTTAACATCTTGTTACAATCGTTCAGACAAGCTGTGTTCCGATGCGGTGAGCTGACACAATCACTCACACTCACATGAAGTGTTTTTTAATTGTGTGCGTAATGTTCACGTGACATTCACATTATTAATGCATGATGGAGATTTTGAACATTTCAAAATTTTCTTTGTGCACTTGCATGAAGCTACGCACAGTTTACAATTGTTTACAGTGAGTTTAAGACGAGTTTACTCTTGTACACGGCAGAGAGCGTGCAAGTGCGTGGATCAAAGTCGTGCAAGTGTCAGGGGGCCTTTAGTGTTTAACTTTATGTACAGCTCGCTGTAGGCCCTCCAGCTTTTGCCACATCTCTTTTCACCTTCTGCTACATCTCTTTGTATTTCTGTCATAATTTTTTATGACTATATCAATTCTTTTTCGGCAACACCTTTCTCCTTTACTTGAACATCTTCATTCTATCATAAAGTCTCATTGTCTTCCTTCTTCTGTCCAGATGTCACCCATCCTAGCTGTCTCCCTCTGTAGCACTTTTCTAATGGTCCAAAATCACTTCACCTCCATCCAGCGCCCCTCTCGCCCTCTCCCTGAATTTCACACAAGTGTTTCTCCTTCAGCTTCCACGATCTGATCCTAGTTTCAGCTCTCATGCTGTTCTTCTTCTTCACGTCCAAAATCATCCTACAAACTACCATCCAAATTCTTTTAGGCTGCATTTCCTACATGGAATGTAGTCCAAATGTGCACCTTACTCCACTCTCAGGTCACCCTGTGTGCTCCTTTCTTCTTAAAATAAGTATTTATGACAGCCATTTCCATCCTTTTTGCACATTTCTGTATTCCTCTCCTTGATATTATATCTACCATTACTTTCTCACCACTCCTTTTCTGTTCACCAACATGCCCACCGAAGTCCAATCCAATCGCTGCTCTTTCATTCTTGGGTACACTCTTTACTACTTCATCTAACTCACTCCAGAAATCTTATTTCACCTTCATCTCACGGGGGACATAGGGGGGACATAGGGGACAGAATATGGGACATAGGCATATATGAGACACTTAACATCCAACATACTCCTCTCGTTCTTTGGAATGACCCTTTAGAGCATCATTTCCCTTATACAACCCCTGGCAAAAATTATGGAATCACCGGCCTCGGAGGATGTTCATTCAGTTGTTTAATTTTGTAGAAAAAAAGCAGATCACAGACATGACACAAAACTAAAGTCATTTCAAATGGCAACTTTCTGGCTTTAAGAAACACTATAAGAAATCAGGAAAAAAAATTGTGGCAGTCAGTAATGGTTACTTTTTTAGACCAAGCAGAGGGAAAAAAAATATGGAATCACTCAATTCTGAGGAAAAAAATATGGAATCATGAAAAAACAAAAGAACGCTCCAACACATCACTAGTATTTTGTTGCACCACCTCTGGCTTTTATAACAGCTTGCAGTCTCTGAGGCATGGACTTAATGAGTGACAAACAGTACTCTTCATCAATCTGGCTCCAACTTTCTCTGATTGCTGTTGCCACATCAGCTTTGTAGGTTGGAGCCTTATCATGGACCATTTTCTTCAACTTCCACCAAAGATTTTCAATTGGATTAAGATCCAGACTATTTGCAGGCCATGACATTGACCCTATGTGTCTTTTTGCAAGGAATGTTTTCACAGTTTTTGCTCTATGGCAAGATGCATTATCATCTTGAAAAATGATTTCATCATCCCCAAACATCCTTTCAATTGATGGGATAAGAAAAGTGTCCAAAATATCAACGTAAACTTGTGCATTTATTGATGATGTAATAACAGCCATCTCCCCAGTGCCTTTACCTTACATGCAGCCCCATATCATCAATGACTGTGGAAATTGACATGTTCTCTTCAGGCAGTCATCTTTATAAATCTCATTGGAACGGCACCAAACAAAAGTTCCAGCATCATCACCTTGCCCAATGCAGATTCCAGATTCATCACTGAATATGACTTTCATCCAGTCATCCACAGTCCACGATTGCTTTTCCTTAGCCCATTGTAACCTTGTTTTCTTCTGTTTAGGTGTTAATGATGGCTTTCATTTAGCTTTTCTGTATGTAAATCCCATTTCCTTTAGGTGGTTTCTTACAGTTCGGTCACAGACGTTGACTCCAGTTTCCTCCCATTCGTTCATTTGTTTTGTTGTGCATTTTAGATTTTTGAGACATATTGCTTTAAGTCTTCTGTCTTGACGCTTTGATGTCTTCCTTGGTCTACCAGTATGTTTGCCTTTAACAACCTTCCCATGTTGTTTGTATTTGGTCCAGAGTTTAGACACAGCTGACTGTGAACAACCAACATCTTTTGCAACATTGCGTGATGATTTACCCTCTTTTAAGAGTTTGATAATCCTCTCCTTTGTTTCAACTGGCATCTCTCATGTTGGAGCCATGATTCATGTCAGTCCACTTGGTGCAACAGCTCTCCAAGGTGTGATCACTCCTTTTTAGATGCAGACTAACGAGCAGATCTGATTTGATGCAGGTTTTAGTTTTGGGGATGAAAATTTACAGGGTGATTCCATAATTTATTCCTCAGAATTGAGTGAGTCCATATTTTTTTCCTCTGCTTGGTCTAAAAAAGTAACCGTTACTGACTCTTAAAGCCAGAAAGTTGCCATTTGAAATGACTTTAGTTTTGTGTCATGTCTGTGATCTGCTTTTTTTCTACAAAATTAAACAACTGAATGAACATCCTCTGAGGCCGGTGATTCCATAATTATTGCCAGGGGTTGTATCAATCAACTCTCCAGTCATACTGACAGCATTCAAAGTCCAATTCCACACTAGCCCAATCTGCCAGGACTCTGCTGGATAACAGCATCTGTGGTGATCATTGTTAACCTGGGCCTCAACTGATCCATGATAGAATTTTTGATTTGTGATCTGCATGTTTGGTTTGGTAAAATTTATGCCAGATGCCCTTCTTGATGCAGTCCTACTCATTCATCCAGGCTTACTGCTGGCAATCCAAGTGCTGTGGCTTGTTCACCCAATGTTGCTGAGATTTGACAAAATTTACACTGTAAGCCCTTCCTGTTTCTACCCTCATCACTTATATCTGAGCTTGAGACCAGCAATCACATTGCACTGGCTTTCCTTCACCATCAAACCATGCACATTAGGTAAAAAAAAAATCTCCTTCAGTTTCCCTCGAGCAACGCAGTGTCTGGACTCCTGGGGTTGGTCCTCGGGGGCCAGGCTGTGACTCTTCATTGGTCCCAGTGATTGGATTGTGCCTAGCTGTAATTGCCATGGGTTAAACATACGTAATAACAATGAAGGCTTCTTCTTCTTCTTCTTCTACTACTTCTTCTTCTTCTTCTTCTGGCATACAGGTATAAGCTAGTACTTTTTCTGTTACTGACCATAAAGTTGTCTGAAAACCAAAGTAAGAAAATTTGATCAAACAAGACACTGTAATCATGTGAATGCACCAAAGATGTTTATATGAACGTGCATGTGCTGAAACTGATTTGTAATCAATTGGCTGTAACTGTAACTGACTGGTTTGTAGACAGATGTGCATCTCACATTGGTATTATGTCAATTCCATTACAGTCCAGATCAATACTGGAAAATGTGTGCAAGTATATTTCAGTTCATTTTGTTGCCATGTTAATAATTTTATGATATATTACTTCTAACAGAAATATAAAATACCAGTTCCAATTTGTGAATTGATTCACCTCACTGTGAAAAATCTGTGTCATTGCTGACAGGAAACGAGGAGAGTGACCATACTTCAAGCCACAACAATGCAGATTTGGTTCATGAAGCAAATGTTTTATTCATAACACTCAACACACTCTCAGCAGGACCACATTTTGCAAATTTAGGCCTTATAATAACTGTACACACACTTATAATAACTGTAAACATTTTGTATAATGTACATGTGAGAGAGTCTAAATTGGGGTGGCAACAGTATGCCAACAAGATCCAAGACAGTGCAGGTTTTACTTAGAACTCATCTTCAGCAAGTGGCTTCTTCCATTGCAGTTAATGTCCTGATCATATGTGAAATCATCTGCTGATGAGTTGGTAACAAGGAAAACCTGCAGCCTCTTGGCCCTTCACGCCCACCCATGGTCTAGATATACCTACTTTATAACAATTACCCCTAATCCCCCTGGGAAGAAAAAGGAAAAATAAATGGTAAATGGACTGCATTTATATAGCGCTTTTCCATCTGCATCAGATGCTCAAAGCGCTTTACAATAATGCCTCACATTCACCCTGATGTCAGGGTGCTGCCATACAAGGCGCTCACTACACACCGGGAGCAAGGACCTTGCCCAAGGGCCCTTGGTGATTTTCTGGTCAGGCTGGGATTTGAACAACAGATCTTCTGGTCTCAAGCCCAACGCTTATCAGGAACCATTACCCCCCCCCCTCCCCCCCCAAAAAAATTTAAATAAAATAAAAAACAAGTCCATGTCCAGGCAGCTGTCACACCTCTTGCTCAAAACCAAAAAGGATGAAAATCTGAACTAAATGGGGTAGGTATGAGCACACCCACAGAAACATTTGCAGGAGAAGGTTTCAGTGCTGCAGACTGGGCTGGTGATGGTCAGAGATTATGTTCAAACAGGTTCAGAATTATTTTGAAGTAAACCATCTTCATTCTGATGCCCAACATGCCTATAAAGAAGGCTACGCAACACGTACAGCACTTACAGCTTTGACTGATGACTGGCTGTGACAAATTGATTGTAAGCAACTGATAGGAATTGCATTTCTGGACTTTAGTGCGGCCTTTGATCTAGTCGATTGTGAACTTCTAATTGGGAAATTATCAGCATATGGATTTAAAAGCTCTGCTTTATTTTTTTTTAAGAAGTTATTTGGTCGACAGAAAGCAATGTGTTGCTTTCAATGGTTTTTCAGATATTGTGACCCTAACATGTGGCATTCCACAAGGCAGTTGTCTTTGTCCTTTGCTATATAGTATTTTTGTAAATGATATGTCATATATTTTACATAGGGCCCGTATGACTGTATATGCAGATGATACAACAATATATGTTTCTGCTTCTAGCCTGGATCAGGTCAATAGCACTTTACAAAAAGAGCTAATGTTGACTTATGACTAGGTGGTTGAAAACAGGTTAAAATTGAATGTGTTAAAAACTAAGTGTAGGATTTTAGGTTCTAAACACACCTTAAGAGACACCCTGAAGTTAAACCTCTCTCTGCACAATCAATTATTAGAACAAGTGACTGAGATAAAATTGCTTGGGGTGACTTTGGATCAAAGGATGTCTTGGACAACACATAATAATATTGTGACCAAAATGAGCAGAAACATCTTTTAAATTTGATGCAATGCTCAATTTATGTCAACAGCAACAAGGAAATTAGTTTTACAGTCTTTAGTGTTGTGTCACTTAGACTACTGTTCTGTTGTGTGGTCAAAGGCTGCTCTCAAAGACCTGAACAAACTCCAGATGGCACAGAATCGAGCAGCAAGACTCGCTCTAGGCTGTCCTTTTCGAACCAGTGTTAACATCCTACATCACAGACTGTCATGGATGACAGTGAGGTAGAGACTGGCCTGTTCTTCTGTGGTTTCTTTGCAAAAAATTTGGACCACACACAAACCCTTTAGCCTGTTCTCTAAATTTCAACTCACTGGTAACAGGTATGAGTTTAACACAAGACAAGCTACTAGTTCTATTTTTGTTTTGCTTCTGCCAAAAACTAATGCTCTAAAAAATACATTTATTTATCGATCCATCTTATATTGGAATCAGTTGCCTCAGGATGTGAGGTTAATACAAAATCATATAGTTTTTAAAGCAAATCTTAAGAAATGTATACTCAACAAGACAGTTCTCCTAATGTAGTGAATGTAGTGTTGGTGTTTGTTTTGTGAAGAAATAACTGTTACTTGTGTATGTTCTGTGAATTGTACAGTTGGTGCTTGTGAGTTGTATAAATTGTAATACTTTGATGTAATTCTAATATTTTTATTTGAGAATGGACCCCAGGAAGAATATAGTCTCTACTTTGGTAAAGACTAATGGGGATTCTTAAATAAAGAAATAAATAAAGAGATCAAGAGCAATACCCTTTTCACATTAAAATGTGAAAAAATACATTTTAGATTCACAAGAATTCTTCATAGAACATTATAGTGATTAAAATATCCATATATGACTATAAGAATGTGGTATTTTATATGTCACTATGTCACTTTGTAGGCCATTTCAACATGTTTTGAAAAATATATATTGACAGATTATTTATCTACACTGACATGCAACAGCCGTTTAATGCAGCTTACTGCTTATGGTAACAGAAGAAAAACAGCTCATGTGAATGTTCATCAACACCGTCTTGATGGCAGTTGTGTCTCAATGACTAGTTTTAGTGGAACAGGAATTTGAACCGGTGACCCTGTGGTCACAAGGTCACCATTTGGCGAGTGTCTTCCACACGTTAATCTTCTGTAACCTGTCTGCATGGGTTAGTTTCAGGAAATGCAGAAAAGGCTAAATGTTGAAGCATCCTGTTGATGGAACCTGGAGCCTGGTTGTTCCAGTTGTTACTGCTGCTGCTGCCAAAAAAGTGACATTTCTGGCTGTGTGTAAGACTTCATTTTATAGGATTTTTCAAAATGTGGTGAATCTAATACAAAATGTAACAGAAATAGGTTTGGTGTGGGCCAAATAACAAAATAAAAATTTTGGGGCAGATATTGGAATTTAAATACATTTATCTAACATGGTAAGAGCTTTGGTCTTGGTGAAGATGCAGCACATCCTCAATGTATGTCATTCTAATGAATTTAGTACAGTTACACTTTTGCGAAAGTGGCTGAGCAGTGATTAACACACTTGTACCCTGCAGGTCAGGTCAGGTCTAGGAGCATGCACTGGTGCCAAAGGTCAACATATTCCCCCAAATGGTGGAACCACTTTAGATCCTGATTAGCAACCACCCAAATAGACCACTGGTCCAACCTCACCTCCTGAAATCTGCTGCTAGGTAACAAGTATGCATGTCTTTGGCACATTTGTCTTATCCAAAATGTGTAATTATGTTCTGTTTTTTAACATTTCCAGATGTAAATCTCAGGAAGCTCTAAACTCATACCCAATTGCTGTCATACCCAATTGTGCTGTGCCCAGTTGGTGGGCACTGTACAAATGGAAAAAAGTGTTAGTGATAATTAAAATAAAGAAAAGCTGGTAAATAGCAAATAATGTACAATATTGCTGAACAGTAATGAAGTAAGTCCTATATACATTAGTCCCTGATCCCCAGATTCTGTAGTATAATGTGGGTTACAGTGTATGACGCTGCCTGTACTGGATGCCATTCCACTACATATCACAGCCCAGGCTGGCACCCATCTATAGCTGGATGGACAGGGACAATGCAGGTGAAGTGTGTTGCCCAAGTACACAGATAGATAGTGTAGCGGGATGAAGGTACCGGGTCCTGATTGAAAAGACGTTCCCGCTAGCTTGGCTAACGGGGAATTCCCCTTTGGCTGACCTGATAAAGGAATGGTCTTTAGTGCGAGCCATCCTGGTTCGATCCCCTTGACGTTGCAGCCACAAAGGTCCTGCAGTCACAATTGAATGACCTAGACTCCAACCCAGGTGTGCAGATTGGTAGCCCAACGCCTACCTGCAGTTGCTCTGAACACTCTAGTTTGATTGATCACATGGTAAGTAAGTTCCTTCTACTTCTTCCTTTTTCACTCAAGGTCACCACAGCAGATCCAATATGGATCTGCATGTTGTTTTGGCACAGGTTTTACACTGGATACCCTTGCTGATGCAACTCGATGTGACATGGAGAATGGGCAGGCTTGTCCTTGAACCAGGAAACTTCTGCTCTGGAAACGAGCTCATTGACTGCTTGGCCACCACGTTGCCCTCTGAATGATAACATGAACGAATTACAATTTACTCTTCTTGCAGGGACAGAGCATACTCTGGATGGGGAGATGTGTATTGAAGGTTAGAGTAAGACTCATAAAAGTGAAAATAGTTACTTGGAATGCAAACCCGCCATAAAAAAAGGAGCCCCTTTAAAGCTAAACAAGATACTTTTAAAACCTGGATTGAGAACTCTTGCCAAGCTTTGAGCAAGGCCCTCCCCAAATTGCTCCCAGTGGGCACTTGAGCACCTTTCATGACAGCACACTGACATCGGTGTGTGTGTGTGTGTGTGTGTGTGTGCGCGCGTGCATGTGATATTATTGTAAAGCACTTGGGGCATCTACTTCAAATGGAAAAGTGCTATAAAAGGCAGTTTATTGAGATGTCTGTCACATTGTTATCTATTTTTATTTTGTTTATTTAATAGACTTTTTTGAAATTACATTTGCAAATTTTTAATTTAGTCTTTTATTGAAATACTGATAAAGAAAACTACAAACAAGCAAAACACAATTTAAAAAACATAGTGCCTAAAATGACTGCACAGTACTGTATAAGTACGTATTTATGAAGTCTGTTATAATACTGGAAAAAATGTTTAAGTGTGAGAACTTTGATATCTGCCGTTATTTGCCCTATAGACAATGAAAAAAAAACCCTCCTAAATTCACCTCTCTCTCTCTGTCTCTCTCTCTCTCTCTCTCTCACACACACACACACACACACACACACACACACACCACACACACACACACACACACACACACACACACACACACACACACACACACACACACACACACACACACACACACACACCCTCTGCAGTGTGAGTGTCACATTTATCTTCAGAGAAATGGAGGAGGGTGAAAGTCAGCTAGATATGTGGCCCAAAAAAAGGCACGACAGGTATTCATAGATAAAGCGCGCTTTCTCTCTCTCTACATGTGTGTGATTTGTGGCTCGTGATAAAGAAGGTCAGTGAATACAAGTGAAACATGATTTTCACACGCAGATTAGATTGTATAAAGAATGAAAACTCACTTCCCACCACAGTGCTTTGATGTCAAGGTTCTGCGTCATTAAGGAAACTCAGATTGCGCCGCCGTCCTTGTCTAGACGTGATACTGTATTGATGTTCATATGTGGTGGTAGGAGAAGCTTTGCTTTTCCAACCACCATCGTCCTCTGGTGTCTGTGTTGCTGTAGAGCTACTTTTTCTCAGAGTGGTGATAAGTGTCACCTCAGTGGGGGCTTTGACACCTGGGCCTGGTGTAAAGGGTGGATGTGAGAAATCTAGGCTTCACACCTCACTGATGATAGGAGATGATTCTGTAACTAACCCCCTAATGCCTGCAGACACACCTAGAACTCATTAAGGACCAGAGTGACATCAATATTTATTATGTCACATGACTGACAAACATTTTCCAAAGTCAAAGGACACATTTCCTTTCTTATAACGCTCGCCATATTGTTAGCAATTGAGTCTCTGAGTGTAATGGCTTCCAACCCATGTTTGGACCCATAACAGCCATCTTTAGGGTGTCCAAGCCAAGAAATGTAGCATAGCACAAGTTTTATCAGGAAGAATCTGATTTCAAGCCTTCATTCAAATTCGCCTAATCAATAACAGGCATAAGTTAGTAGTCAACTTGAACCAATAGGAAATGTCAAATCCATTTAAAGATGTAAATCCTGACTCACCTCTCTGCTGATCGCAGTCGCTGTCTGGGAATCTGCTTCCTCTATCCCACTGCCAGGATTTATCCCGGTTGCTGGTGTGGCGCATGCCCTCCCCTATCCTGCCACTGTCAGATGGTCCATGTCTGTTGCTAGGGTTGCGGGTCATGACTGCCTTATCAACACAGCTGGTGCCAGTTGGTCCTTGTGTGTTGTCCAGGTTGCTGACCAGACCTGTGCCTCTTCCGCTCCACCACCACCAGTTGGTCTCTCTCTGATGCCAGGGGTAGGCTTCATCCCTACCTTCTTCCAATGGCAGGATTCAAGTTTGATATACCTCAACGCTGTCAGGAGTGGGCCCAGCCCAAAGACACTTTCATTTCTAAAACATATATCTATGGAATAAATGTTTAACAGTCTCTAGTCTCCTGAGTTGGCACAACTGTTCCAAATATTAAGAAGTTGATTTAGGTTCAAATATTTTTTACAATAGGTTGCCATGAAATTTTGATTTTTTACCAACTTTTTTCATTTTGTCCATCAGCTACTTAAACAAAAAAGCACAAACCTTGCTCCATTTTCCAAAGGGGTTGCTAGCTGAAATCTGTCTCAATCATGAACAAAAGTCCAGCATGATGTCGTTACTGTAGCCCACCATTGTTCTGAAGACTGGTGAACAACCAAAAGTGATGTAGGTGCTAAGCACAAGTGCCTTTCGGTGGACAAGCAAGTGAGGTAAGAGTTAGGTGCAAGCACCCCCGATGGACAACTAACACATTTACACTCCCACTAAATCATGTATGACAACAATCATAAACAAATACAAGTGGATGTTAACAGAACCTTGCAAATAAGTCAAAACTTCACCGATATCTGACGTGAGCATATAAGTTGAGAACAATGTCCAGTTAACGTTAGTTTTAGTGACTTTCTAGGAGAACAACTAGTTTTTGGATTGGTGGCTCAGTTATAAGGGGTTTTTGTGGCATGTTTCTTTGGCTCATTTTGATCACCTATTTGGATGTTTACTATGTGCACTATGTACTATGTGTTTACCATCATCTTCTTCTGATGCTTCTACAACTCGGTCTAGTTGCCAATGGCTTCTAGGAACCATCTCTTCCTTGATAATGACTATGCCATTGACCTTTAGGTTTTGACATGGTATGTGCCATTTTTGTGCTGTGGAAATGTTCAAAAGGTATTCTCTATTCCACCTACTCTAGAACTGTTCAGTGAGATACTGAACTTTGTGTCACCTTTTCCTTGCATACAAATCCTCTTTTACAAACTTTCCAGGAGGTGATAAGGCGATTTTGGATTTCATGAGTATGAGGCGGTTAGGAGTAAGTGGTTCAGGTGTCTTTGGATCATTGATTGTATCAACATTTCGTGGTCGTCCCTTGATTATTGACATTTCATGCTTTTGGAGGAAGTCCTTCTACACAATGTCAGACCACAGGACATACTTTTGGTGTGGTTTACTCACTGGTTATGAGGTTTATTCTCTTATACTTACAAGCTTGGAATTTCACATGCTGCTCAACTTTAATCCACTGCTCAACTCTGACATGAGAAGAACTGCAGCCTTGTTCTGTTTTCTTATCCTGTTGGATGGTGCCCCTCTTCTCAAAGTCAGACCGCATGATCTGGTTGGATCTTTCAACTGGGACATGAGGACTCTTCACAGCCTCAGTCAGGATGTTTAAGTGCACAGTTTAGTCGAGCTACCGCTATATTGTGACTTGGTCATTCAGTCAGACTACTGTCCTTGTCCAAGTCTACATGCAGAGGGGGAATCGATTTATTCACCCAAGTGTGTTTGACTCCACTATGACAGGTGGCACTATACCCCTTTCAGCTTGTTGGTATTGAGCCAGTTACGGCTAACCTATTAGATCACAAACAAACTAGCTGGCAGAAAACTGTCAACAAACATGGGAAATGGTGAGAGGCACAACGCTGTAGCTCTGTATATTTCATACTTGCTGTACATGTTAATTGTATTACAAAAGAGAGCGACCATGTTATTGTTTGTCTCCTTCTACTCCTGGATCAAAGCCAGGGGAGAAAACTGTGGAGCATGTGTAGAATGACTAGGTCAACTTCAGTCCAACTGAGTGTATAAATGCAGGAGCTATTCGACTTAGTCCAACTTTGAAAAATTCAATTTATTTTATTTACTTATTTAAGTGTTAATTATATATAAGTGTCATTAAAGGTACTGTCTGTTGTCTCTGCCGTCTTTGAATCCTTGTTTTCTCTGTGGTGAAGATCAGCTCTAATCAGGTGCTTCATCTCCATTTATTCCCAGTTTATTCCACCTTGTCTCATTACCTTTCTTCTTCTTACACTGCTTATTTTTTATTTTTCTTAATTGTTCCTAAATAAATAAGCAGAAAATCATTAGGGGTGCAAGATTACATTAGCACAGCAAATATATAATTCAATTAAAGCTTTAAAAGTTAATTATCAGGATCTGCAGAAATGGAAATTTCTGCAGATGATCTGAAATTCTAAAATGCTTTGAAACACATGACCGCCTGGTGTCATGTTTTAAGGAGTGGGGCAGGCTGGTTATTCAAACTACAGCTAGTTAGCATTTAGCTCCCACAGGGAGCTGATGTTAGCTTTGTGTTTAAAATGCTAATGAAAGCAATGTACTCATAGATGTAACTTGCTACTGTTGGCTGTATGCACTGGGTCAAAGTTCATGGGAATGGTTTCATCATATGAATTCCTGGTGGTTGGCAATGTTGACTACTGGTGAAACATTACGTTCAAAAAGGCAACGTATTCACGTTTATTCATCGTGAGCATGTTTGAATTTGTAGCTGCTTTTGCTCGGGCCAAGGTCGTGTCCTTGTTTCGTCACAGCCACACAGATTAACCTTGTGAAAAAAAAAAAAAAAAAAAAGAAACAACAAAGAGGGTGTTTGACGGCCCTACGCTAAAGGGAAGTCTTGGTGTTTATCAAAGAGTACCATGAGATGACATGTACCTGCTGAACAGTTAACTGTTTTTTCTTTTTTAATAACCAAACCGTTGCCTCCAACATAGTGAGACAATATATGTCTGTTGTGTTTCCCAAAAAGAAAATAATCCATTTCACATACAGTAATATGCAAGAAGACATGACTAAAAAAAATCACTTGATGCAAAATAATGAAAATCTCTGTACTGTTTAAGTATTAACGACCAAACAAAATAAAGATATCATGTGACCTTTTAGGTAAACTATCCCATAATTTCATGACAACATTATGCTAATCAATTCATTATTCAACAATTATTAACCCATCTTTCTTGTTTTGATGGAATTGTGTTGGGCTGAGAACCCAACAGGTAATCCCAAAGTAATCAGGTTTTCATAAATCTGAACATGTCCCTTTTTTTCTTTAATAAATTAGCCAAAATTATTTGTGATATTTCATTTTTCTGCTAGCATTGTTGCCTCACATCAAGCAGTTCATGGGATCAATAACCACCTGTGTCCTTTCTGTGTAGAGTTTGCATGTTGTCTCTGTGTTTGTGTTTGTCTCCGGGTGCTCCAGCTTCCCACATCCAAAGACATGCACATTAGGTGGATTGGAAATTTTAAATTGTCCGTAGGTGTGCATGTGGGTCTGAATGTGTTTGTGTGTAGGCTTGCGACACCGTCCTGTCCAAGGTGTACCCCACCTCATGCCCTGTGACTGCTGGGATAGGCTCCAGCCCCCCATGACCCTTAATTGGAGTAACCGGGTATGGAAAATGGACGGGTGCATGGATTTCATTATTCCTTGAAAATTATGATTTACAAATTTATTATTTGTGTTATGTGCCGAAGCGGGTTGAGGAGCGGACCTGCGTCTGACTGAACCCAGCGCTAAATAACCAGAAAGCGGTTCCAAAAACAAAACATTTATTTCCCTTTCCGTGCAATAATTGTGTACAACATAATATATAGCTTGTCTGGTGGAGTGAAGGACGGCGCGCTCTCCAGCGCCCAAAGGGATCGAAGCCCGGCGCTTCTGGACTCAAATTCATCGCCAAACACCCCCCAGGTGGACACGACAAACTGACTCTGTGAAGGATAGAAGAGGTGAGGTAAGTCAACAGCTACAACTAATATTCTTCAAAGGCACACGCTATCAGCAACACATTCAGGTCTGACTAAGCTTTATGTAAATGAGCAGTGTTATGTGTCGACGCGGGTTGAGGAGCGGACCTGCGTCTGACGGAACCCAGCGCCAAAACAACCAGAAAGCGGTTCCAATAACAAAACAATTTATTTTCCCCCTTTTGTGCAATACTCAGTGTACAAACATAAAATGCATCTGTCTGGCGGAGTGAAGGACGGCGCGCTCTCCAGCGCCCAAAAGGATCGAAGCCCGGCGCCTCTGGACCCACGTTCACGCCAAACACCCCCCAGGTGGACACGACAAACCGACTCTGCGAAGGATAGAAAAGGTGAGGTAAGTCAGCAGCTACAACTAATATCCTTCAAAGGCACACACTATCAGCAACACATTCAGGTCTGAATTTAAGCTTTATGGAAATGAGCAGCTTCTCACAACAGGTGGAGGATCATCAGTCCGCACGCCACGGCCGTGAGAAGCGAGCCGCACAATTCTCATCAATATTCACATATACTGCATAACAAAATACCAATTACTGTTAACAATTATTCAGACAATCAAATCACCTCTGATGTGTGCTGACAGCATGTGTCCCTCACCCGTCCTCCTTCACAGGCAGGATGTGTCAAACCCAGGTGCGGTCCTCAGCGTCTCACAAACGAACATCACAAGGTCGAGTTCCCGGCAATTCTGCTTGAATCACACATGGCTTAAATGCAGAACGCCATCTCATTATCTGCTTCAGCTGAAAGTCTTTAAGGTTGCACGTGAGCATCATCCACAGGTGCTGCATATCACGTTGATGAGGGTGAAGGACTCTTCTGCCAGCACCTTCTCCAGAGACAATAAATCAGCTTGCATACCACCTGGAGAGCAAAGAAAAGAAAAGAACACCCAAAAGTTCAGCCAAACCCCCCAACACACAACAGTACCCCCCCCCTTTAACGGGAAGCCTCCCGGCGACCAAACAGACCAGGCCCGAGAACAGCACTTCCCTCCGAGGCCGTCGTCAGGAAGCAGACAGCATAATGCTCCCAAGGTCCACCGCAGACAGCAGGGCAGGGCACCGCAGCTGGAAGGCCGGCTGGCATCAAACACAAACCCCAAAACAGTCCCAAGTACAACCCAACTTACAAGAAAAACAGAAAACCCACCCAAGACCCTCCCAGGGGACCGTCCCATCCAACCCCGGGAAGAAAAGAAAAACTCCCAAATACAAAACCCAACACAGCCCCACAAACACAATACAAACATAAATGCACAAAGAAAAATAACAAACAACCCCCCCCAGAACGACCTGCAGAGCCCAACACCCCCCAGAAGGCCTTTACCGCCAGTTCCAGGAGAAATAGCCAAAGCCGGAATCCCACAGAGGTCCCCAGGTACACATGGAGCAATGGCGCCCCCCAGAGGACCGTACCATCAAACCCCAGGAGGCACCCTCCCCACAACCCAGGAACCCCAGACCCGGCCACACTTGGCTAGTCGGCCCCACAAGCCAATTTCCCCCCAGAGGACCGTCCCATCAACCCTGGAGGTGGAACCTGGAAGGAAACAGTAAAAACACAACATTCCAACCCCCAGTGGACTACATTAAACAACCCTGGGGGCAAATAAAACAACCGATAAACCCTGTTACCCTCCCCAGCACCCCGAAAGACCCCAGATCACTCCCAGAGCCCTCCGTCGGCTCAATTTTGGCGAACGGCAACAAAATTATCAAGCCGGGGAAGGGAACAGGAAAAACTAACCTGGCCCTAACCGCAAGGTGCAGCGGAAAACCGGAAATACGTCTGGTGCCCCAACCCGACCATACCACCAGCCTATCAGGAGGGGTGGAACTACCGAAATGGCGAACGGCAACAGATCGGCCCACCCCTCCGACTGAAGTATGTTCCCGCTGCACCACACCCCGGCAACACCAATGACGAACGGTACAAAGGCCCACCGAGGCTGGAGTGGAACCGGGCCCTAACCAAACCAAAAAAAACGTCCCTGACAACCCCCCACCTAGGTGCAGAGGTCTTCTGAGAACGCTCAGCGTGACCAACCTGCACCACCCCACAACCCACAAGACGAACGGTCTTGGGGCGAGTGAGGTTGGGGTTAGGGCAGCAGGGAAATAAAAAACAACAAAACGACCCCAGACCCAAACAGAAAATACCTAAGTACAAATAATAAAAACCAAGGATCAACTGAGTCAAGCCGGGCTTCGAACCGCCTGTCATTCACTCCACCAGAACCGCCTCTGAATCCCCAAACGATATATAATCCCTTTAAAAAAAAACAAAAACAAAACAGCCCAAAATCTTTTTTTTTTGTGTGTGTGTATTATTTTGCCTGTCCCAGAACACCTGGAGATACGTCACCACTATTTTTCTTGACGCTTATATGACGGGGCAATATAGCGGCTTCAGCTCGTCCGAGCTGCATGGGCTCATCCGCAAGAGGAGCCAGAGGTCCCGTCGGAGGAGTCTCAGTGGGGCGAAGAAGAGGCAGCCCAGATCTGTATTGGGGAAAGCCCCGAGACGAAAAAACCCGTTCTGATGGCCGCCCTCTCTCGCGTCCACGCTCCTTTATCCAATCATCTAAACGAATCACCAAAGATATTACCTCATCTAAATCGCTTGGTTCATCACGGACTGCTAGCTCGTCTTTTAATGGATCATTTAAACCATCCACAAACACTCCACTTAATGCTGCGGCATTCCAACTGGACTGAGCAGAAAAAATTCGGAAATCCACAGAATAATCCGCCGCACTCCGCCTCCCCTGCCTGAGATTCAGCAACCGTTGGGCAACGGTATAAGCAAAAACCAGAAAATATTGCATCAAGAACGGAGCACAGGCTTCAACGTTTCCCGCATAAGGCTCCGGACGACAAATAATCAGTTCGGAAGCCGAATCTCTGGGTGACGGAGTTATCTGCACCGGTATCGATGATGCCGCAGCTGCAGCAGCAGGAAGCGAAGCGGCTTGCGCTGCAAGCTCCGTAACGCGGGCATCTGTTTGTTTAATTTGGTTTGCGAGATGCTGTAATTGCTCCCATATTTTCTCCAAGTGTTCTTGAACTCTTTCGGCAAATGGAACCGCTTCTGCCGCTGGGTCCATTTTAGAATGGCCGGGAACTACTGTTATGTGTCGACGCGGGTTGAGGCGCGGACGTGCGTCTGACGGAACCCAGCGCCAAAACAACCAGAAAGCGGTTCCAATAACAAAACAATTTATTTTCCCCCTTTTGTGCAATACTCAGTGTACAAACATAAAATGCATCTGTCTGGAGGAGTGAAGAACGGCGCGCTCTCCAGCGCCCAAAAGGATCAAAGCCCGGCGCCTCTGGACCCACGTTCACCGCCAAACACCCCCAGGTGGACACGACAAACCGACTCTGCGAAGGATAGAAAAGGTGAGGTAAGTCAGCAGCTACAACTAATATCCTTCAAAGGCACACACTATCAGCAACACATTCAGGTCTGAATTTAAGCTTTATGGAAATGAGCAGCTTCTCACAACAGGTGGAGGATCATCAGTCCGCATGCCACGGCCGTGAGAAGCGAGCCGCACAATTCTCATCAATATTCACATATACTGCATAACAAAATACCAAATTACTGTTAACAATTATTCAGACAATCAAATCACCTCTGATGTGTGCTGACAGCATGTGTCCCTCACCCGTCCTCCTTCACAGGCACGATGTGTCAAACCCAGGCGCGGTCCTCAGCGTCTTACAAACGAACATCACAAGGTCGAGTTCCCGGCAATTCTGCTTGAATCACACATGGCTTAAATGCAGAACGCCATCTCATTATCTGCTTCAGCTGAATGTCTTTAAGGTTGCACGTGAGCATCATCCACAGGTGCTGCATATCACGTTGATGAGGGTGAAGGACTCTTCTGCCAGCACCTTCTCCACAGACAATAAATCAGCTTGCATACCACCTGGAGAGCAAAGAAAAGAAAAGAACACCCAAAAGTCCAGCCAAACCCCCCAACACACAACAAGCAGCTTCTCACAACAGGTGGAGGATCATCAGTCCGCACGCCACGGCCGTGAGAAGCGAGCCGCACAATTCTCATCAATATTCACATATACTGCATAACAAAATACCAAATTACTGTTAACAATTATTCAGACAATCAAATCACCTCTGATGTGTGCTGACAGCATGTGTCCCTCACCCGTCCTCCTTCACAGGCACGATGTGTCAAACCCAGGCGCGGTCCTCAGCGTCTCACAAACGAACGCCACAAGGTCGAGTTCCCGGCAATTCTGCTTGAACCACTCATGGCTTAAATACAGAACGCCATCTAATTATCTGCTTCAGCTGAAAGTCCTTAAGTCTGCACGGGAGCATCATCCACAGGTGCTGCGAGTCATTAGGCCTGCACGTGAGCATCATCCACAAGTGCAGCCAATAATGTTGATGAGGGTGAAGGATTCTTCTGCCAGCACCGTCTCCACAGACAAAAACCAGTTTGCATACCACCTGGAGAGCAAAGAAAAGAAAACAACACAAAAACATCTAGCCAAACCCCCCAACACACAACAATTTGGTCTTTTAACAAAACACTAATATCAAAAATTACATTATTACTGAGACTTTTACACAAGAAAACTGAGAAAAAAACCCTGGCAGTTTAAGAGGCAGGCTAGTGACAAGAGGATCCTTGGTTTGATTCCCTATCAGACAGGAAACTTATAAAGGTGCCTATGAGTGAGGTCCTTAATCACCAAATTGCTCTTGGTGTGCAGTTGAGCACCTTGTATGACAGCATGCTGACGCCAACATCCCAGTTGGTCTACTCCCATTTCCTCTACTCCCAATTTGTCTACTCTCATTTTACTTACTTTTAAATGGACACCGGTGCTGTTTCATGTACTTTGTCACTTACCAAGTTATTGAAAGACTGCACAAAAAAAGGGTTATGGTTTAGGGTTAGGGTTTAAGGACAGGGGTTAGGCTTAGAGTTACTGCCTTACAACTTAATCATCAATTATTTGGCACTTAAAGTGCCATTTCATCTAGCTTGGCATTTACTAAGTTACTGGAACAACAAACAAAAAAAGGGTTAGATTTTAGTTTGGGGTTAGAGATAGTGGTTACAGTTACAGCCTTAGAATTTAATTATGTATTATTTAGCAATCAAAGGAATGTAATTTTGTTAACCAAGTTTTATTTCAGGTTTATTAATGTGTATTTAATTTAAAAAAGTAAGCAGACAAAATGGCAAGAAGAGTGAAATTTGAGAGAAGACAAAATGGGAGAGGACCAAATGTCACAAGTCAAATAACTGAATGTAAGGCATCACTGTAAAGCGCTCTGAGCTTCTGCATCAGATAGAAATGAAATGTAGAAATGTACTCTATAAAATGTACTCTAGAAATGTACTCCAATGTATTTGAGTCTTTTCAATTTATTTTATGAACATTTTAGTCAGTAGTTACGTTTATTTTGCTTCATGAGGCAACTAATGAGGACGTGATGGTCAGTCGGTTAAAGTTGTCAAGATCCTTGGTTCAAATCTCTGTCAGACCAGAAAATCACTCAGGGCCCTTGGACAAAGTCCTTAATCCCCAATACATAGTTGTCCAAGGCGTGTAGTGAACGCTTTGAATGGCAGCACACTGACATCAATGGGTGAATGTAAGGCATCATTGTAAAGGGCTTTGACCATGAAAATGCTTCAGACCATTTAACCCATTTTGAGTTAGCCAGTGTAAATTTTGCAGATTGTTAGCCCAACTTTTCCAGCCATAAGAATATCTTTGTGTGTGTGTGTGTGTGTTATCAAGGATCAAAGAGTTTCCAAATAGTTATTTCCACCCACATCTGTTGCTTTCAGAGGAAGATGTCACTGCGGTGTGACAATCTATTAAATGAGTCCAGCTGCTGCGTTCTCTATTTTTGCATTTTGTATTGTTGACAAACTTTGGTAAAAGATGATAAGTAGTTCTGTTATCACACACTGGTTTATCTTTAATGTTTACAAAAACATGTTATTGTTGTGGCTGGGGTGCCTGACGTGCCTGGCTGGCTTTTGTTTGTCTTCTGTTTTCTGTCTTTTGTTTTTCCTTCCAGGTGGCACGCGTTTAGGACTGAGTGGCTGTGTGGCTGAGTTATCAGGACCTCACCCTGATCACCTGAGGCTGATCGTGTGCAGCTCGTCAGGACTCACAGCTGTGGTGCATCTACACGGATTGGAGCATGGTGGCATTTAAGTCTGGAGTACACAGTGTGTATTTGCCAGAGACTCGACCTTGTGACCAGACGGGTGAGATCGTCGTCTTGAGAGCCATCTCATCATTATGGATGCAGAGAACGTCCAGGTTTGATGCCATGGTCTGTGAAAGAGGAGGGGGTGAGGTCTCACGCTCGTCAGCACACTTCCTGAGGTACGTCAGGTTTTGTGACTAACATTTGTACAGTCAGTAAATGTGGTGTCCCTCACACCTTATTATATTGAGCTGTTATGTTAGTCGTTTAATCAGCTTCCACTGCAGTGATAATGTGAACGGGGTGTTCCATGCCTGCAGGGTGGGAAGCTGATTAGTGATTAAGCCAGGAAGTGTTTGCTGTTTGTGTACACCTTTGAGTGGTCTCTCTGTGTGTGGAGTGTGGACTCACATGATGATTTCTTCTTTCACAGACTCGGTTTGTCGCGGCCACCTGGGGGGTGTCGGTGGGGTCCTTGGGTCCGAACTGTTTCTGGCTCTGGACCGTTTGTGCAGCTGGGAGCGCACCGTATATCCACCTCGCCAGTCCGCGCACTAATTTGTTATACTTTTGCACATCACTGTTATGTTATTAAATTTTGTTATCCTTTGTACCGTGCTCTGCTTATTTCATACTGGGTCCTTCAAACGCTGGTCGGTTCTCCGTCCGGCGTCCGACGCATAACAGTTATTTCTGTGAAAATCACACATTCACAGAAAACTCAGGCAGAGGAAAATCAAGCCGTCATGTCTCCTCAGCTTTTGTGTTCTGATGTAGTTGGATACACAATCACAAAAAAAGGACATAAACATTGTCTAAAATCTGTGATGAGATTAAAAGGATGTAAATATTACTAAGAACCAGGCCTTAATTAGAGGAGAAGCAAGCCGGAGCGTGCTCCGGAACCTCTGACGTTGGCTCCGCCAGCTATTTATACTGGATCGTGATCCGCCACCTCTCTTGACTAACAAAATATAAAAAAAAATAAAATAAATAAATAAATAAATAAATCACCACCTGCTGTGCGGAATTGTGCCAAATCTGGAAACAGGTCCAGAGGCTACACTCGCTGTTTTGATCCGGATGTTGACCGTATCCGCAGAGCTCCGTGGCCACCGAGAGAGGACTTGGATTCTTTGCGGGTCCCGCATCCGTACCCCCGGAGGCAGTGAGTGAAGGGAGAGTACGCGCATTGTGTTCTGCGTGTGTCTGTTTATAATCTTCTCGCACAGAAGAAAAAAGAGTGTTTACACAAGAGAGAAAAGTGAGAAAATGTTAATGCCTGTTTGAGAAAAGTGTGTAGTGAGGGGTTTTACAGCCTTAAACATCTATAATAAGTGTAAAAAATAGCGCTGAGTACGCAGATTTCGTTTATCGCGGGTTATTTTTAGAACGTAACTCCCGCGATAAATGAGGGACCACTGTACATCATTAAACAGGAATTTGTACTCTATCCGGATTTGGCATGACTAGTGTTATTAGGCCTACAATACATGCCCAGTTTATTTTTGGTGTGGCGCACAGCGTTGTTCGCAAGCCCCCCCCCCACCCTTCTTTTTTTTTCTGCACCGGAGCCACCCATCCTCTGCGCTCTGGGACCTCCCACTTTACAAATTAAGCACTGCTAAGAACTCTGCCCTTTATCCTCAGGAATTGTTTAATGACAAGTCCCACAGGTTTGTGCTGAGCGAGCCTTTGTGTATGGTTGATCCTTTTACATCCAGATTTAAAATGACAAATCTTCTTCTGGGAATTTAAATAACTGCAGCAGCAACTTTCTGCTTCCTCTTTCTGCTGATGTTTGGGGCACAATATAGTAGTATCTGTCAGGGTCGTGGGGGTGGTTTTGGTGTTTGGGTTGTCTCTTTTTCTGCTTTTATGCTTGGGTTTACTCTGTCCTGTCATCCCCGATGACGAATGTCCAGGATCTTCTGGACAGTCCAGGCCAGGTGACGTCCACCATCCGGGAAGGGGGTGGCGCAGGAACAGGAGGACACAGTGGGCTCACACGAACTGGCTTAAGTCTGGAGACATGGAAGACCGGGTGGATCTGCAGTGAGTGGGGAAGCCGGAGCCGGACGGCCACCGGATTAACCACCCGGTCGATGACGAAAGGTCCAATATAACAGGGAGCCATCTTCAGAGAGTCCACCTGGAGGGGAATGTCCCGAGAGGAAAGCCACACCTCCTGCCCGGGCCAACAGGCGGGGGTCCGATGCCGGTCAGCATGGCCCTGCGTCAGGCACCGGTCTTCAGCAGGGCAGAGCGGGCGGTTTTCCACACCCAACGGCATCATCTGAGGTGGAGCTGCACAGACGGAACAGAGACCTCGGCCTCCTGAGAAGAGAAGAGAGGCGGCTGATAACCCAGGGAGGCCTCGAAGGGCGAGAGTCCTGTAGCTGAAGAGACTTGGGAGTTGTGCACATACTCCACCCAAGGTAAGTGTAGGCTCCAGTCTGACGGGTGGGCGGTGGAGACACACCGTAGGGTGGTCTCCAGGTGTTGGTTAGTCCGTTCTGCCTGCCTGTTGGTTTGAGGATGAAACCCAGACGACAGGCTGACCGAGGCCCCAAGAGCAGTGCAAAAGCTCCGCCAGACTTGCGACATTAACTGAGGTCCCTGGTCAGATACGATGTCCTGGGGTATGCCATTCAGCCGGACGATGTGGAGGACTAGAAGGTCGGCGGTCTCCTAGGCAGTTGGTAACTTTGGCAGGGGCACGAAGTGGGCTGCCTTGGAGAACCGATCCACGATTGTGAGGACAACTGTGTTACCCTGGGATGGAGGAAGTCCTGAGATGAAGTCCATCCTGAGGTGTGACCACGGGAGGCCTGGAATCGGGAGAGGCTGCAGGAGTCCAACAGGCGGTCGGTGGGAGGACTTTCCTCGGGCACAGACAGAGCAGGCTTGGATGTACTCCCTCACATCAGCCTGGACCGTGGGCCACCAGAAACGATGACGAAGAAGATCAAGTGTACGGGTGACCCCGGGATGGCATGACATTTTGGATGAGTGGCAGAATTGGATAACCTGGGATCGAACCTCAGGTGGAACAAAAAGCCGACTGGGCCCTCCCCCCCAGGATCCGGATGATGGATGAGGGCTTCCTGGATGGCTCGCTCAACATCCCAGGTCAGTGCCCCTACAACCATGGATCGAGGCAGGATGGTCTCTGAAGTCTCTGACGGAGTTCCCGGTTACCCACATCATAGTTCTTTTCAGCGGGGGTAAGGCGCCGTGAGAAGTAAGCACACGGGTGTACCCTATTGTCCTCCTCAGACCTCTGAGATAGTAGTGCTCGTAGTCCAGTGTCAGAAGCTCGACCTCGACTATGAGTGGACGGTCCGGGTCAGGTTGGATAAGAATTGGTGCTGCGGCGAATTGTTCTTTTAGAATGGAGAAGGCGGAGTCAGCCTGGGGAGTCCACTGAAATGCAGTTTTAGATAAGTGCGGAGAGAGGAGCGGCGATCTGACTGAACCCGCGTATAAAGCGTCGGTAGAAGTTCGCGAAGCCCAGGAAATGCTGTAATTGTTTAACAGTAGATGATACTGGCCAATCAGCGACGGCCTTGACCTTAGCTGGGTCTGGTCTGACCTGATTGTGGGAGATGATGAACCCCAGAAAGGACACGGTGTCGAGGTTAAACCCACATTTTTCGGCCTTAATGAACAACCTATTCTCCAGCAGTCGTTGGAGAACTAGACGCACATGTTTGATGCGAGTTAGTGGATCGGGGGAGAAGATCAAAATGTCGTCTAGATAGACAAAAACGAACCGATTCAAAAAATCCCGCAGAACATCGTTAACCAGCGCCTGGAATGTGGCCGGTGCGTTGGTGAGACCGAAGGGCATGACCAGGTATTCAGAATGTCCCAGTGGGGTGTTGAAGGCAGTTTTCCACTTGTCCCCCTCCTGAACACACACCAGGTGATAGGCATTTTGAAGGTCCAATTTGGTGAATATGGTCGCCCCATGCAAAGAACTAAATGCAGAATCGAGAAGGGGTAATGGGTACCTGTTGCGGACCATAATAGCGTTTAGTCCCTGAAAATCGATGCAGGGGCGAAGGGTATTGTCCTTCTTTCCAACAAAAAAGAAGCCTTCCCCCAAGGGGTACGAAGAGGGCCGGATCAATCCCGCCGCCAGGGAGTCCCGGATATATGTCTCCATTGACTCACATTCCAAGTGGGAGAGGTTGTACAATCTCCCAGATGGGAGAGGAGTGCCAGGAAGCAAGTCACTGGCGCAATCGTAAGGACGGTGAGGAGGTAGCGAGAGTGCGCGATCCTTGTTGAAAACCTCACCAAGGTCATGATACTCTGGGGGCACTAAAGACAAGTCAGGAGGTGTGTTGACCTTCTCCTGTGGCCTTCATACAGGGAGGAACCCGAGGAACGAAGGCACCCCTGGAGACAGGCTTCTCTTCATTGAGTCTGCCAATTGATTCCGTGATTGTGTCTGAAAATCCGGGTGGCCTAGAACCAGGAGGGAAGAGGATGGAATCACATAAAACTGGATGGACTCACGATGATTCCCTGACACCACTAGCGCCGCTTCCTCATGCGATTATCCAGCCTAATGATTAACAACATAAGCGAGTCCAGATCCCTCGGTTCGTCCTGGACCACCAGTTCATCTTTTAATGCTTCATTAAGACCGTTAATAAACACACTCCGAAGTGCCACGCTGTTCCAGTCTGCCTCTGCCGCCAACACGCGGAAATCCACCACGTATTCAGCAGTGCTGCACGAACCCTGTTTTAGATTTAATAACCGTTGGAACACAGAATTCCTCCGCGCGGGATGGTCAAAAACTAAACAAAATTCTCTGGAGAAAGCTGCAAAAGAACTAAGGAGTGGGGAGTCATTGCTCCAGAGCGCAGTCGCCCAGGCGTGCACATCTCCCCGGAGTAAATTGATGATGTATGCTACGTTGCTTTTATCGGAGCTGTATTATGATGGACACTGATCAAAAACCAGAGAACATGCACCACACGTGTCAACACTACCCTCAAATGGTTCTGGGTGACAAATAAACGGTTCAAGTGGTGCCGCGGAGGCAGTGCCGGAGGACGAAGAGGTGATAATTTGAGCCAGAGTGGCAGGAGGTGGTGTCAGTGTGTGTCCGAGTGCAAGCTGTGACATCTGGGAGGAGAGGTCTGAGAGGCGCGTGTCTGAGTGTTTGATGTGATCTGTCAGTGAGCTTACATGATCCGCTATAGAGTCCACGGCTTGCTGGAGTTTTCCAAGGTACTCACCCTGGATCTGTAATGCCTGCTGCAAACGGTCCACCCCTGCTGGGTCCATGACGTGGCCAGAAACTCCTGTTACGGTTCGGGTGTGAATGAACGACGAACCCAGAAGCAGGGAGCAGAGAGGAATGTGTCAGCTGTGAGCTGTGGAAACACCAAAAAGTCAGAAAATATTCTATTTCTGGAAAAATAGAGATGCCAAGCTTACCGTGAAAGATTAGCTGAGTTTCTGGCGAGGATGGAGTGAAGAGACGGGGTTGATATACACGTGCTGATGGAATGTGATACAGGTGTGTCGATCAGCTTGAGGTGCGCCACCTGTGCAGAAAGGAGAGAAAGCAGCAGCAGCAGTAAACACAGCAGGCAGCCCACAACATGAGGTGAATAATTTGTTTATTATATGGCTATTATTAGATTAGATTAGATTAGATAGAACTATATTTGCTCTATAAAAAAGCCCTCCGTAAAGCTAGGACATCTTACTATTCATCACTAATTGAAGAAAATAAGAACAACCCCAGGTTTCTTTTCAGCACTGTAGCCAGGCTGACAAAGAGTCAGAGCTCTATTGAGCCGAGTAATGACTTCATGACTTTCTTTGCTAATAAAATTTTAACTATTAGAGAAAAAATTATTCATAACCATCCCAAAGACATATCTTTATCTTCGACTGCTTACCTTCATTAGTCACTTCCTCCAAACCATCAACATGTCTATTAGTCACCATTCCTACCAGGCTGCTCAAGGAAGCCCTACCGTTAATTAATGCTTAAATATGATCAATCTATCTTTATTAGTTGGCTATGTACCAGAGGCTTTTAAGGTGGCAGTAATTAAACCATTACTTAAAAAGCCATCACTTGACCCAGCTATTTTAGCAAATTATATGCCAATCTCCAACCTTCCTTTTCTCTCAAAATTCTTGAAAGGGTAGTTGTAAAACAGCTAAATGATCATCTGCAGAGGAATGGTCTATTTGAAGAGTTTCAGTCAGGTTTCAGAATTCATCATAGTACAGAAACAGCATTAGTGAAGGTTACAAATTATCTTCTTATGGCCTCAGACAGTGGACTCATGTCTGTGCTCGTCCTGTTAGACCTCAGTGCAGCTTTGACCATAAATTTTATTACAGAGATTAGAGCATGCCATAGGTATTAAAGGCACTGCGCTGCGGTGGTTTGAGTCATATTTATCTAATAGAAAACAATTTGTTCATGTAAATGGGGAATCTTCTTCATGGAATAAGGTTAATTATGGAATTCCACAAGGTTCTGTGCTAGGACCGATTTTATTCACTTTATACATGCTTCCCTTAGGCAGTATTATTAGAAAGCATTGCTTAAATTTTCATTGTTACGCAGATGATACCCAGCTTTATCTATCCATGAAGCCAGAGGACACACACCAATTAGTTAAACTGTAGGAATGTGTTTCAGACATAAAGACATGGATGACCTCTAATTTCCTGCTTTTAAATTCAGATAAAACTGAAGTTATTGTACTTGGCCCCACAAATCTTAGAACATGGTGTCTAACCAGATCCTTACCTCTGGATGGCATTACCCTGACTCTAGTAATACTGTGAGAAATCTTGGAGTCATTTTTGATCAGGATATGTCCTTCAATGCACATATTAAGCAAATATGTAGGACTGCTTTTTGCATTTGCGCAATATCTCTAAATTAGAAAGGTCTTGTCTCAGAGTGATGCTGAAAAGCTAATTCATGCATTTATTTCCTCTAGGCTGGACTATTGTAATTCATTATTATCAGGTTGTCCTAAAAGTTCCCTGAAAAGCCTTCAGATAATTCAAAATGCTGCAGCTAGAGTACTGACAGGGACTAGAAGAAGAGAGCATATTTCACCCATACTGGCTTCTCTTCATTGGCTTCCTGTTAATTCTAGAATAGAATTTAAAATTCTTCTTCTTACTTATAAGGTTTTGAATAATCAGGTCCCGTCTTATCTTAGGAACCTCATAGTACCATATCACCCCAATACAGAGCTTTGCTCTCAGACTGCAGGCTTACTTGTAGTTCCTAGGGTTTTAAACTAAACTAAACAACTAAACAGGTTATTTATTTCAGCAACAACACAGCAGCATAAAGACAACATATCAAACAAATAAAAAAAAGACCAAATTTAACACCGTGTGCCTGAAAAGGGGGTGGGAAGAAGCAAAGCTTATAAATTACCCACCCCTCATACCCCATCCCAAAAGTCCAAGTCCAACATATAATTACACTTATGCTCACACTCCTATATATACAAATAAGCAAATTAAATACATACATCCACAAATGTATACATCTTTTTTTTTTTTTTTTTTTAATTATGATTTTCTTTATATCCAGAAATTATTAATTCTTATAATGTTTCTTAAAACAGACTAAAGAACTACATAATCAATTTCCACAGGACATTTGTTCCAAATCTTCACCCCTTTAACTGAAACACAAAAACCCTTGACATTAGTACGTACGGGAGGCTTCTTAAAAACCATACATCCTCATAAACTGTATTCAGATTTCCTGATCTTGAACAGGCTCTGGACATAAAGTGGCAAGGCCCTGGTTATTAGCTTTGTACAAAGTTGTATGGTGATATAATCCACTAAATCTCTAAATTTCAGTAAATTTAAAGTCATAAACAGAGAATGCGTTGGCTCAAGATAAGGTTTATTACAGATGATCTGATGGCATGTTTTTGTAAAAGAAATACATGATTGGTATTTGATTTGTAAGTGTTACCCCAGAGTTCGATACAATATGTCATATATGGTACAATTAAAGAAGGATATAATCTGAGTAGCCCATCCTGGGACAATATGTCCTTGACCCTGTACATGATAGCGATAGATTTTTGACATTTTAAATTTGATATAATTATATGAGGTTTCCAGCTGAGTTTATTGTCAATTATAACACCTAGAAATTTTGTTCTCAGTTACTATCTGTATTTCCATATTGTTAATGGTTACACTTTTACATTTAGGCACAAGTTTATTTCCAAAAATCATACATTTGGTTTTCCCAAGATGAAGTGACAATTTATTAGCATCAAACCAAGCCTTAAATTTATCCAGTTCGTTTACCACCGTGTCCAGAAGCTGTTCAACATTATCACCACTGCAAAATACAGTTGTGTCATCTGCAAAAAGAACACACCTCAGTACCCGTGACACATAACATATATCATTTATATATAAATAAATAACAAAGGACCTAACACCGAACCCTGGGGCACCCTACACGTAATTCCCGAAGTTCGGAATCAATGTTATTGTATTGAACATACTGATACCGACCATGTAAATAACTATTTATCCAGTCATATGCTAATCCTCTGATTCCATATTTCTGTAATTTAGTTAGCAATATTTCATGATTGACAGTGTCAAACGCTTTCTGTAAATCAAAAAAAATACCTACTGTATATTGCTTGTTATCAACTGCAGTCGCTATATTTTCCACGAAATCCATCATGCATGTGAAGTAGTCCTAGATTTTCTAAATCCATATTGTTCTTCACAGAGTATCTCATGCTTTAGTAAGTAATTATCCAGTCTTTTTACAAAAATTTTTTCTAGTATTTTAGAAAATTGGGGGTAAAAGTGAGATAGGTCTGTAATTTGAAAAAGTGTGTTTATCACCAGTTTTAAACAAAGGTATACTTTGGCTATCTTCATCTGTGAAGGGAATTTACCAAAACTTAATGATAATTACAAATCTAAGTGAAAGGTTTTACTATACAATCAATGATTTTTTTCAACAAAGCCATATCCAATTATTGAAGTCCTTTGATTTCTTACTTTTAGAATTCTGCAACCAGATCAATTATTTATTTTCATTTGTTCCACCAACAAACATTGACACAGATTTATTAAATGTATCTTATTTTCAAAAGATTTAAGCTCAATGAATCAATATTACTGCGCAAGATTTTTACCTACATTGACAAAATATTCATTAAAATGGTCAGCAATGGTCTCATTATCTTCTATCACAGTATTATTGGAAAGAAAAAAAGAAGGATAATCTCTACCATTTTTGTTCTTTTTTATTACTTCATTTAAATATTCCATGTATTTTTTATATATTCTTATTTTTAACAAGTAAGTCACTATAATATCTTTTCTTACTAAATCTCATAATATGAATTAATTTATTCTTATATATTTTATATTTACTTTCAGCTTCCTTTGATCTCGATTTTATAAATTGTTTATACAGTAAGTTCTTCTTTTTACATGCCCCTGAAGACCCTTGGTTATCCATGGTTTATTGCTGTATCGGTTAGTATATATCTTGTTAACAAGAGGACAGTGTTTATCGTATAACTTAGAAATGATAGAAATAAAACCATCATAAGATTCATCAACATCATCAACATAAACATCCTTCCAATTCTGGCATAATAAATCCACCCTTAAATTATCAACAGTTATTGGTTGTGACATTTCTACTCAATTATTACAATCCTTTGAAACACTCGATCATGTGATGCAAAAACAGTAAATACTGGCAGGTGATCACTAATATCATTACCAGCAATCCCTCACTGAGATTACCAGATATGACATTAGTTAAATATTGTCAATAAGGGTTGTTGAATTCACAGTTATTCTACTTGGATGAATGATGGTCGGAAATACTCCCAAACAATATAAAGAATTTATAAATGAAGTGGTTTGTGGATGATTGTGAGATTTAGAAAATCACTATTAAATCACCACAGATAAATAAATGTGAATTCTATTTATTTTTGTTGTACATTCCCATAATTACTTCTTCAAAAGTATCAATATTTGCTCCGGGAGCTCTGTATAAACAACTAACAACCGTATTTTTTGAATTTATGGATGTAATTTTAACCGTAACACATTCCATGATATTATCAACTGTGAATGACATATTGTGAACTAATTTACAGTTGTAATCAGACCTTACATATAATGCCACACCCCCGCCTCTTCTCTTCTGTCGATTTACCTGAAACAATTGATAACCTTCCAACTGTACAAGATCTTGATTGACATCAGTTAACCATGTTTCTGATATAGCGATCACTGAAAACTTTTTCTAGATGTATCTAAACAATCATTTATCCTTTAAAAATTCAGAGAAAGACTTCTACTATTAAAATGTATTATTGAAAAATCTCCATCTTTAATTTTATAATCATTAAATTGTTCTTCTGTAAAATAATTACATTGTCGCTCGATATTGTCACTAAAAAAAGAATCTGGATCTGATTCAAGTTCAAAATGGCGAGAGGCAGGATGACTATAATTAAATGTTTCCAAACAGAGCTCCTTGGCAGAAATAAACTGATTATTAACCGTGTTCATTATATTATATACAGATTTTCCTCCATCATCACAATCAACCAGTACATTTCTTTATGTATTACTTCACAACTTACATCAGTTAAACTTACTAAGATCATGTTCATCTTTAATCCATAAGGTTTTAGCTTCTTCAGGTGTTCCATTTAATTTAATATAAACTTTACAGTTAAATGTCCATGTAGCCTGTATCTTGTTTTGTTTTCTTAAAAATCGTGCCTGTCCTTGCCTAAATCTGAATTTTTCTTGGTCAAGTATTCATTTATATATACATTCATTCCTTTTAAATTCTTTGCTTGTTTTAGAATTGCAATCTTCTGTTTCCTGTTTGTAAGCCTCAATAATATGACTTTAGGTTGATTTTGACCTCTCCGCGGTAAAAGGTGACTACTATCGATATCATTAGGGTTTATTAGAATTCCTTTGTCCTTCAAAAGTGAAATCACCTGTTCCTCTACAGAGAGGTTGTCCATTTCAGAGGGCTCCCTTCCTGAAGCCACCGCTCTTGCATAACTTCAAGGCTTAATGTCCAAACCTGTAATGAGAAGGTCATTTGACCTAGTCTGTTGTTCAAGTTCTGCAATTCGATTTTCCATAAGTTTTAATGATTTGTCTTTCTCTTCATTTGCCTTTTGTAATTCAACAACTTGTTTTGTTAATTCCAATATTTTTTGTTGTTGTTGTGAAATAATTTTCAGTTGATCAGCCACTTCTTTAATGGGCTTCATTTGTGCTGACATCTCATTTAACATTTTTCTAATGTCCTCAAGTTCTTCCTCCATAAACACAGTACCCTTTTTGGAGCCATAGCTGACGGGTCCTGAAGGCGAACCTACGACGCCGACAGCAGGAGGTCCAACAAGCAGCAGCCGCAGATTTAGTAGGCCTCAAAACAGGCCGACGCGGTATAAGCACCCCTCGAGGCAAGCCGACAAACGACCACTGCAAATCTCCCAGCAGCAGCAGCAGCAGAGTAGAATGGGAGGCAGAGCCTTCAGCTTTCAGGCTCCTCTCCTGTGGAACCAGCTCCCAATTCAGATCAGGGAGACAGACACCCTCTCTACTTTTAAGATTAGGCTTAAAACTTTCCTTTTTGCTAAAGCTTATAGTTAGGGTTGGATCAGGTGACCCTGAACCATCCCTTAGTTATGCTGCTATAGACTTACACTGCTGGGGGGTTCCCATGAGGCACCCACTGTTTCTTTTTATTCACCTCTTTTTGCTCTGTATGCACCACTCTGCTTTTAATCATTAGTGATTGATCTCTGCTCTCTTCCACAGCATGTCTTTTTCCTGATTCTCTCCCCTCAGCCCCAACCAGTCCCAGCAGAAAACTGCCCCTCCCTGAGCGTGGTTCTGCTGGAGGTTTCTTCCTGTTAAAAGGGAGTTTTCCTTCCCACTGTCACCAAGTGCTTGCTCATAGGGGGTCGTTTTGACCGTTGGGGTTTTTCTGTAATTATTGTATGGCTTTTGCCTTCAATATAAAGCGCCTTGAGGCGACTGTTTGTTGTGATTTGGCGCTATATAAATAAAATTGATTTGACGTGATTTGATTTGAACTATATTGATCCCTTGGGAAGACTCCCTCAGGGAATTAAGGCTCCAGCAGCATTGTATAGCAGCACACAGGGTAAGAAGCACACAGAGTATCAAAAATTAATGTAAAAAAGAAAAACAGTTTGCAGTATAAATACACAATATAAATACCAGACATACTGATCAACAAGGGTTTACTGGCTACTACTGTTCCTCTCCTTCCCATCCTCTGTCTTCCTGTTACTCCTCCTCCCCCTGAGTGAGGAGTTGGACAGTCTGATGGCCTGAGGGACAAAGGAGTTTTTCAGTCTGTTCTGCACTTGGGAAGGAGCAGTCAGTGTTCTTTTTTCTGCCACCGTCACCAGAGTCTGGCTTCATGCCAACCACATAGCCAGCCTGATCAGGTTGTCCAGCCTAGATGTGTCCTTCTTGGATGTGCTACCCCCCAGCACACCATGATATAAAAGAAGGCGCTAGCTACTATGTACTGGTAGAACATCCACAGGAGTTTCCTGCAGATGTTAAATGACTGCAACCTCCTCAGAAAGTACATCCTGCTCTGTCCCTTCCTTTGCAGGTGGTTGGTGTGGGTTGTCCAGTCCAGTTTGCTGTCCAGCCACAGCCCAAGGTACTTGTATGAATTCACAGCCTCCACCACAGCTCCCTCGATCAGAACTGGTCGAAGACTTGGTCTTGACTTCCCAAAGTCAGTGACCAGCTCCTTTGTCTTTGAGGCGTGTTGAGCTGTAGATGGTTTGTGTGGCACCAGGCAGCAAAGTCCTTCAATAGGCTCCTGTAGTCCTCCTCTCTGTCATCCCTGATGCATCCAACAATGGCTGTGTCATCTGCAAACTTCTGGATGTGACACAGCTCAGATAGCAGAAGTTAGAGGTGTATAGGGTGAAGAGAAGAAGGGCCAGCACTGTGCCCCTGGGGTGCTCCAGTGCTGCTAATCACAGTGTCAGACATGACCTGCTCGCTTCAGCTCCATGAAGAACTTGCTGACAGATGGTCCCGTCGTTAGCTGGTAAGTTTTTTCTGATGCTGTTTAGATGTTTATGGAGTGTGTTCATATCCTACTTGGTTTTTCTAATCATGTTTTTACCTTTTTCGCTTGTAACAAATGTGATACCCGTTCTGGACCGATTGTCATGGTAACCGTTCTGATTTGAGAAACTATCAGACCGGAAATCAGCCAATCAGAGCGCGTGTAACATTGCAGCTCTATAGTAAAACCTAATTTTATATGGCTGTGATGCTACGCACGCTCTGATTAGCTGAGACTGAGCTGGTTTTAGATAATCTCTCTAGGGTTTTTTTTGTTGTTGATAGATACACAAATAGCTGTTTTATGGACCATGTTTTCCTCAACTTTGACCTTTGAGTAAACTGCTCCAAAATCTACTCACTAAAATATCTGTCAAAGTAATATTCTTAGCATGTTTGAGCTATCTATCCTTCTTGGTTGTTGAGATATACAAAAAAGGTGTGTTTTTTTTGGACCTGAATTTTTGTGTTATGACATGCAATTGTGTCAAGGAAAACATGACCTTTGTCAACCTACTCCAAAATCTAACCAGCTCTACTATAGACCTGTAAGTCCTATAGATATTAATCTATCTAATCTATCTATTGGTGTAATATTTCCATTAAGTTTGGAGTTAATCCATCCAGCAGCATTTGAGCAATCTTGTATGTACACGTACACACACACACACACACACACACACACACACACACACACACACACACACACACACACAACACACACACACACACACACACACACACACACACACACACACACACACGTCTGAAAACCATACTCTGCTATTGCCACTTTGTCAATGCACAAGATAATAAATCTTTGCAATAAATTAAATAAAACATCAAAGAAAATAATACAAAGCATAAATATGGGTACTGACAAATATGTCATCACTTTTACAGCCAATTTTCTTTCCACAAATCAGGGGATGGATACATAAACATTTCCAAGTTACTGGAAAGAGGAGGAGGCAGTTCTCAAAAACTGAATGACTGTGTAAGAAAGAGACTAATGAGGGAAGCCACCAAGATACTCAAGACAACTCTGAAGGAATTATAGGCTTTTGTGGTTGTGATTGTAGAAACTATGATAATGCAACTTTTGTTTGTTGCATCACCAGTTCTAGTTTCACAGTTAAATAGAAGAGAGAAAGACTGTCACTAGAAAATAAATAAAACATATGGGCTCGAAACTTAAAAAAACTTAAATGAAATTTCACTCCTGCTTGGTTCCATTCTGCCATGAAGTTGTATAACTACAGATTTTAGCTCCTGTGAGCAACAAACAAAAGTTGCACTAGTTTTTATAATTACAGGCACATAAGGTTATAACTCCTTCAGATTTGTTTTGGGTGCCTGATTTGGTGGCTTCCCTTACTGTCTCATTCTTGCACAGTCACTCAGCTGGTGAGAACTGCTTGTGCTAGATAGATTTACCCTACAGAACCATAATATTTATTTTTCTTATGATTGATGTAAGTAAAACCAAAGACATATTGAGTACCTTGAACATATTCGTGCATCCGTGCCCTGACTTGTAGGAAATTGGCTGTAAAAGTGAAAATTTAGTAACTTATCTGTGCCCATATTTATGCATTCCACTATTTTGGCCTTGATGGTTTTATTTAATTTATAAAATACTGAGGACATTTGTTTTCACTGTGAGTTTTAACATAGAAACATCCATTGTGTTTCTTTCCCAGTGCTTCTGGCGGAAAGTTAATGCCATAAAAATTAAAATATGTAAAAGAATACAAATGTGTCATGTTTCTCTGTAATTTATTGAAGTAGATGTTGATTGTGTCCACGCTTGATTCTACAAAAAGTGATGGGCAGCAGATTTATTTAGCAAATTACAACACTTTGATAGCCAGCAGGGACAAAGACAGACAGAACCAGCCACTCGTGCACTGACTTTATGAAGGGACAAGCATTTTGGTGCTGCCGCTCACTGTCTTGGGATCCATTAACCTGGTCGTCATGCATGTGACCCATCAGCACTTCAGAGGAAGTCCCCACAGAAGCTCACATGTGGATGATTAAACCGTTACTGAACAAGGGAGAGAGCAGACGACAGAAGATGAGAGGATGAGTGAGAAAGGGAGCACTTTGAAAAAGAGCAAAGAAAAAAAAACAGTCAGTGTCATGATTCATGAATTAACACAGGAATGCCACCTAGGAGTGGAAGAAACACAGCAGGGGGTGTGGTGGGGGGTTGGGAGGGACCACTGATGCAGCAGGAAGAATCCAAAAGTAAATCCATGTGTGCCACTATTATGGACCTGAAGGAAAATGTAAATAAGAACATGTAAACATCCATTACTGCGCTGCATTTTCCTTTATTGTGTGTGTGTGCGTGCCTTTATACAGTCCAAAGCACTTGTTTTTTTGTTTTTTTTTGTAAAGATTTAAGATTTGGTCTTAGATTTGGTGGTGATTTTTGGCACCTTGGTAATATTACAGCAAAAGCCCCTTTTTACACTGTGTAGAGTTGCATTGTGCTGCATATCTATTACACAGGAATGGCTGCATCAGTTGGAGTGAAGCTTTGGCACACCGCTTCTTCTTTTTTTGGGGATTTTGAAGCTTCACTGCCAACAAAGTTCAGCAGAGTCCAGCAGGATGAATAAAATCTAGCAATGCACGTATGTACTGATAAAAAAACCTAAAAGAATTTTTGCTGGACTGGCATAGAGTAGTGTACAATTGTGGAGAAATGGTGTACAGTAGTGCAGTGTTACGTAGACTTACCTACAGTAGCAGAGTGTTGCATAGAATTGCGTAGAGCACTGGATGCGTATTGCGTATTGTCACGTAGGGTTGCATAAGCTTGGTGTAGTCGGTATGCCACATTACGCAACTCTACACTGGCCCCATGAGAAAGGGGCTAAAGCACAAATATTATTTTTTTGGATGCAACAAAGTGAGTTCAAATACTTATTTTCCTCACTGTGTATATATATATATATATATATATATATATATATATATATACACACACGCACGTACGAGGGCTGTCCGTAAAGTATAGGTCCTTTTTATTTTTTTCAAAAACTATATGGATTTCATTCATATGTTTTTACGTCAGACATGCTTGAACCCTCGTGCGCATGCATGAGTTTTTCCACGCCTGTCGGTGACGTCATTCGCCTGTGAGCACTCCTTGTGGGAGGAGTCGTCCAGCCCCTCGTCGGAATTCCTTTGTCTGAGAATTTGCTGAGAGACTGGCGCTTTGTTTGATCAAAATTTTTTCTAAACCTGTGAGACACATCGAAGTGGACATGGTTCGAAAAATTAAGCTGGTTTTCAGTGACAATTTTAACAGCTGATGAGAGATTTTGAGGTGATTCTGTCGCTTTAAGGACTTTTCACGGTGCGAGACGTCGCTCAGCGCTCTCAGGCAGCGTCATCAGCCTGTTTCAAGCTTAAAACCTCCACATTTCAGGCTCTATTGATCCAGGACGTCGTGAGAGAACAGAGAAGTTTCAGAAGAATTCGGTTTCAGCATTTTATCCGGATATTCCACTGTTAAAGGATATTTTTTTAATGAAAGACGTGTGGACGGGTCCGCGCGTCGGGACGCAGCCGACGCGGCGCGGCGGCACAGGAAAAACACCTCCGTGTTGATAACCATTTGTTAAAATCCAGTTGGCTTTTGATGGCTTTCAGTGGAGTGAGTATATGAGAAATTGTTTATCAGCTGGAGATGTTCCAACTTGTCCTCAAGGCTTCCAACAGAGGTGTTTTTCCTGTGGCGGAGCGTCGCGGCGGCTGCGAGCCGACGCTGCAATCCGTCCGCACGTCTTTCATTAAAAAAATCTCCTTTAACAGTGGAATATCCGGATAAAATGCTGAAACCGACTTCTTCTGAAACTTCTCTGTTCTCTCACGACGTCCTGGATCAACAGAGCCTGAAATGTGGAGGTTTTAAGCTTGAAACAGGCTGATGACGCCGCCTGAGAGCGCTGCGCGACGTCTCGCACCGTGAAAAGTCCTTAAAGGGACAGAATCACCTCAAAATCTCTCATCAGCTGTTAAAATTTTCACTGAAGACCAGCTTAATTTTTCGAACCATGTCCACTTTGATGTGTCTCACAGGTTTAGAAAAAATTTTGATCAAACAAAGCGCCAGTCTCTCAGCAACTTCTCAGACAAAGGAATTCCGACGAGGGGCTGGACGACTCCTCCCACAAGGAGTGCTCACAGGCGAATGACGTCACCGACGGGCGTGGAAAAACTCACGCATGCGCACGAGGGTTCAAGCATGTCTGACGTAAAACATATGAATGAAATCCATATAGTTTTTGAAAAAAATAAAAAGGACCTATCCTTTATGGACAGACCTCGTATATATATATATTATATAATATATATATATATATATATATATATATATATATATATATATATATATATATATATATATACATACATATTCTATTTCTACCTCATTTCTTATGTCTTGCACTGTTCCAAGTATTATTATTATTGCTTATCCTCGCACACACTGTTTGATGAATGTTTTCCTCTACTTGCACCCACCTTGTGTGTTTTTTAAGAGCTGATGTAACATGTGAATTTCTCCTCTGTGAGATCAATAAAGTTTATCTTTATCTTTAGAAGTGAGTCATGGGAAGTGGAAAGTCTTTGCCATTGTTGGGTTGATTTTTTTCCCAGTAAGTTGTGTTCACATACGACATATTTTGCAGGTGTCTCCTTCTCATGATTTGTGGTGCATTGTGATAGTCTTGCAGGGAAGAATGTAATAATAACAGCTGAGGCACAAGGTGGGAATTGCATTCTAGGTTATTCCAGCCTAGGATGTTCCGACCACAGATGTTTCAGCCTAGGACATTTTGGCCTTGTGCTAATATATGCTGTTAAATATTAGTGTAAGATTGGGCTGAGATATTCAAACACACCAGAAACCCATGAAACCTGCATTTTATCTTTATTTTTCAATACTTACAGTGCATATCACTAGTACATAAAATGTCAAATGAGCTAACAATTCTAAACAAATAAAGAATTATGGAAATATTGATTGAAGTATTGCATTTTATTTTTGGTGCCATATGCCCTGAGAAATTAAGTCATAAACATGGGGAATTTAGCCTGATTTCACCTGCCGCTGATAAACGTTCAGAAACACGAACCTCTCATAGAACTGGACTCGAGGCCCCCTCGAGGGGAAAAATGGGGAAAAACTGAATTTTTTTTACAATATGAAATCAGTGTTTTTGTGGACTTTGACGGCGAATACATCAAAATTGTTAAAATGTGTTTTAGGAGGATGCAGTAAAATGAGGAGTGTTACTTATTAGGTGGACAGATTTTCAAAATATAATATTTTGAGGATGAGTTTTGAGTGCCTTTGGAAGAGACTCAACAAATGAAGCCAAACACGAGAATGGTCTTCAAAACATGATGGTCTGAATCACAGGTTTAATTGCTTACATTTGTATGATCTGGTGAACAAAGTGTGTTTCTTCTCTCCAAAGTCTGGCATTGGCTGTGTTTGCGGTTTGTGCCACGGCGTTGCGTTGCGCTAAACTAAGCTAAGCTACACTAAGATTAGGGATGCACCGATACCACTTTTTCCACACTGAGTACAAGTACATACATTTGTAGTACCAATAAGAATACATAATGATACTATTACAGTTTTATGATGACTGAAAACATATTTTATTCATCAGTTGTTCCTTACTTTTTGACTGTATTTGCTACCAATATCATTAACTTTGTTTTATTTACAAACATTTCACTTAAATCATGTAACTTAACTTTTTGACTACAACAAATTGTCCTTTAACATTAACTGTGTGTTTCGTAACAAACATGACACTGACAGACATCTCACTGAAATGTAACCTGTGGACTTCATCACTACAAAACAGGAACAGAACTGAAACTGTCCATCAAAAACTTGATATCTGTGAGAACTAAAAGCCTTTTTTGAAAATGTGAGGGACAGATTCATTTTGATGAAATAAAGTTTCTCTGTGTTATCAGCTGAGAGCCTGTTTCTGTTTTTATCTACACTGTGTGACACTGAGCTAAACTGCCTTTCACTCTCTACACTATTTTAAAAACTTTAAATGAAATATGTACAGGTAATACAAACCGTAAATGTTTTTTTCCCCCAAAGGTGAAACATAAATATTGGAGGAGCACGGTGTGCGCGTGTGCACACACACACGCACGTGCTGTTGCCTGGCATCTCCACAATACATGGAGGCAAAACAGAGTAATTTTAACATTATTTCATTTTTTTCTTTGTGGATCATGGGATAATTTCCTCGCATTCAGACAGAATAGCCCGTTACCTGTGCTAACTGAGACGTTAACAAATGAGGCGTGCAGTGACTCAACTTCTGGCCCAAAGCACAGCTTGTGAAGGTGAGCGGAGGGTCTGAACGCAGGGCCACAAACATTTTGCAAATGGATTACACCTGTAGCACTTGTATCACTTCCTGTTCCGGAGCACAGCGGTGTTTTGCTGTATCTGTTAATTTTGGCTCTCTGTTGGGACTGTTTACACAGAGACTGCTACCTGCTGCTTTGGACTTTGAACTAATAGTCTTTTTCAAGACTTTTTTACTTTTTTACCTTTTTATTTTTTTTTTTTTTTTTTTTTTTTTTTTTTTTTTTTTTTTTTTTTTTTTTTTTACTTTTTTACTTGACTCTACTGGTGGTCGGCTCTCACTGCGGTATTGTATCACTTCTTGTTCCGGAGCACAGCGGTGTTTTTCTGTATCTGTTAGCTGTTTGATCTGCGCAGTTAGATTGATCTAGTTATCTAGATTACGATTTGTTTCCCAGTGTAATCTTTACGTGCCTTAACTAAAGCACTCCTTCTGCTGAATCACCTCTAAATTATTTACACATTATTCGCTTTGCGTGTTTTTAGGAATCCGCTAGCTTAGCGTAGCTACTAGCTCTTAGCCGATTTAGCATGGCGGCTTCTCCTGTCTCTCCCGCACTTTTCTGCTCTGGGTGTGAAATGTTTAGTTATTCCTCGGCCTCCTTTAGCAGTAATGGTACTTGTAATAAGTGTAGCTTATTCGTAGCTTTGGAGGCCAGGCTGGGCGAATTGGAGACTCGGCTCCGCACCGTGGAAAATTCTACAGCTAGCAAGGCCCCTGTAGTCGGTGCGGACCAAGGTAGCTTAGCCGCCGTTAGTTCCCCCCTGGCAGATCCCGAGCAGCCGGGAAAGCAGGCCGACTGGGTGACTGTGAGGAGGAAGCGTAGCCCTAAACAGAAGCCCCGTGTACACCGCCAACCCGTTCACATCTTTAACCGTTTTTCCCCACTCGACGATACACCCGCCGAGGATCAAACTCTGGTTATTGGCGACTCTGTTTTGAGAAATGTGAAGTTAGCGACACCAGCAACCATAGTCAATTGTCTTCCGGGGGCCAGAGCAGGCGACATTGAAGGAAATTTGAAACTGCTGGCTAAGGCTAAGCGTAAATTTGGTAAGATTGTAATTCACGTCGGCAGTAATGACACCCGGTTACGCCAATCGGAGGTCACTAAAATTAACATTGAATCGGTGTGTAACTTTGCAAAAACAATGTCGGACTCTGTAGTTTTCTCTGGGCCCCTCCCCAATCAGACCGGGAGTGACATGTTTAGCCGCATGTTCTCCTTGAATTGCTGGCTGTCTGAGTGGTGTCCAAAAATGAGGTGGGCTTCATAGATAATTGGCAAAGCTTCTGGGGAAAACCTGGTCTTGTTAGGAGAGACGGCAGCCATCCCACTTTGGATGGAGCAGCTCTCATTTCTAGAAATCTGGCCAATTTTCTTAAATCCTCCAAACCGTGACTATCCAGGGTTGGGACCAGGAAGCAGAGTTGTAGTCTTACACACCTCTCTGCAGCTTCTCTCCCCCTGCCATCCCCTCATTACCCCATCCCCGTAGAGACGGTGCCTGCTCCCAGACTACCAATAACCAGCAAAAATCTATTTAAGCATAAAAATTCAAAAAGAAAAAATAATATAGCACCTTCAACTGCACCACAGACTAAAACAGTTAAATGTGGTCTATTAAACATTAGGTCTCTCTCTTCTAAGTCCCTGTTGGTAAATGATATAATAATTGATCAACATATTGATTTATTCTGCCTAACAGAAACCTGGTTACAGCAGGATGAATATGTTAGTTTAAATGAGTCAACACCCCCGAGTCACACTAACTGTCAGAATGCTCGTAGCACGGGCCGGGGTGGAGGATTAGCAGCAATCTTCCATTCCAGCTTATTAATTAATCCAAAACCCAGACAGAGCTTTAATTCATTTGAAAGCTTGTCTCTTAGTCTTGTCCATCCAAATTGGAAGTCCCAAAAACCAGTTTTATTTGTTATTATCTATCGTCCACCTGGTCGTTACTGTGAGTTTCTCTGTGAATTTTCAGACCTTTTGTCTGACTTAGTGCTTAGCTCAGATAAGATAATTATAGTGGGCGATTTTAACATCCACACAGATGCTGAGAATGACAGCCTCAACACTGCATTTAATCTATTATTAGACTCTATTGGCTTTGCTCAAAAAGTAAATGAGTCCACCCACCACTTTAATCATATCTTAGATCTTGTTCTGACTTATGGTATGGAAATAGAAGACTTAACAGTATTCCCTGATAACTCCCTTCTGTCTGATCATTTCTTAATAACATTTACATTTACTCTGATGGACTACCCAGCAGTGGGGAATAAGTTTCATTACACTAGAAGTCTTTCAGAAAGCGCTGTAACTAGGTTTAAGGATATGATTCCTTCTTTATGTTCTCTAATGCCATATACCAACACAGTGCAGAGTAGCTACCTAAACTCTGTAAGGGAGATAGAGTATCTCGTCAATAGTTTTACATCCTCATTGAAGACAACTTTGGATGCTGTAGCTCCTCTGAAAAAGAGAGCTTTAAATCAGAAGTGTCTGACTCCGTGGTATAACTCACAAACTCGTAGCTTAAAGCAGATAACCCGTAAGTTGGAGAGGAAATGGCGTCTCACTAATTTAGAAGATCTTCACTTAGCCTGGAAAAAGAGTCTGTTGCTCTATAAAAAAGCCCTTCGTAAAGCTAGGACATCTTTCTACTCATCACTAATTGAAGAAAATAAGAACAACCCCAGGTTTCTTTTCAGCACTGTAGCCAGGCTGACAAAGAGTCAGAGCTCTATTGAGCTGAGTATTCCATTAACTTTAACTAGTAATGACTTCATGACTTTCTTTGCTAACAAAATTTTAACTATTAGAGAAAAAATTACTCATAACCATCCCAAAGACGTATCGTTATCTTTGGCTGCTTTCAGTGATGCCGGTATTTGGTTAGACTCTTTCTCTCCGATTGTTCTGTCTGAGTTATTCTCATTAGTTACTTCATCCAAACCATCAACATGTTTATTAGACCCCATTCCTACCAGGCTGCTCAAGGAAGCCCTACCATTATTTAATGCTTCGATCTTAAATATGATCAATCTATCTTTGTTAGTTGGCTATGTACCACAGGCTTTTAAGGTGGCAGTAATTAAACCATTACTTAAAAAGCCATCACTTGACCCAGCTATCTTAGCTAATTATAGGCCAATCTCCAACCTTCCTTTTCTCTCAAAAATTCTTGAAAGGGTAGTTGTAAAACAGCTAACTGATCATCTGCAGAGGAATGGTCTATTTGAAGAGTTTCAGTCAGGTTTTAGAATTCATCATAGTACAGAAACAGCATTAGTGAAGGTTACAAATGATCTTCTTATGGCCTCGGACAGTGGACTCATCTCTGTGCTTGTTCTGTTAGATCTCAGTGCTGCTTTTGATACTGTTGACCATAAAATTTTATTACAGAGATTAGAGCATGCCATAGGTATTAAAGGCACTGCGCTGCGGTGGTTTGAATCATATTTGTCTAATAGATTACAATTTGTTCATGTAAATGGGGAATCTTCTTCACAGACTAAAGTTAATTATGGAGTTCCACAAGGTTCTGTGCTAGGACCAATTTTATTCACTTTATACATGCTTCCCTTAGGCAGTATTATTAGACGGTATTGCTTAAATTTTCATTGTTACGCAGATGATACCCAGCTTTATCTATCCATGAAGCCAGAGGACACACACCAATTAGCTAAACTGCAGGATTGTCTTACAGACATAAAGACATGGATGACCTCTAATTTCCTGCTTTTAAACTCAGATAAAACTGAAGTTATTGTACTTGGCCCCACAAATCTTAGAAACATGGTGTCTAACCAGATCCTTACTCTGGATGGCATTACCCTGACCTCTAGTAATACTGTGAGAAATCTTGGAGTCATTTTTGATCAGGATATGTCATTCAAAGTGCATATTAAACAAATATGTAGGACTGCTTTTTTGCATTTACGCAATATCTCTAAAATCAGAAAGGTCTTGTCTCAGAGTGATGCTGAAAAACTAATTCATGCATTTATTTCCTCTAGGCTGGACTATTGTAATTCATTATTATCAGGTTGTCCTAAAAGTTCCCTAAAAAGCCTTCAGTTAATTCAAAATGCTGCAGCTAGAGTACTGACGGGGACTAGAAGGAGAGAGCATATCTCACCCATATTGGCCTCTCTTCATTGGCTTCCTGTTAATTCTAGAATAGAATTTAAAATTCTTCTTCTTACTTATAAGGTTTTGAATAATCAGGTCCCATCTTATCTTAGGGACCTCGTAGTACCATATTACCCCAATAGAGCGCTTCGCTCTCAGACTGCAGGCTTACTTGTAGTTCCTAGGGTTTGTAAGAGTAGAATGGGAGGCAGAGCCTTCAGCTTTCAGGCTCCTCTCCTGTGGAACCAGCTCCCAATTCAGATCAGGGAGACAGACACCCTCTCTACTTTTAAGATTAGGCTTAAAACTTTCCTTTTTGCTAAAGCTTATAGTTAGGGCTGGATCAGGTGACCCTGAACCATCCCTTAGTTATGCTGCTATAGACGTAGACTGCTGGGGGGTTCCCATGATGCACTGTTTCTTTTTCTTTTTGCTCTGTATGCACCACTCTGCATTTAATCATTAGTGATCGATCTCTGCTCCCCTCCACAGCATGTCTTTTTCCTGGTTCTCTCCCTCAGCCCCAACCAGTCCCAGCAGAAGACTGCCCCTCCCTGAGCCTGGTTCTGCTGGAGGTTTCTTCCTGTTAAAAGGGAGTTTTTCCTTCCCACTGTAGCCAAGTGCTTGCTCACAGGGGGTCGTTTTGACCGTTGGGGTTTTACATAATTATTGTATGGCCTTGCCTTACAATATAAAGCGCCTTGGGGCAACTGTTTGTTGTGATTTGGCGCTATATAAAAAAAATTGATTGATTGATTGTAGCGGACTGAGCCAGTCTCTGGGCCTGGACAGCCACACCAAGGGCTAAAACTCACCAACCTGATGGGCAATCTCTGCCGCTGAAACCCTGATCTGAGTTCTGACGGAGGAACTGCAGCACAAAGTGCCGAACTCACAGAGTAACTTCTTTCAGCCACACAAGGAATTAAAGTATTTCCAGATGTTGTGTTCCAAACTCAGGAGGCTTTATTTGGATTATTTTTCTTCAGGGTCATGTGATGATAAATTCCACAAACAGATAAAACTTTATTATTTACTCTGTGTGTGAATTTTCTCCTCATGAGGACTGTGGCTTTCAGCCAGGTAATGGACAACATTTACGGATGTACGAGGTCTGTTAGAGAAGTATCAGACCTTTTTATTTTTTGCAAAAACCTGATGGATTTGAATCACGTGTGCTTGAATGAGCAAACCTTGAACCTTCGTGCGCATGCGTGAACTTTTTCACACCTGTCGATTGCGTCATTTCCTGGTAAGCAGCCTTTGTGTGGGATGTGTGCTCTGCGCTCGGCGGATTTTCATTTCAAGGAAAAAGACGGAACGACTGGACCTATGGAGCAGCGCCGCATCAAATTTTGCCAGAAACTGGGTGACAGCCAGGTGGAAACCATTCGGATTATTCAGACGGCTTTCGGTGACGATCCTCTGGGCATCACACAGATTAAGGAGCGGTACAACCGGTTTAAAGACGTCCGCACAACGGTGGAGAGCGAGTCACGCTCCGGTCGGCCATCAACATGCTGAAACGACCAAATCATTCCAAAGTGAACGCTGTGGTGATGTGGGACCGTCGTGTGACTATCCAAAAATTGCGGAAGAGGTGGACATCAGCACTTTTTCGGTACATTCCACTGTGACAGAAGATTTGGCCATGAAAAGAGTTGCAGCGAAATTCATCCTGCTGCTGACAGCAGCGCAAAAGCACCTCCATATTGAAGTCTCACAGGACATGCTGTGACATGCCCACTTTTCCACAATTTCTCGGACAGTCACACGACTGAAAAGTCACTGAAAGCCGTCTGAATCATCCGAATGGTTTCCACCTGGCTGTCGTGGTTCTGGCAAAATTTGATGTGGCTCTCCTCCAGTCGTTCCGTGTTTTTCCTTGAAATGAAAATCCTCCGAGCGCACAGCACACGTCCCACACAAAGGTTGCTTACCACAAAATGATGCAATTGACAGGCATGAAAAAGTTAACGCATGCGCACGAAGGTTCAAGGTTTGCTCATGCAAGCACACGTGATTCAAATCCATTAGGTTTTTGCAAAAAATAAAAAGGTCCGATATTTTTCTAACAGACCTCGTATTTCGACTCATAAGTAAATTACATGAAAGCCTGTAAAAATCCATAAATTAGACACATCATTGTTTAAGCCACAGTGTTCAAAATGTATGAAAAAAATAGCGGCTTATAGTCCTGAAATTTTGGAGCGTGTGCTTAAAAATCCCCTATTGAGAGGTTGACATCATAGTGATGTAAAGAGGTATCAGGTCATGTAGTATCGGAGATATTTTATGATTACAAGTACGAGTAAATGAATACAGGATCAAGCTAATACCCAATACTGGTATCGGGATCGGTGCATCCCAAGCTAAGATGCTATATGTGGGATGTGGCGAGTCTCACTGAGGAAGCTGCTTCTGTGATCACGAAATCGGACAGAAAGGCGATGATGAGTGGCAGCTGTTAACAGGACAGCTGTGACGTGGATCAGCTCCCAGCCCTTTAAGTTATTGGCTAAGCTGAGCTAAACTGATGGCTATGCTAAGTGCTACCAGGAGCCCCAGCAACTTAATCTGGAGAATTTGATGGATGAATGTTATTTTTCTGTGGACAAAAGGCAGTGCCACACAGTGGAACAATAATTCCACATGGTTCCATTTGCCTCTCCGGGAACCATTACCTTATCGTGGTGGAGAAGTTTGTGTGCCACTATGAACCTGACAGCTGTGTTGTCTGGAGCCTTTGTGCTCCTGGTAGGGTCTCCCATAACAAATTGCTCTCAGGTGAGAGGCCAGACTAAGAATGGTTCACAAGACACATGACAAAATGAGGCAGAGGAAATGTGACCCGGCCCGGAGGAAGCCCAGGGCCTCCATCTGGAGCCCGGCCTGGATGTAGGATGTAGGCCCATCAGCGAGCTCCTGGTGGCTGGGCTTACCACTGAGCCCAGTCGGGCACAGCCCGAAAAGGCAACATGGACCTTCCATCTCCACCCTGTGGGTTCAGCACCCGCAGGGGGAATCACTGGTGTCGTGTGCACTGTCCCATGGGTGGCAGTGAAAGTTGAGGGCCTTGGCGGACCAGACCCGGGTGGCAGGGGCTAGCCCTGGGGGTGTGGAATGTCACCTCGCTGTAGGGGAAGGAGCCAGAGCTTGTGTGGGAGGTGGAGCGATACCAGTTACTTTGGTCCTGTTGGTTTCATCAGCCAGCGATCTCCAACACTCACTGGATCAGTTCACAGCCAAGTGTGAAGCAGCTGAGATGAGGATCAGCACCTCTAAATCTGTGGCCATGGTTCTCAGCAGGAAACTGATGGATTGCTTACTACAGGTAGGGAATACGGTCTTGCCCCAAGTGAAGGAGTTCAAGTACCCTGGGGTCTTGTTCATGAGTGAGGGGACAATGGAGTGTGAGATTGGCCAGAGAATCAGCGCAGCAGGGGCTGTGTGGCATTTGCTCTACCGTACTGTTGTGATGAAAAGGGAGCTGAGCCAAAAGGCAAAGTACGATCTACTGGTCAATCTTCATTCCTACTCTCACCTATGGTCATGAGGGTTGGGTCATGACCAAAAGAACTAGATCGGGGGTACAAGCGGCCGAAATGGGCTTCCTTAGGAGGGTGGCTGGTGTCTCCCTTAGAGATAGGGTGAGAAGTTCGGTCATCCGTGGGGAGCTCGGAGTAGAGCCGTTGCTCCTCGGTGTTGAAAGGAGCCAGCTGAGGTGGTTCGGGCATCTGGTGCCCTTACAGGCATGTCCATCTGGGAGGAGACCCTGGGGAAGACCCAGGACTAGGTGGAGAGATTATATCTCCACACTAGCTTGGGAATGCCCCGGGATCCCTCAGTCAGAGGTGGTCAATGTGGAGTCCCCGTCTGGAGTCCCCTGTTAGAGCTGTTGCCCCCATGACCCGACCCCGGATAAGCAGTTGAAGATGAGTGATGAGTGAAGTTCCATTCGTGAACACAACAGGAGTAAAATCAGCGACACCACTTTCACTGTATTATTCAATGTATCATTATTATTCAATCTTATTGAGATGTATGTATGGTTTTTATTTTGTTTTTTCTGAATACACCATGGGTTACAAAGTGGACACAGGTGGAGTGACCTTCATGCAGTGAATAGTCAGCACCTGAGGTTACGTCAGTTTTATGGCTAAAAAATAGCTCTGCATCGGTGTACATTTTTCAGACGATGAATTGCTAATTTTATTTTTAACAGCTACATCAGTGCCGGCACAAGTTAAAGAGTTGGAAGTACTGATTCATAATCTGGTACATAGTTTGTTTGTTTTTTGAAGACAGTGTTGATTGGAGTGAGATATGCCTTTTTTGTTAAACTACATTATAATTTCTATTAGAACTAGGGATGCACAATCCCGATACCAGTATTGGGTATCGGCCCGATCCCGTATTCATTTACTCGTACTTGTAATCATAAAATGCCTCAGATACTTAATGACCCGATACCCCTTTACAGCAGCGTGATGTCAACCTCTCAATGTGGGATTTTCACACACACGTGCACCGAAATTTCCGGAGTATAAGCCGCTACTTTTTTCATACGTTTTGATCACCGCGGCTTAAACAATGATGCGGCTAATTCATGGATTTTTACAGGCTTTCATGTAATTTACTCATAAGTTGAAATACGTCCGTCAATGCTGTCCACTGATTGGCTGAAAGCTGCAGTCCATCATGCAGAGTAAATTCATACACACACGCACACACACACAGTAAATAAAAAGTCTTACCTGTTCCTTTAAGTAGAATTCATCATCATATGATCCTGAAGAAAAATAATCCACACAAAGCCTCCTGAGTATGGAAAACAACATCTGCAAATACGGAATCTCTGTGGTGCTGCGTTCGGACCCTCCGCTCGCCTCCACAAGCCGCAGTTTGGGCAAGAAATTGAGTCCCTATGCCTCGTTAACGGCTCAGTTAGCACAGGCAACAGGCTATTCTGTCTGAATGCGAGGAAATTATCCCATGAACCACAAAGAAAAAATAAAATAATGTTAAAATTATTTGCGTCCGTGTGTTGTGGAGATACCGCACAACACAGTGTGTGCATGTGCACGCACGCCATGCTCATCAATATTACACGTTCCACCTTGGGGGGGGGGACATTTACGATTTGTATTTGTGTATGTTCCCTGTATGTATTTAATAAAAAGTTAAAAAATAGTGTAGAGAGTGAAAAGCTGTTTAGCTCAGTGTCACACAGTGTAGATTTAAAACAGAAACAGTCTCACAGCTGATAACACAGAGGAGCTTCATTTCATCAAAAAGAATCTGTCCCTCACATTTTCAAAAAAGGCTTTTAGTTCTCACAGACATAAAGTTGAATGAATGAATGAAAACTGTTTATTTCGAACATTTGATACAACAACAATTACAAGATAGATCAGTAAAGACAACAACAAAAAAGTTCCTACTGTGTACCCAACATGTCCGAAAAGGGGTAGGGTGAAGCATCAGCTTATTTATCCCTACCCCTTCTTCCCCACAACCAGTAATACCCTTTGCCACATATACACATAGATTCCTACACACCTAAACCGATATCAATATATATATATATATACACATATATATATACATACACACATCAACATACATACACATATACATACACATATATACACATATACACACATATACATATATACATATATATACACATATATATACACAAACATAAATATACACCTACACATACCTACTTACATACAAAATACTATATATTTACAAGCCGAAGCAAAAAACAAAAACACCCTAACCCTCATTACCCTTCCTCCTCCCTATACCTAGAAAAAAACATATTTTTGTACCGGTTCATGCTTGGACATTGCTTGAGCCCCACTTCCAATCTGTTCCACATCCTCACCCCACAGACAGAAATATAGAAACCTTTTAATGTTGTTCATGCCCACTGATGCTTTAAATTAAATTTCCCCCTCAGACTGTAATCCCCTGATCTGTTAAAAAACATATTTTAATATTTGCTGGAAGTAAATTGTTTATTGCTTTATACACAATTTGTACTGTTTGAAAATGAACCAAGTCTGTGAATTTTAAGAATTTGGATTGTAAAAATAGTGGATTTGTGTGATCTCTATAGCCAGTATTATGAATAATTCTTATAGCTCTTTTCTGCATTACTGATAGTGATTGTGTTGTACCTTTATAAGTATTACCCCATACCTCTGCACAGTACTGTAAATATGGTAAAACCAGTGAGCAGTAAAGAATGCGGAGTGAGTTGTGGTCCAGAATATGTTTCGCTTTGTTTAGAACTGAAATGCTTCTTGACAGTTTACTTTGTATATGTTTTATATGAGTCTTCCAGTTTATCTTATCATCTACTATCACCCCCAGAAACTTATTTTCATGTACCCTTTCAATATCTACCCCCTCGACTTGTAACTGAACCTGTATGTCTGTATTACAATAGCCAAATAACATGTATTTTGTTTTACTTAAGTGTAATGATAATTTGTTTCTGTCAAACCATATTTTCAATTTTCCCATTTCTATACTGATCCTCTGTTGTGTGGGCCGCTGAAGAGGAGGTACTGCTGGCCCACCACCACCAGAGGGCGCCCTGCTTGGAGTGCGGGCTCCAAGCACGAGAGGGCGCCAGACCCAGAAGAAGTGACAGCTGTCACTCATCCTCTGCACCAGCTGTCACTCGTTATCATCACTACCATAAAAGCCGGACTGCAACTCCACCTCCCTGCCGAGAAATCGACTACCAGAACCAAGGTAATTTCTCTGCTGACTAATACGCTGTCTAACTTTGTTCTGTGTGCAGTCGCATTCCTGTGAAGACCCAGAAGAGGGACAAACAGGAGCTGCACGAGTGTGTGTGATTTGGAGGTGGAGGTGCTCCCTCCTAACGGTATCTGGACTATAGATTACTGAGTGTGCGGACTCACACTCACACATCATATTTCTGCTTTCTGCCAGCAGTACCAGGGTCGACAGTCGAAGACAGAGGCCACCTGGGGACTCGGGACTTGGCGGCTCCGGTGTTCTTCAGGCCGTTGGTGGTGGAAGCCGTGTGGGACGCGGCTTCTCTCTCGTCGGGCGTCTTCTATCTTCGAGCCTGCCCACACTTCACCTGGTGTTTATTGACTGTGAAATTAAGACACGTTTCGTTGTGTAATATCACAACATTAAATTGTTACCTTTTGGCTTACTCATTGTCCGTTCATTTGCGCCCCCTGTTGTGGGTCCGTGCTACGACACCTTCCCAACAGGATTTCTCGGCCATCGTCATGGACTCCGAGGGGCGTCAACTCCAGCTTGAACGGCCAATGGAAGAGCCAGGAGCGCAGGCGTCAGCGGGAGGCGGGTTGAGTGAGCTGCAGCAGATCTTAACCGCCTTCAAGGCCCGGTTAGAATTTGTGACCGAGCAGTGTCCTCCTTAATCGGAGGGTGGAGGCTCTCACCGCCAGGGTGGAAGCGCGCGATCAGGGCGCTGCTGCAGCCACTCCTCTGGCTGGTCCTGGGCCCGTATTAGACGTTCCACTGGTCGTTCAACGAACCCCCCCACCGTCCCCTGAAGCATACATAAGCCCTCCGGAACCGTACGGGGGCTGTGTCGAGACGTGCGCGGACTTCCTCATGCAGTGTTCGCTCGTCTTTTCACAGCGCCCCGTCATGTACGCATCAGACGCTAGCCGGGTGGCTTATGTTATTAATTTGCTTCGAGGAGAGGCACGCGCATGGGCTACGGTGCTTTGGGAGCAGAATTCACGGCTCCTAACGTCTTATACTGGGTTTGTACGGGAATTCAAACAAGTGTTTGATCATCCCAACAGAGGCGAGACCGCTTCGAACGTGCTGCTGTCGATGAGACAGGGGCGTCGTAGCGCAGCCGAGTATGCAGTCGGCTTCCGCATCGCGGCAGCGAGGTCCGGCTGGAATAACGTTGTGCTCCGCGCCGCCTTTGTAAATGGACTGTCCCCGGTCCTCAAGGAGCACCTACTGGCCAAGGAGGAACCGCGGGAATTTGACGGGCTGATCGATTTGGTTATACGTTTAGACAACCGTTTAAGCGAGCATCGTCGGGAGCAGGCCGGGAGGCATGACCGGGCATGAGTCGTCCCTCCCCCTTCCGGTTCCGACAAGGTGACGTCGTCCCCACGCTTCACTGCCAGAGAGCTCCGTGTGGCTACAGCTCCCCCTGCTGAGGAGGCTAGGGACACGAGTAGGGCCAAATTAAAGTCAAACATCAGACAAAGGAGGCTGGCCCACGGGGAGTGTTTCGTCTGCGGCTCTTGCGAGCACATGCAGAAGGACTGCCCTAAAACGGTCAAACTACAACGCCCGTCCTTAGAAACTGGGCTAAGGGTGGGTCATAACACGCACGCGGGAAAACCCCGCAAATCTGCACGAATCCCAGTAACAATCCTTTGTGGGGATTTAACCCTTCATGCCCCAGCACTGATAGACACAGGGTCTGAAGGGAATCTGCTGGACAGCAGATGGGTAAAGGAAGTAGGGCTCCCTCTGGTGGCTCTGCCGGCACCATTGCAGGTGCGAGCACTAGATGGCACCCTGCTTCCATTAATCACACATCAGACACAACCAGTGACTTTGGTTGTGTCTGGGAATCACAGGGAGGAGATAGTGTTCCATGTAACACCTTCTACCTCCCGAGTGATTTTGGGCTTTCCATGGATGGTGAAGCACAATCCCCGGATTGATTGGCCGTCTGGGGTTGTGACGCAGTGGAGCGAAACCTGCCACCGGGAGTGCTTAGGATCCTCGGTTCCTCCCGGCACTACGGCTAATGAGGAGGTCAAAGTTCCCCCCAATCTATCGGCGGTGCCAAAGGAGTACCACGATCTTGCTGACGTTTTCAGCAAAGATCTGGCACTCACTCTTCCCCCGCACCGACCGTATGATTGTGCCATCGATTTGGTCCCGGGCGCTGAGTACCCGTCCAGCAGGCTGTACAACCTCTCACGTCCGGAACGCGAATCAATGGAGACCTACATCCGGGACTCCTTAGCTGCCGGGCTGATCCGGAACTCCACCTCCCCGATGGGTGCTGGTTTCTTTTTTGTGGGCAAGAAAGACGGCGGACTCCGTCCATGCATTGATTACAGAGGGCTGAACGAGATCACGGTTCGCAACCGATACCCGTTACCTCTGTTAGATTCAATGTTCACGCCCCTGCATGGAGCCCAAATTTTCACAAAATTGGATCTTAGAAACGCGTACCACCTGGTTCGGATCCGGAAGGGAGACGAATGGAAGACGGCATTCAACACCCCGTTAGGTCATTTTGAGTACCTGGTCATGCCGTTCAGCCTCACTAACGCCCCCGCGACGTTCCAAGCTTTGGTAAATGACGTCTTGCGGGACTTCCTGCATCGGTTCGTCTTCGTATATCTGGACGATATACTCATCTTTTCCCCGGACCCTGAGACCCATGTCCAGCATGTACGTCAGGTCCTACAGCGGTTGTTGGAGAACCGGCTGTTTGTGAAGGGCGAGAAGTGCGAGTTCCACCGCACTTCTTTGTCCTTCCTGGGGTTCATCATCTCCTCCAACTCCGTCGCCCCTGATCCGGCTAAGGTTGCGGCGGTGAGAGATTGGCCCCAACCAACAAGCCGCAGGAAACTACAGCAGTTCCTAGGCTTTGCAAATTTCTACAGGAGGTTCATTAAAGGTTACAGTCAGGTAGTTAGCCCCCTGACTGCCCTGACCTCCACCAAGGTCCCCTTCGCCTGGTCGGATCGGTGCGAAGCCGCGTTCCAGGAGTTGAAACGCCGGTTCTCGACTGCACCAGTTCTGGTGCAGCCTGATCCTGATCGCCAGTACATAGTAGAGGTGGACGCCTCTGACTCAGGGATAGGAGCCGTGCTGTCCCAGAGCGTGGAGGCTGATAAAGTCCTCCATCCTTGTGCCTTTTATTCCCGCAGGTTGACCCCAGCTGAACGGAACTATGACGTTGGCAATCGGGAACTTCTTGCGGTGAAGGAGGCTCTTGAAGAGTGGCGACACCTGCTGGAGGGGGCATCGTTGCCCTTCACGGTTTTCACTGACCATCGGAACCTGGAGTACATCCGGACCGCCAAGCGGCTGAACCCCAGGCAAGCCCGCTGGTCTCTGTTCTTCGGGCACTTTGACTTCCAGATCACGTATCGCCCCGGGACCAAGAACCAAAAACCAGATGCATTGTCCCGGGTACACGAAGAAGAAGCCAAAGCGGGGCTGTCGAACCCCACCGAGACCATCATCCCCGAGTCCACTGTCGTGGCCACCCTCACCTGGGACGTGGAGAAGACCGTCCGGGAGGCCCTGACAAGGAGCCCGGACCCGGGGACTGGCCCCAAGAACAGACTGTACGTCCCACCAGAGGCAAGAGCTGCCGTATTGGACTTCTGTCACGGGTCCAAGCTCTCCTGTCATCCCGGAGTGCGTAGGACCGTGGCAGTAGTCCAGCAGCGCTTCTGGTGGGCGTCCCTGGAAACCGACGTCCGGGACTACGTCCAGGCCTGTACCATCTGCGCCAGGGGCAAGGCAGACCATCGGAGGACGACGGGACTCCTCCAGCCCCTGCCGGTGCCTCATCGCCCCTGGTCTCACATCGGCCTGGACTTCATCACGGGCCTCCTGCCGTCCCAGGGCAACACCGTTATTCTCACGATAGTGGACCGGTTCTCCAAGGCGGCCCAGGAGACGGCAGACCTTCTGGTCCACTATCAACATCACTTTCACTGTATACCTTTTCCCAGTTTTGCTCCTGTAAATCCTTCTTTAGTGTGTTCATGTTTTCCTCTGTCCGCACTCGCCTGTATTTTATTTTCTCCTCTGGCTGATTCCGCCGATGGTTTCTATTATAAACGATGAAAACTGGTAGATGATCACTAATGTCATTGATTAATAATCCTCACAGTGTTATTCTCAATATCATTGCTGAATATATTATCAATTAAGGTAGCACTATGGGATGTAATTCTGCTTAGCCTGGTGATTTTTGGATATAAACTCATACTGTACATTATACTGATAAATTCATCTGTTATTTTATGCTTATTTGGATTGAGCAGATCAATATTTAAGTCACCACAAATGAACACAGTTTTTTGATTAGTTTTTGAGAACATTTTTCCCATACAGTCAGTGAATGTTTCAATACTAGATCCTGGTGCTCTATATATACAGCTGACTAATACATTTTTGCTTTTTTCTTCACATATTTCAATAGTTATACATTCTAATAAGTTATTGATGGACAGTTTCAGTTCTGTTCCTGGTGTTGTATATTTTGTAGTGCTGAAGTCCTCAGGTTAAATTTCAGTGAGATGTCTATCAGTGTCATGTTCGTTAAGAAACGCACAGTTAATGTTAAAGGACAATTTGTTGTAGTCAAAAAGTGATGTTACATAATTTAAGTGAAATGTTTGTAAATAACAACAAAGCCAATGATATTGGTAACAGTTACAGTCAAAAAGTAAGGAACAGCTGATGAATAAAATATGATTTCAGAGTCATGATAAAACTGTAATAGTATCATTAAGTATTCGTATCAGTACTCAGAATTAAAGTATTTTCAGATGTTGTTTTCCAAACTGAGATTATTTTCTTCAAGCGCGTATGATGATGAATTCTACTGAAACAAATGGGTAAGACTTTATATTTACTCTGTGTGTGTGAATTTACTCTGCATGATGGGCCGCAGCTTTCAGCCAATCAGTGGACAGCATTGACGGACGTATTTCGGTTAATGAGTAAATTACATGAAAGCCTGTAAAAATCCATAAAATAGCTGCATCATTGTTTAAGCCACAGTGTTCAAAACATATGAAAAAAGCAATGCCTTATAGTCCGTAAATTTCAGAGTGTGTGCATGAAAATCCCACATTGAGAGGTTGATATCACGCTGCTGTAAAGGGGTATCAGGTCTCTGAATTTCGGAGACGTTTTATGATTACAAGTACAAGTAAACCCTCGCTCACACTGCCTACGGTGTTATCGTTGCGGAGTACGGATGCGGGACCCGCAGAGAATTCAAGTAATTAAAAAGATACAAACTTCTTTCAGTGGCCACGGAGGTCTGCAACTGCGGTTACCCAAACCCTGCAGCGCTATTTTTCCACAAGAAGTCTATCCTTGCGGGCTGCCGGAGTGCACCGCATCAAAACAGCGAGCATAGTCTTCGGACCTGTTGCCGGAGTTGGCTGCAGCTCCACACAGCAGACGGGGGGCGGTGTGAGTGGCCTGCTGCAGCGCTTACCGAGCCCGCAGACTCGGTAAGCGCATCGGAGGCAGTGAGAGCAAGGCCTAAATGAATTGGGGATCGGGCCGATACCCAATACTGGCATTGGGATCGATGCATCCCTACTACTAATGGGCATAAATTAGAAGAAATACAGCACCACCAAGTGGTCTGAAGTGGTAATGTTTTGCACTAAATAGATGCAGCACACAGAGTGCAAGAATGCAATAATGTGAAGACACAAACAGACGGAAAAGTGGATTTTCACGCTGTTGCATTATGTTTGAGAAGATCATCCAGTGTAAAACCTGTGTCAAATCCATATGCAGATTCATATCAGCTCTGCTGTGGCGACTCCAAGCATCAAGTGAAAAGCTGAAAGAGCTTATTAACTTTAAATTAGCTAATGTTTTTTGAATAAAGACTAAGATCCCCATCACACATAGCACGAATGAGGTTGAATGGTGTCAGAATGACGAATCGGCCCACATCTGAAAAGTGTCGAGGTTCAGCCTGAAAATGTCAGACAGCAGTCTTAGAGCAGTCTATATGGGCGGGCCCATTCGCAGGGCTGCTTTGAATGTTTTGCACATGTGCAAAACACTCGTGACACATTCCAGGTGGGATGCCCATCCAACAGCAGTCTATGTGCAGTCTGAGCACGATCCCACTGCAATCTAGATATTCGTATGGTGTCATAACAGCAGTCACAACAATCTGATCGTGGTCAGCGGAACCCCGACATGGATCGGGCACGTCAGATTCTGATGACTGGATGCCGCTGTGGCACGTACAACTTGCACCTCCACTGGATCCCATTCAGGGAGCACAAAGGATATGTTGATATGTACCATGTATGTGGCACGCATCCATCATGTGCAGTGGATGTGAACATTGCGCAATCAAACCGAAAGCACCATCTATCGCTGCGAGTCCATGCGACACTGTGTCTGTCAGGGGCTCAGCGCAGCACCCGGAACACAGCTGAACAGGATGTCACCCTGTAATACACAGATTATGACATATTTATCATCTGACACTGTCGGAGGAATAACGGTGGAACTGTTTTTCCAGCCCATGACATCATAAGTAAGCATGTGAACTCACCTCCAGTACAGCCTCAGATGCGTTTCATAGCACAGGGCAGACAATGGCCAGGGAAGCCGCCCTCACTCCAGCTGCGCTGTATGCTGACGACATTGGCTCAAAAAATACCCTGTCCATCACGGCATAAATATGTCCCATATCAGGTGCAGTCCTGCAGCACGCCGTGCACCAGTGAACTAACTGGTCAGCTAGGAGCACAGCTCTCCCATGCACTCTGTTTTTGATGACACTGGCTCACAAATGCCCTGTCCATCACGGCATAAAAATATCCAATGCCAGCCGCTGTCCTGCAGTGCACCGCCACACTGGCGATCCAACCAGTCACAGCGAAGCACAGCTCTCCCGTGCACTCTGTTTCTTGACGACACCGGCTCACAAATGCCCCATCCATCATAGCATAAAAATATTCCATGTCAGGCGTTGTCCTGTGGCACACTGCGTGCCAGTGAACCGACCGGTAGCACAGCTCTTCCGTACACTCCGTGTGCTCAATGCATCGCCGTGCCATGCTGTGTCCATGAGCACAGCGCTGACAGTTCATCATGTGTGGAAGAGGCATGTCCATCCTGCTACCGCTATGTCCTGCTCAGAGGTTAGTGCACACGAGGGAGCGAGTGGATGAGCAAATCGGTGTATGAGTGGGTGAGCGACTGAATGACTGGAATCAACACAGCCGTCCACCAGTCTGGACGCTTTATTTATGTTTCTGGTTCAGTCTAACAACAGTCTGTGTTTGGGCTGCAGTTGTACGGGTGTGCACAACTCTGTCCGGACTGGATTCGCCCACATTCCACATGGTTGTCTGGCAGTCCTACACAGCTGTCCGACTGTCTGTCCCGCCTGACTGTGCCTCTAGGTTTGGGTTTTTGTCCTGTTCTGGCTGATTCTGCCTGATTCCTGCACATTCTTGCTATGTGTGCTATGTGCTCAATTGATACATTGTGCTTGAGAAAATGGAGGAGCAGGAGGTCAAGCCAGAGTTTTTCCATTTATTTTAAATGTGTACTTTTATCCTATCTCTTAGAGATAGGGTGAGAAGTTCGGTCATCCGTGGGGAGCTTGGAGTAGAATCGCTGCTCTTTCACGTTGAAAGGAGCCAGCTGAGGTGGTTCAGGCATCTGGTAAGGATGCCTCCTGGGTGCCTCCCAAGGGAGGTGTTCCAGGCACATCCATCTGGGAGGAGACCTCAGGGAAGACCCCGGACTACGTGGAGAGATTATATCGCCATACTGGCCTGGGAATGCCTAGGGATCCTCCAGTCAGAGGTGGTTAATGTGGCATGGGCAGTGGTGGGCACAGATTATCAAAAAGTTAGCTTCGATAACAGATAATCAGCTAATTGAAAAGTTATCTTTTGTAAAGCTTAAACCGAATAAACCACCCAAAAATTTATCAGAAGCTACAGATAACTGATAATTCCAGTATTGTCTCTGGTACACTTGCCGGCAGTTGCGAGGCACAGCAAAGCTCAACTCTCTACTCAATAACAACGTTGCCGTGAGTTGGTGGTCTTGGAAAATAAAGCAGTGCTGACTTATGGTTTGGTTTATAAATAAAATTATACTGAGAGAATAAATCCATTAATGTCAATTCTGTCATTTGTACAAAGTTAAAATATAACATATATCTTTTAATGTTGAATATTGCACTAATTCTGAAGTTTTGTAATAAACACAGGCAGATGCGAAAGGGATTAGGGTAAAATGTGCCTCTGGTAACACTGATTGGTTGACTCATTTATTTTATGTAAACCAACGCATTCATGTGAGGTGTGTCGTGTGTTGGTGTTTACAGATAAATGTGCTTTTGTAAAATATGCCATTTTTTAATTTGTTAAAAAAGGCATTTTCAAAAAAAAAAAAAAAAAAAAAAGCAAGTTGTAATTAGATAACTGTCTGATATAACCGGTGTCAAACTAAATAGAACACTGCCATGATCTACTGGTGCCGGGCGAATACTGCCATGAACCCTACTGGCCAGTAGATGGCGTAGAGACTGCGAAAACTTACCAAAACAAAATTCCAGATAATCCGTGTCTGCTACGTTTAAGATGTGTGGAATTTAATAAATACAAACTGAATTGCAGACATTTATATATATTACTCTGGAACAAAGACAACAGACAGTGTTTGACATAAGCAGGACTCTAAATAGCAAACAGGAATCGATTGCAATGATTCCAATAATGAGAAGCAACCTGTGCCTCTGGATGACTTGGGTGATATTGCCAGCGTATCAGTATGGGGTCAAAAGAAATGAGCTTTTTTCTTTTTTTGTGACCAGTTCTCCTTTGCCTGCAGAGGATAGAGCAGTTTCTTCTAGAACCAGCTCTCCTTTGTTTATGGAGGATAGAACTGTGCATCTACTACAAAGCATTTAGCAGGCAGGTGCTCAGCTGATTTTAGGTTTCATAAATGTTTGTAACTATTCAGCTTGTTTACCATGTCTGCAAAAATACGTTAGCGGTCTAAAAATGATCGCACCAAAACATATCAGAAGATAATTAGTCTGATAATGGTTTTCAAAGTTATCTGAAAAGCTAATCTGATAATGAAAACATTATCTTTGATAATTAGCGGTTAGCAGAACTGTGCCCTCCACTGGGCATGGGAAAGGGAAGTCTGGGGTCCCCTGCTGGAGCTGTTGCCCCCGTGACCCTAAGCCGGAAAAGCGGCTGAAGATAAGTGAGTGAGAGTGTATTTTTATTTCTTATATTTCTTATTTGCTTAATACTTTCTGTACTGTGAATAAACACTGAATGGAAATCTACTATTTATTTTTATTGTCGATTTAATTCTTTATGAACAACTTGATGATCATCTCTGATCTTGCGTGCTAAACCTTTTTGGGAACTTTCCACGGCTTCGCATATTAAAATTTCAGATCTTTCAGTCTATTTTTTCAGGGTTTCTGGGGGCGGGGCCAAAGCCAAATTCATGTACTAGGGTGAGGGTGGTGGCCAAGTGGATGTGTGCTTGTTTCCAGAGCAGAAAGTTCTTGGTTTCCAGACCCCCACCCCTGCCCACTCTCCATTTAATGTGAATGCTGAAGTGATCTGTTGTAAAACCTGCGGTAAATCAATATGCAGATCCAGCTTGGAACTGCTGCGGTGACTTGAGTGAAAAAAGGGAGAAAGTCAAACGAACTTACTTACTAATTCATAAAATAAAGTTTGTGGCTACTGATGGCTACAGCAAATGTTCTATTGGTTAGCATTATCACCAGTTGATCGTGGATTAGAGGTTAGCTGACTTTAGGTCAGCTGTGTGAGCAGAGAGATCCATTGAGAAGTGCTTCATACCATTTTGTCCTATGTTCTACCTGAACACACGTATCAGTTAAATCTGTCAGAATTTTGTCACCGGTTGAAAGTCAAAATGCACCACTATAATGGCAAGATAACCTCTACCATGTTACAGCGTGTATGACTGATAAAGGATGATAAAATAAAGCAGGGACGAGGAAAGAGAAACTTTCCAAAAGAAAACACACGCTGCTGCTGATCCATGCAGGACAGATGATAGAAACAAGTGAAGCTGTGAGGCTGATGTTAAGGAGAAAAGCACAACAGGAAGAGATGCACAAACAAGAAAGAACAGAAGATATAAACAATACATTTAAAAAGTGGCTTAGGACTACAAGGGCTTACAGCGAAACTGCATGCACACACACACAACAGTTTGCATGCTCACACAGAGAATGCAGAAAGGCATCTTGGTTAACCACAACTAGCTGATGATACTGTGGTCAGTAATGCTGTGTTTGCTAAATATTTTTTATGATTTGATTGCACAATATTGTATCCCACGTACAAAAACATACATTGTGTTCATCAGATGTTTTGTTTTCTTTTTGTATCTGCCAAGTTAACTTGTTGACTGTCCAAGGAAAATAGAAGAAGAAGAAAAAAAAAACAGAAGTGATGATGATAATGGTTGAAAATGAAATGAATCTGTGATCCTCAGTCCTCTCTTGGAGGTTCCTCTCTTCTTCTCTCGGATTAGGGTTGCCAACCGTCCCTTGAAAAACGGAATCGTCCCTTATTTGGAAATAAAAGTGTGCGTTCCGTATTGACCTGAAACGGGATGCAGTTTGTCCCGTATTTCTGTGAGAATCAAAAAGTCTGTAAAATGTCAATGGAATGACTGGCGCTTTATATGGAAACTTACGGTAATTTGCATCACAGCCTCTCTCTGCTTTTCACCAATGAGCTGACAGACACGATGTTGACAATACAGAATCACTCTTCTCTCATGTCGAGGGACATCTGCTCGCAAGAAGATACCGACGTCATGAGCCGACGACGGTCGCTGGAGGACAATAACAAAGCAGCATGGCTGATATCGATACAGACACCGACACTGGCACTGCAGATATGCCTACGGACAGCAATGTAACGTCGTTACTACTCCTCCTAAAAAAAAAAAAAGAATGCAAAAATACAGGGGAGAATGAGAAAAGGAAAATGGCTGGGTGGAAAAGGTGCGCGACAACAGTATTGTTTACTTTTCAGACTTTATTTTTTGCACTTTTTATTACACTAAATGTGTAAATGTGCACTGTTACATTGTTTTGGATGATGCAAATTTTGTATTGTTTTTTTTTTTGTTAATTTATACAATTTTAAGTTAAGCAATAGCACTACAGAGATTTATTTTTAAAGAAGACAGAATGCTCATATTGAAATTGTGAGTGAAAATTTATTTTGCACTAAAAATAAATTGCTAAATAATAATTTGTTTTCCACGTGTTCATATCAGAACAAATGCATGTATGCATCTACCTAAATTCAGGGTCAAGTCAACAGTCAAATGGTTAAAAATCATTTCACACAGACGCTGGGAAGGGTGAAGGCAATGGTCAGTCGGCCGGTCGGCCCTTGCGGTGAGGTGTCCCTTATTTATTTTTCAGAGTTGGCAACCCTATCTCGGATGCTCCAGTAGCATGGCGAAGGCTCCTGCTTCTCTAACAGAACTGGAGTCAAAGTCACCGGAGTCTCATATGGTCTCAGCACAGTGAATGAGGTCCTCCCTGTGCTCAAACACTGTGCTGATAGCACGGCTGTGAAAGTTCCACCTGACATCTGCTGCGGTGACGACATGTATATTGACAGCGCTAATTGTCCAGTCATATGTGGAAAAGAAACACTAAAACAATACAATTCGCTGTCAATATGCCGTTTTCTTCGGGGTCACCACAGCAGATACAGCCAGATCCGCATTGGTAACTGGCAAAAGTTTTACGCCGAATGCCCTTCCTGACACAACTCCAGTTCTACCTGGAGAAACACACACAGGCGCTGGTGTTCCAAAGAGGTCTCCCATCCAAATACTAACCAGGTCCTCAATGCTTATCTTATGAGATCTGAGGGATCAGGCTGACACAGAGCAGATCGGTTGCATATAGGGGCTTTTGTATACTGCAAAAAACAAAACAAAAACAATAAAAGTAAAGCTTATTAATTTTGAGTGCATACTCACCACACCATGGTCTGTCAACAACTGTCAGCGGTTGACAGAAAATATAAATTTACTTTGAGGTTCATTTGTAACCATTTTTGTAAAATTATACATCCTCTGAGAGATGTACAGGCATACAGCAACATGCAACCAAACAAAAGAGATTGACACCTCCACCTCTGCACACCTTGGACCCTGCACAGTCCAGACCAACTGATTTAAAATGTGATGCATATTATGTGACTTACGGTGCAACCAGAAAGTATTCACAGCGCTGCACTCCCACGTCTGATGATGTCACTGCAGGCCCGGGTGCCTCCGCTGCTGAAGATGGCACTGGGGTGCTGTCCGCCCCCATGTCTGATGATGTCACCACAGGTCTGGATGCCGCCACATCTAAAGACACCTCCCACAGCGGGGTTTTCCACCCCCGCCTCTGAGGACATTGTGGCGGGGCTGTTCGTCTCTGCCCTTGATATGGCGGGGTTTGTCCTGTTGGCTGTGCACCCCGCTCACTTTGTGCACTCCAAGGGACCGTGCTGCTGTCGCACTCATGACTCTGCAGAGGACTCCTGCCTCCTGACAAATCTACTGTCTCCACTGAGACCCCCTGCCGGCAGAACGGCCAGTCTCTAGACTCCACGAATGACTCCTGCTGACCCGAACAACCTCTTTCAAGACTCCACCCTGAACGGTCACAGGGCCGCTTCCCCTGAGCCGCAGGGGACATCACCATGGACTCAGCCAGCATCATGGACGGTCTTTGGCTTCAGCTGGACGCCCAGCCGGCCTGCAGTCTCTACCTTTGATTGTGCTTGGACATTTAACCTTTTCTGTTCTCCTGCTTTGTTGAATCTGTGTCACTCGGGTTTTCCTGCTCTGGTTGTGGTTTTTGTGTTGCTTTCTTGTGTGATGTTTTTGTCCTATTTTTGTCCCATACCCACTGTTTTTTGTGTTTGTTTCCATTCGGTTTTGGTGGGAGAGGTTGTTTGGGCCATCGCTGTCGGCCTTTTGGGGGAAGAGGTTCCTGTTGTGTTTATGCATTGTTCAGTCCTATTTGTGTTTTTATATTTGCGTTTGGAGTTTTATTTCTGTTTTGGTCATTGTCCATTGACTCCCCCTGGTGACCGTTCTTAGTGTTGTCTGTGTCTAAGTCCATGTGATCTTTGATGTCTGTGTTACAATCTGTGTTCATAGTTGTCTTTGGTTATTTTGTCACTGTCTGCAATTTAGTTTCCTTTGTTATGGTGTCTTGTTTGTAACTTCTTTCCCTCACCTCTCTTCAGGCTGTCATCACCCCAGTTTGTATTTAAGTCTGAGTTTGCCCCTGTGTTTTTGCTGGTTCTTTTGCGGTCGTCTCACATGGTTTCCTCCTGCATTTGAAAGTACACTGAGAATTGTCACCTCCTGTTGCTACTGTGTCTAGATTATTGTGTTTGAATTTTTCCTGGTATACTCTGTGACTGGACCCCAAGTTTTTGTTTGGACTCTGTATCCTTGTTCCTTCATGTCACTTGTTTGAACTGTTTTGTCATTTTGTGGAACATTAAATCACCTTGTTTACAAAGATGGCTAACCTTGACCTATTTTGAGAGGTCAAAAGGTCACATTCTGTTTCCTTTTTTAAGCACATATGGTTGAGGGTATTTTTGTATTGTGCTATATTTTATGTTGCAGCCTTTTATGTTGCATCCACACAACACCCTATAATGACAATACAAAAAAAGTGTTTTTTTTAGATTTTCACAAATTTATTAAAAAAACAAAAACAAAAACTGTTAAATACTGTTGTGTATTTAATAGTATACAGTGTATCCAGAAAGTATTCACAGTGCTTCACTTTCTCCACATTTTGTTATGTTACAGTCTTATTCCAAAAAGCAGGGGTGTGGCCAAGTGGTTACTGCACTTGGTTTCAGTGCAGAAGGTTCCCAGTTCAAACCTCTCCCCTGCCACACTTCTCTATGTACTGTGGAGTATTGTGTATTGTGGAAAATGCATCTGGCAAACAGCACACCTGGAAAGTATTCACAGCGCTTCACTTTTTCCACATTGTTATATTACAGCCTTATTCCAAAATGCATGAAATACATTTGTTTCCTCAAAATTCTACACACAATACCACATAATGACAATGTGGCAAAAAAAGTGTTTTTTTTTTGTTTATTTATTTATTTTTTTTTTTTAGATTTTTGCAAATAAGAAATGTACATAAGTATTCACAGCATTTGTCATGAAGCTCAAAATTGAGCTCAGGTGCATCCTGTTTCCACTGATCTTCCTTGAGATGTTTCTACAGCTAAATTGGAGTCCACCTGGGGTAAATTCAGTTAATTGGACATGATTTGGAAAGACATACACCTGTCTACATATAAGGTCCCACAGTTGACAGTGGATGTCAGAGCACAAACCAAGCATGAAGTCAAAGGAATTGTCTGTAGACCTCTGAGACAGCATTGTCTTGAAGCACAAATCTAGGGAAGGATATAGAAATATTTCTGCTGCTCTGAAGGTCCCAATGAGCACAGTGGCTTCAATCATACATAAATGGAAGAAACTCAGATCCACCAGGACTCTTCCCAGAGCTGGCTGCCCGTCTAAACTGAGCGATTAGAGGAGACGGGCCTTAGTCAGGGAGGTGAACAAAAACTCGATGGTCACTCATAGCATTCCCCTGTGGAGAGAGAACTTTCTAGAAGGACAACCATCGCTGCAGCAATATACCATCAGGCCTATATGGTAGAGTGGCCAGACGGAAGCCACTCCTTAGTAAAAGGCAAGTGGCAGGCTATGTGCCTGCCATGTGGATTGGAGTTTACCAAAAGACACCTAAAGGACTCGCAGACCATGAGAAACAAAATCCCTGGTCTGATGAGACAAAGATTGAACTCTTTGGTGTGAAGGCCAAGCGTCATGTTTGGAGGAAACCAGTCACCATCCCTACAGTGAAGCATGGTGGTGGCAGCATCATGCTGGGGGGGGGTTTCAGTGGCAGGAACTGGGAGACGAGTCAGGATTGAGGGAAAGATGAATGCAGCAATGTACAGAGACATCCTGGATGAAAACATGCTCCAGAGCGCTCTGACCTCAGACTGGGGCAAAGGTTCATCTTTCAGCGGGACAGTAACCCTAAGCACACAGCCAAGATATCAAAGGGGTGGCTTCAGGACAACTCTGTGAATGTCCTTGAGGGGCCCAACCAGAGCCCAGACCTGAATCTGACTGAACATCTCTGAGAGATCTGAAATGGCTGTGCACCGACACTCCCCATCCAACCTGATGGAGCTTGAGAGGTGCTGCAAAGAGGAATGGGTTAAAAACTGCCCAAAGATAGGTGCACCAAGCTTGTGACATCATATTCTAGAAGATTCATGTTGTCATTATGGGGTTTTGTGAGTAGATTTTGAGGGGGGAAAAAAAATGAATGCACTCCATTTTGGAATAAGGCTCTAACATAAAATGTGAAAAAAGTGAAGCGCTGTGAATACTTTTTGGATGCACTGTATCTTTTCACTTTGTCCCTCTGAATGGAAAAACAAGTTTGATATGGTGGACACTGTAAATAAAAACAAACATTAAAAAATTATACTGACATCAAAGATTGAGAGTTTTCAATATAACTGCAGTTTCTGCAATTACAGATTAACATACAAATTAAGGATAAACTTTTGTAAAGTAAATACATTTGCATGTATTTATGTGGCCATATTACATGTACATAACACAATTTGAGAAAGGATAACACACAAAGAAATTACTTTTTTTCCACTGTGGTTCTCAGAAACAGAAGAAGATGCAACAAGTAAAAAGGCACAACAAAAAAATTACCAGCACATTTAATCATACAGTTTTCTGCATTGTGACACTGAAAACAGGGCAAACCCCTCCTACAGCCACTGAGCACTGTGCAAAAACACGAACTCCAGAAAAACTCAAGTGTTTGCACATGCACATTATAACAATAAACATAAACTCTTATAAGAAATATTCTTTGGAATCTTGTTCTGGACATTCTTTTGACAGCATGCAGCCCTCACAGCTCTGTATTTGTGGTATTTCATGTGAAATATAAATGTGTTGAAAAGATATCTTTTGTAAACCAGATTTGACCAACCAGTGAAAAATTAATTTGGAGAAATTTCACCACAATAATCAGGATCACCTCTGTTTAAAGCTTCAACTGAATGAATCACCCTTTGATTAAAGAAATTTTGTGACTTGTTGATAATGTAGCCCCATTTTTACTAGTTTAAAAGTGTATTAAAGACGTTCAGACGGATATCTCTCAGTTTTCAACCAAAATCAGCGTTGTGAAATTACATCTTGTGCTCACTGGGTGTGTTCAGTCTCATCAAACTCAAAGTTTTTGCCCGTTTGTTTGTTTGATTGTGAACACTTGGACACTTGGAACCACAATTTTTTTATATATCGTTTTTTATAGAAGATTCATATCCTGATAACAAGAACTGATTCAGTTTTCAAGGTCAAAGTCAGGAAAATATTGGAAAAATCCCTATCCTTTAACACTGAACAATTTTCAAAATTCTTAACTATCAAAAAACCCCAAATTTTTTCATATTTTGAGACCATTATGTAGGATGGTGTCCTTTATCGACTGACAAAGTCTGATCCAGATTACAGATTTTGTTGGCCTCTGAAAACCCCATTTAATGTATATTCTACATTATATCTTAATCAAACACACCCCGGTCACTCTCATATTTGAATGTGTGGTGCAGACTGACACTCACTATCACCTGACAAAGTTTGATCCGGATCTGATTAGGTTTGTGGATTTTATGAACATTTGAATATAATATTGAAGGCCCATTTGGTGTATATTTTTTACATTATATCTCAAACAAAAGTGCCTCAATTACTCTTATTTTTCTGTTCTGAATTCACCTACACCACCAAAATTGGATGGAGGTTCCAATTTTATGCCTGTTTGTCTATTTTCCAGTTATCGGTTGGAAACCAAGTGCCATAAATCAATGACAAATTGTGCATAGCAGAGATAACCAGTGTTCTGTGAAAATTGCCTGAAAAAGAATTCAGAAACTGAACAAGTTGGAAAAAAACACACAAAACACCACAAAAAAAAAACCCTTTGATTCAGTTGCATGAAATAAATATATACTCCCAACATTTGATCACGTCTAATTTACCTAATGAAAAGTCACTTCTTTGAACTTGAAAATTTTTTCCAAGGTAAAAAATTGTGGAATTGGAAACTAGTGTTGGCGGAGGTTTGTGCTCGATAAGTGCTGTGCTCTAGTTTGAGGTTGTGTTACCTGAGTTTCGGACTCCATGTCAGCATTATTTTTGGCATCTTCCATTTTGCTGAGTCACCACAACGGCTCTAGTATGGATCCAGATATTGATTTGGCAGAAGGTTTATGCTGAATGCCCTTCTTGATGCAACTTTGAATGTACAATATGAAACAGATTTATTTATTGGGAGACAAGTATGCTTACTGTCCACATACTGAGTAGATAATGCCTTCTTACTTAACTCGGTCTTGTTTCTTCCTGTCTGAGTTGTTTGCTGGGAGAACTGCACCTCTTTGATCGGTCAAGCTGCTGTCATCTACCTCCAGACTGCAGTATCGCCCCACCTACTGCCCACTGAGAAGACATTCCCCAATTGCCACATCACAAATATACAAACTCTCTAAGAAATTTAATAAGTCAGTTGAGTGAAATGTCTTGAAGATTAAGAAGGCATCCACTTGGTGTAATTGTTACGACTTGGATGAGTGAGAACCTGTGATGACACTCACAAACTCTACACAATCTGTCTCTCTGGAGCTCTGATCTATAACTTTGAAGTGTTGTGTAGCATTCTTGGGATGGTGTGTGTTGTAATGTCATACCATATCAATAATTTTCATTGAACTGAACTGAATAATATACATTTATTTACTTTAAGCTGTTGTTTGAAGGCACTGCTAAAGATTCATCTTTCATAAAAAGATTTCCATTTCAAAAATCAATGTCTTGTGGTATCAGGGATTTCCTGTATGGCTCTCTGGCAACCACTTAGCATTAATATTGACAAAATTACCACTTTAGGAAAAGTAAAAGCATATTTATGGCATGTCTGTGCTACTAGATAATCGAGACAGTGGTGAGGGAATGACCAAATGGGAAAGAATTTAGGTCTTTGACATTAAACCGAGAACATAAATTCAATGCGATAATAAAACAGTCCAACAGGGAATAAGACTCAGTGAGCCAAACAGGCAGGATACTCCATTTAAGGGTGATTCTTAGACTACGGGCACTTATTATGTCCTTTGATCATATTGTATGAAAAACAGAAAAAAGGGGAAATTTCACACTTTTATAGTTATCTTTACAATGAAAGTGTGTTAAGAAATTTGTTCTAGTAGTCTATGATGACTTTTTCACTTTTTTTCAGCATCATTATATGCAAATATTGCCGTTTTGTGCTTGTCCTACACCCAGACTTTTGATCTTCAATGATAAAAATGAATGGTAAAGAAACGTTTTTCCTAATGTTTTAAAATATCTCTGAATAAAATATCAGTAAAATAATCAAAACATAATTGGGGTATTCAATGTCATACAACTGTTGAGATTTTTTTTTAAACAAAATGTAGTTGTCCCACACTATTGCCGTAATTTCCACCACAACACTGTAATGTCCCTAAACAGTTTGTATGAAAGATTGTTTGGGTAGTTTCTATGGAGATAAACAGTGACATCAGAGCACATGTATATAGCGCCAAATCACAACAAACAGTTGCCCCAAGGCGCTTTATATTGTAAGGCAATGGTGTGGTGGAAATTACAATTACAAGGCCAATAGTGCCCGTAGTTAAAGAATCACCCTTAAACACATGCAAGTTAAAAAACACTCACCTCAGTTTTAAAAGCTGCTACAACCCAGATTTATATTAAAGTATTTTGAAATGTACTACAATGTTTGAACACACCAACTTTGTTTTGATGTGGTTGTAAAATGTTTCCTGACTTACATATAGTGCATCCAGAAAGTGCATCTTTTGGCAGCAATTACAGCCTCAAATCTTGTTGAACATGATGCCACAAGCTTGGTGTACCTATCTTTGGGCAGTTTATCCAAAAATTGCGGGAGAGGTGGACATCAGCACTTTTTCGGTACATTCCACTGTGACAGAAGATTTGGCCATGAAAAGAGTTGCAGCGAAATTCATCCTGCTGCTGACAGCAGCGCAAAAGCACCTCCATATTGAAGTCTCACAGGACATGCTGTGACATGCCCACTTTTCCACAATTTCTCGGACAGTCACACGACTGAAAAGTCACTGAAAGCCGTCTGAATCATCCGAATGGTTTCCACCTGGCTGTCGTGGTTCTGGCAAAATTTGATGTGGCTCTCCTCCAGTCGTTCCGTGTTTTTCCTTGAAATGAAAATCCTCCGAGCGCACAGCACACGTCCCACACAAAGGCTGCTTACCACAAAATGATGCAATTGACAGGCATGAAAAAGTTAACGCATGCGCACGAAGGTTCAAGGTTTGCTCATGCAAGCACACGTGATTCAAATCCATTAGGTTTTTGCAAAAAATAAAAGGTCCGATATTTTCTAACAGACCTCGTATTTCGACTCATAAGTAAATTACATGAAAGCCTGTAAAATCCATAAATTAGACACATCATTGTTTAAGCCACAGTGTTCAAAATGTATGAAAAAAATAGCGGCTTATAGTCCTGAAATTTTGGAGCGTGTGCTTAAAAATCCCCTATTGAGAGGTTGACATCATAGTGATGTAAAGAGGTATCAGGTCATGTAGTATCGGAGATATTTTATGATTACAAGTACGAGTAAATGAATACAGGATCAAGCTAATACCCAATACTGGTATCGGGATCGGTGCATCCCAAGCTAAGATGCTATATGTGGGATGTGGCGAGTCTCACTGAGGAAGCTGCTTCTGTGATCACGAAATCGGACAGAAAGGCGATGATGAGTGGCAGCTGTTAACAGGACAGCTGTGACGTGGATCAGCTCCCAGCCCTTTAAGTTATTGGCTAAGCTGAGCTAAACTGATGGCTATGCTAAGTGCTACCAGGAGCCCCAGCAACTTAATCTGGAGAATTTGATGGATGAATGTTATTTTTCTGTGGACAAAAGGCAGTGCCACACAGTGGAACAATAATTCCACATGGTTCCATTTGCCTCTCCGGGAACCATTACCTTATCGTGGTGGAGAAGTTTGTGTGCCACTATGAACCTGACAGCTGTGTTGTCTGGAGCCTTTGTGCTCCTGGTAGGGTCTCCCATAACAAATTGCTCTCAGGTGAGAGGCCAGACTAAGAATGGTTCACAAGACACATGACAAAATGAGGCAGAGGAAATGTGACCCGGCCCGGAGGAAGCCCAGGGCCTCCATCTGGAGCCCGGCCTGGATGTAGGATGTAGGCCCATCAGCGAGCTCCTGGTGGCTGGGCTTACCACTGAGCCCAGTCGGGCACAGCCCGAAAAGGCAACATGGACCTTCCATCTCCACCCTGTGGGTTCAGCACCCGCAGGGGGAATCACTGGTGTCGTGTGCACTGTCCCATGGGTGGCAGTGAAAGTTGAGGGCCTTGGCGGACCAGACCCGGGTGGCAGGGGCTAGCCCTGGGGGTGTGGAATGTCACCTCGCTGTAGGGGAAGGAGCCAGAGCTTGTGTGGGAGGTGGAGCGATACCAGTTACTTTGGTCCTGTTGGTTTCATCAGCCAGCGATCTCCAACACTCACTGGATCAGTTCACAGCCAAGTGTGAAGCAGCTGAGATGAGGATCAGCACCTCTAAATCTGTGGCCATGGTTCTCAGCAGGAAACTGATGGATTGCTTACTACAGGTAGGGAATACGGTCTTGCCCCAAGTGAAGGAGTTCAAGTACCCTGGGGTCTTGTTCATGAGTGAGGGGACAATGGAGTGTGAGATTGGCCAGAGAATCAGCGCAGCAGGGGGTGTGGCATTTGCTCTACCGTACTGTTGTGATGAAAAGGGAGCTGAGCCAAAAGGCAAAGTACGATCTACTGGTCAATCCATTCCTACTCTCACCTATGGTCATGAGGGTTGGGTCATGACCAAAAGAACTAGATCGGGGGTACAAGCGGCCGAAATGGGCTTCCTTAGGAGGGTGGCTGGTGTCTCCCTTAGAGATAGGGTGAGAAGTTCGGTCATCCGTGGGGAGCTCGGAGTAGAGCCGTTGCTCCTCGGTGTTGAAAGGAGCCAGCTGAGGTGGTTCGGGCATCTGGTGCCCTTACAGGCATGTCCATCTGGGAGGAGACCCTGGGGAAGACCCAGGACTAGGTGGAGAGATTATATCTCCACACTAGCTTGGGAATGCCCCGGGATCCCTCAGTCAGAGGTGGTCAATGTGGAGTCCCCGTCTGGAGTCCCCTGTTAGAGCTGTTGCCCCCATGACCCGACCCCGGATAAGCAGTTGAAGATGAGTGATGAGTGAAGTTCCATTCGTGAACACAACAGGAGTAAAATCAGCGACACCACTTTCACTGTATTATTCAATGTATCATTATTATTCAATCTTATTGAGATGTATGTATGGTTTTTATTTTTTTTTTCTGAATACACCATGGGTTACAAAGTGGACACAGGTGGAGTGACCTTCATGCAGTGAATAGTCAGCACCTGAGGTTACGTCAGTTTTATGGCTAAAAAATAGCTCTGCATCGGTGTACATTTTTCAGACGATGAATTGCTAATTTTATTTTTAACAGCTACATCAGTGCCGGCACAAGTTAAAGAGTTGGAAGTACTGATTCATAATCTGGTACATAGTTTGTTTGTTTTTTGAAGACAGTGTTGATTGGAGTGAGATATGCCTTTTTTGTTAAACTACATTATAATTTCTATTAGAACTAGGGATGCACAATCCCGATACCAGTATTGGGTATCGGCCCGATCCCGTATTCATTTACTCGTACTTGTAATCATAAAATGCCTCAGATACTTAATGACCCGATACCCCTTTACAGCAGCGTGATGTCAACCTCTCAATGTGGGATTTTCACACACACGTGCACCGAAATTTCCGGAGTATAAGCCGCTACTTTTTTCATACGTTTTGATCACCGCGGCTTAAACAATGATGCGGCTAATTCATGGATTTTTACAGGCTTTCATGTAATTTACTCATAAGTTGAAATACGTCCGTCAATGCTGTCCACTGATTGGCTGAAAGCTGCAGTCCATCATGCAGAGTAAATTCATACACACACGCACACACACAGTAAATAAAAAGTCTTACCTGTTCCTTTAAGTAGAATTCATCATCATATGATCCTGAAGAAAAATAATCCACACAAAGCCTCCTGAGTATGGAAAACAACATCTGCAAATACGGAATCTCTGTGGTGCTGCGTTCGGACCCTCCGCTCGCCTCCACAAGCCGCAGTTTGGGCAAGAAATTGAGTCCCTATGCCTCGTTAACGGCTCAGTTAGCACAGGCAACAGGCTATTCTGTCTGAATGCGAGGAAATTATCCCATGAACCAAAAAAAAATAAATAATGTTAAAATTATTTGCGTCCGTGTGTTGTGGAGATACCGCACAACACAGTGTGTGCATGTGCACGCACGCCATGCTCATCAATATTACACGTTCCACCTTGGGGGGGGGGACATTTACGATTTGTATTTGTGTATGTTCCCTGTATGTTTAATAAAAAGTTAAAAAATAGTGTAGAGAGTGAAAAGCTGTTTAGCTCAGTGTCACACAGTGTAGATTTAAAAACAGAAACAGTCTCACAGCTGATAACACAGAGGAGCTTCATTTCATCAAAAAGAATCTGTCCCTCACATTTTCAAAAAAGGCTTTTAGTTCTCACAGACATAAAGTTGAATGAATGAATGAAAACTGTTTATTTCGAACATTTGATACAACAACAATTACAAGATAGATCAGTAAAGACAACAACAAAAAAGTTCCTACTGTGTACCCAACATGTCCGAAAAGGGGTAGGGTGAAGCATCAGCTTATTTATCCCTACCCCTTCTTCCCCACAACCAGTAATACCCTTTGCCACATATACACATAGATTCCTACACACCTAAACCGATATCAATATATATATATATACACACATATATACATACACACATCAACATACATACACATATACAACACATATACACATATACACACATACATATATACATATATATACACATATATACACATACATACATATACACCTACACATACCTACTTACATACAAAATACTATATATTTACAAGCCAAGCCGAAGCAAAAAACAAAAACACCCTAACCCTCATTACCCTTCCTCCTCCCTATACCTAGAAAAAAACATATTTTGTACCGGTTCATGCTTGGACATTGCTTGAGCCCCACTTCCAATCTGTTCCACATCCTCACCCCACAGACAGAAATATAGAAACCTTTTAATGTTGTTCATGCCCACTGATGCTTTAAATTAAATTTCCCCCTCAGACTGTAATCCCTGATCTGTTAAAAAACATATTTTAAATTTGCTGGAAGTAAATTGTTTATTGCTTTATACACAATTTGTACTGTTTGAAAATGAACCAAGTCTGTGAATTTTAAGAATTTGGATTGTAAAAATAGTGGATTTGTGTGATCTCTATAGCCAGTATTATGAATAATTCTTATAGCTCTTTTCTGCATTACTGATAGTGATTGTGTTGTACCTTTATAAGTATTACCCCATACCTCTGCACAGTACTGTAAATATGGTAAAACCAGTGAGCAGTAAAGAATGCGGAGTGAGTTGTGGTCCAGAATATGTTTCGCTTTGTTTAGAACTGAAATGCTTCTTGACAGTTTACTTTGTATATGTTTTATATGAGTCTTCCAGTTTATCTTATCATCTACTATCACCCCCAGAAACTTATTTTCATGTACCCTTTCAATATCTACCCCCTCGACTTGTAACTGAACCTGTATGTCTGTATTACAATAGCCAAATAACATGTATTTTGTTTTACTTAAGTGTAATGATAATTTGTTTCTGTCAAACCATATTTTCAATTTTCCCATTTCTATACTGATCCTCTGTTGTGTGGGCCGCTGAAGAGGAGGTACTGCTGGCCCACCACCACCAGAGGGCGCCCTGCTTGGAGTGCGGGCTCCAAGCACGAGAGGGCGCCAGACCCAGAAGAAGTGACAGCTGTCACTCATCCTCTGCACCAGCTGTCACTCGTTATCATCACTACCATAAAAGCCGGACTGCAACTCCACCTCCCTGCCGAGAAATCGACTACCAGAACCAAGGTAATTTCTCTGCTGACTAATACGCTGTCTAACTTTGTTCTGTGTGCAGTCGCATTCCTGTGAAGACCCAGAAGAGGGACAAACAGGAGCTGCACGAGTGTGTGTGATTTGGAGGTGGAGGTGCTCCCTCCTAACGGTATCTGGACTATAGATTACTGAGTGTGCGGACTCACACACTCATATTTCTGCTTTCTGCCAGCAGTACCAGGGTCGACAGTCGAAGACAGAGGCCACCTGGGGACTCGGGACTTGGCGGCTCCGGTGTTCTTCAGGCCGTTGGTGGTGGAAGCCGTGTGGGACGCGGCTTCTCTCTCGTCGGGCGTCTTCTATCTTCGAGCCTGCCCACACTTCACCTGGTGTTTATTGACTGTGAAATTAAGACACGTTTCGTTGTAATATCACAACATTAAATTGTTACCTTTGGCTTACTCATTGTCCGTTCATTTGCGCCCCCTGTTGTGGGTCCGTGCTACGACACCTTCCCAACAGGATTTCTCGGCCATCGTCATGGACTCCGAGGGGCGTCAACTCCAGCTTGAACGGCCAATGGAAGAGCCAGGAGCGCAGGCGTCAGCGGGAGGCGGGTTGAGTGAGCTGCAGCAGATCTTAACCGCCTTCAAGGCCCGGTTAGAATTTGTGACGAGCAGTGTCCTCCTTAATCGGAGGGTGGAGGCTCTCACCGCCAGGGTGGAAGCGCGCGATCAGGGCGCTGCTGCAGCCACTCCTCTGGCTGGTCCTGGGCCCGTATTAGACGTTCCACTGGTCGTTCAACGAACCCCCCCACCGTCCCCTGAAGCATACATAAGCCCTCCGGAACCGTACGGGGGCTGTGTCGAGACGTGCGCGGACTTCCTCATGCAGTGTTCGCTCGTCTTTTCACAGCGCCCCGTCATGTACGCATCAGACGCTAGCCGGGTGGCTTATGTTATTAATTTGCTTCGAGGAGAGGCACGCGCATGGGCTACGGTGCTTTGGGAGCAGAATTCACGGCTCCTAACGTTTATACTGGGTTTGTAGGGAATTCAAACAAGTGTTTGATCATCCCAACAGAGGCGAGACCGCTTCGAACGTGCTGCTGTCGATGAGACAGGGGCGTCGTAGCGCAGCCGAGTATGCAGTCGGCTTCCGCATCGCGGCAGCGAGGTCCGGCTGGAATAACGTTGTGCTCCGCGCCGCCTTTGTAAATGGACTGTCCCGGTCCTCAAGGAGCACCTACTGGCCAAGGAGGAACCGCGGGAATTTGACGGGCTGATCGATTTGGTTATACGTTTAGACAACCGTTTAAGCGAGCATCGTCGGGAGCAGGCCGGGAGGCATGACCGGGCATGAGTCGCCTCCCCCTTCCGGTTCCGACAAGGTGACGTCGTCCCCACGCTTCACTGCCAGAGAGCTCCGTGTGGCTACAGCTCCCCCTGCTGAGGAGGCTAGGGACACGAGTAGGGCCAAATTAAAGTCAAACATCAGACAAAGGAGGCTGGCCCACGGGGAGTTTCGTCTGCGGCTCTTGCGAGCACATGCAGAAGGACTGCCCTAAAACGGTCAAACTACAACGCCCGTCCTTAGAAACTGGGCTAAGGGTGGGTCATAACACGCACGCGGGAAAACCCCGCAAATCTGCACGAATCCCAGTAACAATCCTTGTGGGGATTTAACCCTTCATGCCCCAGCACTGATAGACACAGGGTCTGAAGGGAATCTGCTGGACAGCAGATGGGTAAAGGAAGTAGGGCTCCCTCTGGTGGCTCTGCCGGCACCATTGCAGGTGCGAGCACTAGATGGCACCCTGCTTCCATTAATCACACATCAGACACAACCAGTGACTTTGGTTGTGTCTGGGAATCACAGGAGGAGATAGTGTTCCATGTAACACCTTCTACCTCCCGAGTGATTTTGGGCTTTCATGGATGGTGAAGCACAATCCCCGGATTGATTGGCCGTCTGGGGTTGTGACGCAGTGGAGCGAAACCTGCCACCGGGAGTGCTTAGGATCCTCGGTTCCTCCCGGCACTACGGCTAATGAGGAGGTCAAAGTTCCCCCCAATCTATCGGCGGTGCCAAAGGAGTACCACGATCTTGCTGACGTTTTCAGCAAAGATCTGGCACTCACTCTTCCCCCGCACCGACCGTATGATTGTGCCATCGATTTGGTCCCGGGCGCTGAGTACCCGTCCAGCAGGCTGTACAACCTCTCACGTCCGGAACGCGAATCAATGGAGACCTACATCCGGGACTCCTTAGCTGCCGGGGCTGATCCGGAACTCCACCTCCCCGATGGGTGCTGGTTTCTTTTTTGTGGCAAGAAAGACGGCGGACTCCGTCCATGCATTGATTACAGAGGGCTGAACGAGATCACGGTTCGCAACCGATACCCGTTACCTCTGTTAGATTCAATGTTCACGCCCCTGCATGGAGCCCAAATTTCACAAATGGGATCTTAGAACGCGTACCACCTGGTTCGGATCCGGTAAGGGGAGACGAATGGAAGACGGCATTCAACACCCCGTTAGGTCATTTTGAGTACCTGGTCATGCCGTTCAGCCTCACTAACGCCCCCGCGACGTTCCAAGCTTTGGTAATGACGTCTTGCGGGACTTCCTGCATCGGTTCGTCTTCGTATATCTGGACGATATACTCATCTTTTCCCCGGACCCTGAGACCCATGCCAGCATGTACGTCAGGTCCTACAGCGGTTGTTGGAGAACCGGCTGTTTGTGAAGGGCGAGAAGTGCGAGTTCCAACCGCACTTCTTTGTCCTTCCTGGGGTTCATCATCTCCTCCAACTCCGTCGCCCCTGATCCGGCTAAGGTTGCGGCGGTGAGAGATTGGCCCCAACCAACAAGCCGCAGGAAACTACAGCAGTTCCTAGGCTTTGCAAATTTCTACAGGAGGTTCATTAAAGGTTACAGTCAGGTAGTTAGCCCCCTGACTGCCCTGACCTCCACCAAGGTCCCCTTCGCCTGGTCGGATCGGTGCGAAGCCGCGTTCCAGGAGTTGAAACGCCGGTTCTCGACTGCACCAGTTCTGGTGCAGCCTGATCCTGATCGCCAGTACATAGTAGAGGTGGACGCCTCTGACTCAGGGATAGGAGCCGTGCTGTCCCAGAGCGTGGAGGCTGATAAAGTCCTCCATCCTTGTGCCTTTTATTCCCGCAGGTTGACCCCAGCTGAACGGAACTATGACGTTGGCAATCGGGAACTTCTTGCGGTGAAGGAGGCTCTTGAAGAGTGGCGACACCTGCTGGAGGGGGCATCGTTGCCCTTCACGGTTTTCACTGACCATCGGAACCTGGAGTACATCCGGACCGCCAAGCGGCTGAACCCCAGGCAAGCCCGCTGGTCTCTGTTCTTCGGGCACTTTGACTTCCAGATCACGTATCGCCCCGGGACCAAGAACCAAAAACCAGATGCATTGTCCCGGGTACACGAAGAAGAAGCCAAAGCGGGGCTGTCGAACCCCACCGAGACCATCATCCCCGAGTCCACTGTCGTGGCCACCCTCACCTGGGACGTGGAGAAGACCGTCCGGGAGGCCCTGACAAGGAGCCCGGACCCGGGGACTGGCCCCAAGAACAGACTGTACGTCCCACCAGAGGCAAGAGCTGCCGTATTGGACTTCTGTCACGGGTCCAAGCTCTCCTGTCATCCCGGAGTGCGTATGGACCGTGGCAGTAGTCCAGCAGCGCTTCTGGTGGGCGTCCCTGGAAACCGACGTCCGGGACTACGTCCAGGCCTGTACCATCTGCGCCAGGGGCAAGGGCAGACCATCGGAGGACGACGGGACTCCTCCAGCCCCTGCCGGTGCCTCATCGCCCCTGGTCTCACATCGGCCTGGACTTCATCACGGGCCTCCTGCCGTCCCAGGGCAACACGTTATTCTCACGATAGTGGACCGGTTCTCCAAGGCGGCCCAGGAGACGGCAGACCTTCTGGTCCACTATCAACATCACTTTCACTGTATACCTTTTCCCAGTTTTGCTCCTGTAAATCCTTCTTTAGTGTGTTCATGTTTTCCTCTGTCCGCACTCGCCTGTATTTTATTTTCTCCTCTGGCTGATTCCGCCGATGGTTTCTATTATAAACGATGAAAACTGGTAGATGATCACTAATGTCATTGATTAATAATCCTCACAGTGTTATTCTCAATATCATTGCTGAATATATTATCAATTAAGGTAGCACTATGGGATGTAATTCTGCTTAGCCTGGTGATTTTTGGATATAAACTCATACTGTACATTATACTGATAAATTCATCTGTTATTTTATGCTTATTTGGATTGAGCAGATCAATATTTAAGTCACCACAAATGAACACAGTTTTTTGATTAGTTTTTGAGAACATTTTTCCCATACAGTCAGTGAATGTTTCAATACTAGATCCTGGTGCTCTATATATACAGCTGACTAATACATTTTTGCTTTTTTCTTCACATATTTCAATAGTTATACATTCTAATAAGTTATTGATGGACAGTTTCAGTTCTGTTCCTGGTGTTGTATATTTTGTAGTGCTGAAGTCCTCAGGTTAAATTTCAGTGAGATGTCTATCAGTGTCATGTTCGTTAAGAAACGCACAGTTAATGTTAAAGGACAATTTGTTGTAGTCAAAAAGTGATGTTACATAATTTAAGTGAAATGTTGTAAATAACAACAAAGCCAATGATATTGGTAACAGTTACAGTCAAAAAGGTAAGGAACAGCTGATGAATAAAATATGATTTCAGAGTCATGATAAACCTGTAATAGTATCATTAAGTATTCGTATCAGTACTCAGAATTAAAGTATTTTCAGATGTTGTTTTCCAAACTGAGATTATTTTCTTCAAGCGCGTATGATGATGAATTCTACTGAAACAAATGGGTAAGACTTTATATTTACTCTGTGTGTGTGAATTTACTCTGCATGATGGGCCGCAGCTTTCAGCCAATCAGTGGACAGCATTGACGGACGTATTTCGGTTAATGAGTAAATTACATGAAAGCCTGTAAAAATCCATAAAATAGCTGCATCATTGTTTAAGCCACAGTGTTCAAAACATATGAAAAAAGCAATGCCTTATAGTCCGTAAATTTCAGAGTGTGTGCATGAAAATCCCACATTGAGAGGTTGATATCACGCTGCTGTAAAGGGGTATCAGGTCTCTGAATTTCGGAGACGTTTTATGATTACAAGTACAAGTAAACCCTCGCTCACACTGCCTACGGTGTTATCGTTGCGGAGTACGGATGCGGGACCCGCAGAGAATTCAAGTAATTAAAAAGATACAAACTTCTTTCAGTGGCCACGGAGCTCTGCAACTGCGGTTACCCAAACCCTGCAGCGCTATTTTTCCACAAGAAGTCTATCCTTGCGGGCTGCCGGAGTGCACCGCATCAAAACAGCGAGCATAGTCTTCGGACCTGTTGCCGGAGTTGGCTGCAGCTCCACACAGCAGACGGGGGGCGGTGTGAGTGGCCTGCTGCAGCGCTTACCGAGCCCGCAGACTCGGTAAGCGCATCGGAGGCAGTGAGAGCAAGGCCTAAATGAATTGGGGATCGGGCCGATACCCAATACTGGCATTGGGATCGATGCATCCCTACTACTAATGGGCATAAATTAGAAGAAATACAGCACCACCAAGTGGTCTGAAGTGGTAATGTTTTGCACTAAATAGATGCAGCACACAGAGTGCAAGAATGCAATAATGTGAAGACACAAACAGACGGAAAAGTGGATTTTCACGCTGTTGCATTATGTTTGAGAAGATCATCCAGTGTAAAACCTGTGTCAAATCCATATGCAGATTCATATCAGCTCTGCTGTGGCGACTCCAAGCATCAAGTGAAAAGCTGAAAGAGCTTATTAACTTTAAATTAGCTAATGTTTTTTGAATAAAGACTAAGATCCCCATCACACATAGCACGAATGAGGTTGAATGGTGTCAGAATGACGAATCGGCCCACATCTGAAAAGTGTCGAGGTTCAGCCTGAAAATGTCAGACAGCAGTCTTAGAGCAGTCTATATGGGCGGGCCCATTCGCAGGGCTGCTTTGAATGTTTTGCACATGTGCAAAACACTCGTGACACATTCCAGGTGGGATGCCCATCCAACAGCAGTCTATGTGCAGTCTGAGCACGATCCCACTGCAATCTAGATATTCGTATGGTGTCATAACAGCAGTCACAACAATCTGATCGTGGTCAGCGGAACCCCGACATGGATCGGGCACGTCAGATTCTGATGACTGGATGCCGCTTGTGGCACGTACAACTTGCACCTCCACTGGATCCCATTCAGGGAGCACAAAGGATATGTTGATATGTACCATGTATGTGGCACGCATCCATCATGTGCAGTGGATGTGAACATTGCGCAATCAAACCGAAAGCACCATCTATCGCTGCGAGTCCATGCGACACTGTGTCTGTCAGGGGCTCAGCGCAGCACCCGGAACACAGCTGAACAGGATGTCACCCCTGTAATACACAGATTATGACATATTTATCATCTGACACTGTCGGAGGAATAACGGTGGAACTGTTTTTCCAGCCCATGACATCATAAGTAAGCATGTGAACTCACCTCCAGTACAGCCTCAGATGCGTTTCATAGCACAGGGCAGACAATGGCCAGGGAAGCCGCCCTCACTCCAGCTGCGCTGTATGCTGACGACATTGGCTCAAAAAATACCCTGTCCATCACGGCATAAATATGTCCCATATCAGGTGCAGTCCTGCAGCACGCCGTGCACCAGTGAACTAACTGGTCAGCTAGGAGCACAGCTCTCCCATGCACTCTGTTTTTGATGACACTGGCTCACAAATGCCCTGTCCATCACGGCATAAAAATATCCAATGCCAGCCGCTGTCCTGCAGTGCACCGCACACTGGCGATCCAACCAGTCACAGCGAAGCACAGCTCTCCCGTGCACTCTGTTTCTTGACGACACCGGCTCACAAATGCCCCATCCATCATAGCATAAAAATATTCCATGTCAGGCGTTGTCCTGTGGCACACTGCGTGCCAGTGAACCGACCGGTAGCACAGCTCTTCCGTACACTCCGTGTGCTCAATGCATCGCCGTGCCATGCTGTGTCCATGAGCACAGCGCTGACAGTTCATCATGTGTGGAAGAGGCATGTCCATCCTGCTACCGCTATGTCCTGCTCAGAGGTTAGTGCACACGAGGGAGCGAGTGGATGAGCAAATCGGTGTATGAGTGGGTGAGCGACTGAATGACTGGAATCAACACAGCCGTCCACCAGTCTGGACGCTTTATTTATGTTTCTGGTTCAGTCTAACAACAGTCTGTGTTTGGGCTGCAGTTGTACGGGTGTGCACAACTCTGTCCGGACTGGATTCGCCCACATTCCACATGGTTGTCTGGCAGTCCTACACAGCTGTCCGACTGTCTGTCCCGCCTGACTGTGCCTCTAGGTTTGGGTTTTTGTCCTGTTCTGGCTGATTCTGCCTGATTCCTGCACATTCTTGCTATGTGTGCTATGTGCTCAATTGATACATTGTGCTTGAGAAAATGGAGGAGCAGGAGGTCAAGCCAGAGTTTTTCCATTTATTTTAAATGTGTACTTTTATCCTATCTCTTAGAGATAGGGTGAGAAGTTCGGTCATCCGTGGGGAGCTTGGAGTAGAATCGCTGCTCTTTCACGTTGAAAGGAGCCAGCTGAGGTGGTTCAGGCATCTGGTAAGGATGCCTCCTGGGTGCCTCCCAAGGGAGGTGTTCCAGGCACATCCATCTGGGAGGAGACCTCAGGGAAGACCCCGGACTACGTGGAGAGATTATATCGCCATACTGGCCTGGGAATGCCTAGGGATCCTCCAGTCAGAGGTGGTTAATGTGGCATGGGCAGTGGTGGGCACAGATTATCAAAAAGTTAGCTTCGATAACAGATAATCAGCTAATTGAAAAGTTATCTTTTGTAAAGCTAAACCGATAAACCACCCAAAAATTTATCAGAAGCTACAGATAACTGATAAATTCCAGTATTGTCTCTGGTACACTTGCCGGCAGTTGCGAGGCACAGCAAAGCTCAACTCTCTACTCAATAACAACGTTGCCGTGAGTTGGTGGTCTTGGAAAATAAAGCAGTGCTGACTTATGGTTTGGTTTATAAATAAAATTAATACTGAGAGAATAAATCCATTAATGTCAATTCTGTCATTTGTACAAAGTTAAAATATAACATATATCTTTTAATGTTGAATATTGCACTAATTCTGAAGTTTTGTAATAAACACAGGCAGATGCGAAAGGGATTATGGGTAAAATGTGCCTCTGGTAACACTGATTGGTTGACTCATTTATTTTATGTAAACCAACGCATTCATGTGAGGTGTGTCGTGTGTTGGTGTTTACAGATAAATGTGCTTTTGTAAAATATGCCATTTTTTAATTTGTTAAAAAAAGGCATTTTCAAAAAAAAAAAAAAAAAAAAAAAGCCAAGTTGTAATTAGATAACTGTCTGATATAACCGGTGTCAAACTAAATAGAACACTGCCATGATCTACTGGTGCCGGGCGAATACTGCCATGAACACTACTGGCCAGTAGATGGCAGTAGAGACTGCGAAAACTTACCAAAACAAAATTCCAGATAATCCGTGTCTGCTACGTTTAAGATGTGTGGAATTTAATAAATACAAACTGAATTGCAGACATCTTATATATATTACTCTGGAACAAAGACAACAGACAGTGTTTGACATAAGCAGGACTCTAAATAGCAAACAGGAATCGATTGCAATGATTCCAATAATGAGAAGCAACCTGTGCCTCTGGATGACTTGGGTGATATTGCCAGCGTATCAGTATGGGGTCAAAAGAAATGAGCTTTTTTCTTTTTTGTGACCAGTTCTCCTTTGCCTGCAGAGGATAGAGCAGTTTCTTCTAGAACCAGCTCTCCTTTGTTTATGGAGGATAGAACTGTGCATCTACTACAAAGCATTTAGCAGGCAGGTGCTCAGCTGATTTTAGGTTTCATAAATGTTTGTAACTATTCAGCTTTGTTTACCATGTCTGCAAAAATACGTTAGCGGTCTAAAAATGATCGCACCAAAACATATCAGAAGATAATTAGTCTGATAATGGTTTTCAAAGTTATCTGAAAAGCTAATCTGATAATGAAAACATTATCTTTGATAATTAGCGGTTAGCAGAACTGTGCCCTCCACTGGGCATGGGAAAGGGAAGTCTGGGGTCCCCTGCTGGAGCTGTTGCCCCCGTGACCCTAAGCCGGAAAAGCGGCTGAAGATAAGTGAGTGAGAGTGTATTTTTATTTCTTATATTTCTTATTTGCTTAATACTTTCTGTACTGTGAATAAACACTGAATGGAAATTACTATTTATTTTTATTTGTCGATTTAATTCTTTATGAACAACTTGATGATCATCTGATCTTGCTGTGCTAAACCTTTTTGGGAACTTCCACGCTTCAGCATATTAAAATTTCAGATCTTTCAGTCTATTTTTCAGGGTTTCTGGGGGCGGGGCCAAAGCCAAATTCATGTAATAGGGTGAGGGTGGTGGCCAAGTGGATGTGTGCTTGTTTCCAGAGCAGAAAGTTCTTGGTTCCAGACCCCACCCCTGCCCACTCTCCATTTAATGTGAATGCTGAAGTGCATCTGTTGTAAAACCTGCGGTAAATCAATATGCAGATCCAGCTTGGAACTGCTGCGGTGACTTGAGTGAAAAAAGGGAGAAGTCAAAAGAACTTACTTACTAAATTCATAAAATAAAAGTTTGTGGCTACTGATGGCTACAGCAAAATGTTCTATTGGTTTAGCATTATCACAGTTGACTCAGTGGATTAGAGGTTAGCTGACTTTTAGGTCAGCTGTGTGAGCAGAGAGATCCATTGAGAAGTGCTTCATACCTTTTGTCCTATGTTCTACCTGAAACACAACGTATCAGTTAAATCTGTCAGAATTTTGTCACGGTTGAAAGTCAAAATGCAACCACTATAATGGCAAGATAACTCTTACCATGTTACAGCGTGTATGACTGAAAAGGATGATAAAATAAAGCAGGGAAGAGGAAAAGAGAAACTTTCCAAAAAGAAAACACACGCTGCTGCTGCTCCATGCAGGACAGATGATAGAAAACAAGTGAAAGCTGTGAGGCTGATGTTAAGGAGAAAAGCACAACAGGAAGAGATGCACAAACAAGAAAGAACAGAAGATATAAACAATACATTTAAAAAGTGGCTTAGGACTACAAGGGCTTACAGCGAAACTGCATGCACACACACACACACACACACACACACACAACAGTTTGCATGCTCACACAGAGAATGCAGAAAGGCATCTTGGTTAACCACAACTAGCTGATGATACTGTGGTCAGTAATGCTGTGTTTGCTAAATATTTTTTATGATTTGATTGCACAATATTGTATCCCACGTACAAAAACATACATTGTGTTCATCAAGTATGTTTTGTTTTCTTTTTGTATCTGCCAAGTTAACTTGTTGACTGTCCAAGAAAATAGAAGAAGAAGAAAAAAAAAACAGAAGTGATGATGATAATGGTTGAAAATGAAATGAATCTGTGATCCTCAGTCCTCTCTTGGAGGTTCCTCTCTTCTTCTCTCGGATTAGGGTTGCCAACCGTCCCTTGAAAAACGGAATCGTCCCTTATTTGGAAATAAAAGTGTGCGTTCCGTATTGACCTGAAACGGGATGCAGTTTGTCCCGTATTTCTGTGAGAATCAAAAAGTCTGTAAAATGTCAATGGAATTGACTGGCGCTTTATATGGAAACTTACGGTAAATTTGATCACAGCCTCTCTCCTGCTTTTCACCAATGAGCTGACAGACACGAGTTGACAATACAGAATCACTCTTATCTCATTGGTCGAGGGACATCTGCTCGCAAGAAGATACCGACGTCATGAGCCGACGACGGTCGCTGGAGGACAATAACAAAGCAGCATGGCTGATATCGATACAGACACCGACACTGGCACTGCAGATATGCCTACGGACAGCAATGTAACGTCGTTACTACTCCTCCTAAAAAAAAAAAAAAGAATGCAAAAATACAGGGGAGAATGAGAAAAGGAAAATGGCTGGGTGGAAAAGGTGCGCGACAACAGTATTGTTTACTTTTCAGACTTTATTTTTTGCACTTTTTATTACACTAAATGTGTAAATGTGCACTGTTACATTGTTTTGGATGATGCAAATTTTGTATTGTTTTTTTTTTGTTAATTTATACAATTTTAAGTTAAGCAATAGCACTACAGAGATTTATTTTTAAAGAAGACAGAATGCTCATATTGAAATTGTGAGTGAAAATTTATTTTGCACTAAAAATAAATTGCTAAATAATAATTTGTTTTCCACGTGTTCATATCAGAACAAATGCATGTATGCATCTACCTAAATTCAGGGTCAAGTCAACAGTCAAATGGTTAAAAATCATTTCACACAGACGCTGGGAAGGGTGAAGGCAATGGTCAGTCGGCCGGTCGGCCCTTGCGGTGAGGTGTCCCTTATTTATTTTTCAGAGTTGGCAACCCTATCTCGGATGCTCCAGTAGCATGGCGAAGGCTCCTGCTTCTCTAACAGAACTGGAGTCAAAGTCACCGGAGTCTCATATGGTCTCAGCACAGTGAATGAGGTCCTCCCTGTGCTCAAACACTGTGCTGATAGCACGGCTGTGAAAGTTCCACCTGACATCTGCTGCGGTGACGACATGTATATTGACAGCGCTAATTGTCCAGTCATATGTGGAAAAGAAACACTAAAACAATACAATTCGCTGTCAATATGCCGTTTTCTTCGGGGTCACCACAGCAGATACAGCCAGATCCGCATTGGTAACTGGCAAAAGTTTTACGCCGAATGCCCTTCCTGACACAACTCCAGTTCTACCTGGAGAAACACACACAGGCGCTGGTGTTCCAAAGAGGTCTCCCATCCAAATACTAACCAGGTCCTCAATGCTTATCTTATGAGATCTGAGGGATCAGGCTGACACAGAGCAGATCGGTTGCATATAGGGGCTTTTGTATACTGCAAAAAACAAAACAAAAACAATAAAAGTAAAGCTTATTAATTTTGAGTGCATACTCACCACACCATGGTCTGTCAACAACTGTCAGCGGTTGACAGAAAATATAAATTTACTTTGAGGTTCATTTGTAACCATTTTTGTAAAATTATACATCCTCTGAGAGATGTACAGGCATACAGCAACATGCAACCAAACAAAAGAGATTGACACCTCCACCTCTGCACACCTTGGACCCTGCACAGTCCAGACCAACTGATTTAAAATGTGATGCATATTATGTGACTTACGGTGCAACCAGAAAGTATTCACAGCGCTGCACTCCCACGTCTGATGATGTCACTGCAGGCCCGGGTGCCTCCGCTGCTGAAGATGGCACTGGGGTGCTGTCCGCCCCCATGTCTGATGATGTCACCACAGGTCTGGATGCCGCCACATCTAAAGACACCTCCCACAGCGGGGTTTTCCACCCCCGCCTCTGAGGACATTGTGGCGGGGCTGTTCGTCTCTGCCCTTGATATGGCGGGGTTGTCCTGTTGGCTGTGCACCCCGCTCACTTTTGTGCACTCCAAGGGACCGTGCTGCTGTCGCACTCATGACTCTGCAGAGGACTCCTGCCTCCTGACAAATCTACTGTCTCCACTGAGACCCCCTGCCGGCAGAACGGCCAGTCTCTAGACTCCACGAAGGACTCCTGCTGACCGAACAACCTCTTTCAAGACTCCACCCTGAACGGTCACAGGGCCGCTTCCCCTGAGCCGCAGGGGACATCACCATGGACTCCAGCCAGCATCATGGACGGTCTTTGGCTTCAGCTGGACGCCCAGCCGGCCTGCAGTCTCTACCTTTGATTGTGCTTGGACATTTAACCTTTTCTGTTCTCCTGCTTTGTTGAATCTGTGTCACTCGGGTTTTCCTGCTCTGGTTGTGGTTTTTGTGTTGCTTTCTTGTGTGATGTTTTTGTCCTATTTTTGTCCCATACCCACTGTTTTTGTGTTTGTTTCCATTCGGTTTTGGTGGGAGAGGTTGTTTTGGGCCATCGCTGTCGGCCTTTTGGGGGAAGAGGTTCCTGTTGTGTTTATGCATTGTTCAGTCCTATTTGTGTTTTTATATTTGCGTTTGGAGTTTTATTTCTGTTTTGGTCATTGTCCATTGACTCCCCCTGGTGACCGTTCTTAGTGTTGTCTGTGTCTAAGTCCATGTGATCTTTGATGTCTGTGTTACAATCTGTGTTCATAGTTGTCTTTGGTTATTTTGTCACTGTCTGCAATTTAGTTTCCTTTGTTATGGTGTCTTGTTTGTTAACTTCTTTCCCTCACCTCTCTTCAGGCTGTCATCACCCCAGTTTGTATTTAAGTCTGAGTTTGCCCCTGTGTTTTTGCTGGTTCTTTTGCGGTCGTCTCACATGGTTTCCTCCTGCATTTGAAAGTACACTGAGAATTGTCACCTCCTGTTGCTACTGTGTCTAGATTATTGTGTTGAATTTTTCCTGGTATACTCTGTGACTGGACCCCAAGTTTTTGTTTGGACTCTGTATCCTTGTTCCTTCATGTCACTTGTTTGAACTGTTTTGTCATTTTGTGGAACATTAAATCACCTTGTTTACAAAGATGGCTAACCTTGACCTATTTTGAGAGGTCAAAAGGTCACATTCTGTTTCCTTTTTTAAGCACATATGGTTGAGGGTATTTTTGTATTGTGCTATATTTTATGTTGCAGCCTTTTATGTTGCATCCACACAACACCCTATAATGACAATACAAAAAAAGTGTTTTTTTTAGATTTTCACAAATTTATTAAAAAAACAAAAACAAAAACTGTTAAATACTGTTGTGTATTTAATAGTATACAGTGTATCCAGAAAGTATTCACAGTGCTTCACTTTCTCCACATTTTGTTATGTTACAGTCTTATTCCAAAAAGCAGGGGTGTGGCCAAGTGGTTACTGCACTTGGTTTCAGTGCAGAAGGTTCCCAGTTCAAACCTCTCCCCTGCCACACTTCTCTATGTACTGTGGAGTATTGTGTATTGTGGAAATGCATCTGGCAAACAGCACACCTGGAAAGTATTCACAGCGCTTCACTTTTTCCACATTGTTATATTACAGCCTTATTCCAAAATGCATGAAATACATTTGTTTCCTCAAAATTCTACACACAATACCACATAATGACAATGTGGCAAAAAAAGTGTTTTTTTTTTGTTTATTTATTTATTTTTTTTTTTTAGATTTTTGCAAATAAGAAATGTACATAAGTATTCACAGCATTTGTCATGAAGCTCAAAATTGAGCTCAGGTGCATCCTGTTTCCACTGATCTTCCTTGAGATGTTTCTACAGCTAAATTGGAGTCCACCTGGGGTAAATTCAGTTAATTGGACATGATTTGGAAAGACATACACCTGTCTACATATAAGGTCCCACAGTTGACAGTGGATGTCAGAGCACAAACCAAGCATGAAGTCAAAGGAATTGTCTGTAGACCTCTGAGACAGCATTGTCTTGAAGCACAAATCTAGGGAAGGATATAGAAATATTTCTGCTGCTCTGAAGGTCCCAATGAGCACAGTGGCTTCAATCATACATAAATGGAAGAAACTCAGATCCACCAGGACTCTTCCCAGAGCTGGCTGCCCGTCTAAACTGAGCGATTAGAGGAGACGGGCCTTAGTCAGGGAGGTGAACAAAAACTCGATGGTCACTCATAGCATTCCCCTGTGGAGAGAGAACTTTCTAGAAGGACAACCATCGCTGCAGCAATATACCAATCAGGCCTATATGGTAGAGTGGCCAGACGGAAGCCACTCCTTAGTAAAAGGCAAGTGGCAGGCTATGTGCCTGCCATGTGGATTGGAGTTTACCAAAAGACACCTAAAGGACTCGCAGACCATGAGAAACAAAAATCCCTGGTCTGATGAGACAAAGATTGAACTCTTTGGTGTGAAGGCCAAGCGTCATGTTTGGAGGAAACCAGTCACCATCCCTACAGTGAAGCATGGTGGTGGCAGCATCATGCTGGGGGGGGGTTTCAGTGGCAGGAACTGGGAGACGAGTCAGGATTGAGGGAAAGATGAATGCAGCAATGTACAGAGACATCCTGGATGAAAACATGCTCCAGAGCGCTCTTGACCTCAGACTGGGGCAAAGGTTCATCTTTCAGCGGGACAGTAACCCTAAGCACACAGCCAAGATATCAAAGGGGTGGCTTCAGGACAACTCTGTGAATGTCCTTGAGGGGCCCAACCAGAGCCCAGACCTGAATCTGACTGAACATCTCTGAAGAGATCTGAAAATGGCTGTGCACCGACACTCCCCATCCAACCTGATGGAGCTTGAGAGGTGCTGCAAAGAGGAATGGGTAAAACTGCCCAAAGATAGGTGCACCAAGCTTGTGACATCATATTCTAGAAGATTCATGTTGTCATTATGGGGTTTTGTGAGTAGAATTTTGAGGGGGGAAAAAAAATGAATGCACTCCATTTTGGAATAAGGCTCTAACATAAAATGTGAAAAAAGTGAAGCGCTGTGAATACTTTTTGGATGCACTGTATCTTTTCACTTTGTCCCTCTGAATGGAAAAACAAGTTTGATATGGTGGACACTGTAAATAAAAACAAACATTAAAAAATTATACTGACATCAAAGATTGAGAGTTTTCAATATAACTGCAGTTTCTGCAATTACAGATTAACATACAAATTAAGGATAAACTTTTGTAAAGTAAATACATTTGCATGTATTTATGTGGCCATATTACATGTACATAACACAATTTGAGAAAGGATAACACACAAAGAAATTACTTTTTTCCACTGTGGTTCTCAGAAACAGAAGAAGATGCAACAAGTAAAAAGGCACAACAAAAAAATACAGCACATTTAATCATACAGTTTTCTGCATTGTGACACTGAAAACAGGGCAAACCCCTCCTACAGCCACTGAGCACTGTGCAAAAACACGAACTCCAGAAAAACTCAAGTGTTTGCACATGCACATTATAACAATAAACATAAACTCTTATAAGAAAATATTCTTTGAATCTTGTTCTGGACATTTCTTTTTGACAGCATGCAGCCCTCACAGCTCTGTATTTGTGGTATTTCATGTGAAATATTAAATGTGTTGAAAAGATATCTTTTGTAAACCAGATTTGACCAACCAGTGAAAAATTAATTTGGAGAAATTTCACCACAATAATCAGGATCACCTCTGTTTAAAGCTTCAACTGAATGAATCACCCATTTGATTAAAGAAATTTTGTGACTTGTTGATAATGTAGCCCCATTTTTACTAGTTTAAAAGTGTATTAAAAGACGTTCAGACGGATATCTCTCAGTTTTCAACCAAAAATCAGCGTTGAAATTACATCTTGTGCTCACTGGGTGTGTTCAGTCTCATCAAACTCAAAAGTTTTTGCCCGTTTGTTTGTTTGATTGTGAACACTTGGACACTTGGAACCCACAATTTTTTTATATATCGTTTTTATAGAAGATTCATATCCTGATAACAAGAACTGATTCAGTTTTCAAGGTCAAAGTCAGGAAAATATTGGAAAAATCCCTATCCTTTAACACTGAACAATTTTTCAAAAATTCTTAACTATCAAAAAAACCCAAATTTTTTTCATATTTGAGACCATTATGTAGGATGGTGTCCTTTATCGACTGACAAAGTCTGATCCAGATTACAGATTTTGTTGGCCTCTGAAAACCCCATTTAATGTATATTCTACATTATATCTTAATCAAACACACCCCGGTCACTCTCATATTTGAATGTGTGGTGCAGACTGACACTCACTATCACCTGACAAAGTTTGATCCGGATCTGATTAGGTTTGTGGATTTTATGAACATTTGAATATAATATTGAAAGGCCCATTTGGTGTATATTTTTTACATTATATCTCAAACAAAAGTGCCTCAATTACTCTTATTTTTCTGTTCTGAATTCACCTACACCACCAAAATTGGATGGAGGTTCCAATTTTATGCCTGTTTGTCTATTTTCCAGTTATCGGTTGGAAACCAAGTGCCATAAATCAATGACAAATTGTGCATAGCAGAGATAACCAGTGTTCTGTGAAAATTGCCTGAAAAAGAATTCAGAAACTGAACAAGTTGGAAAAAAACACACAAAACACCACAAAAAAAAAAACCCTTTGATTCAGTTGCATGAAATAAATATATACTCCCAACATTTGATCACGTCTAATTTACCTAATGAAAAGTCACTTCTTTGAACTTGAAAATTTTTTCCAAGGTAAAAAATTGTGGAATTGGAAACTAGTGTTGGCGGAGGTTTGTGCTCGATAAGTGCTGTGCTCTAGTTTGAGGTTGTGTTACCTGAGTTTCGGACTCCATGTCAGCATTATTTTTGGCATCTTCCATTTTGCTGAGTCACCACAACGGCTCTAGTATGGATCCAGATATTGATTTGGCAGAAGGTTTATGCTGAATGCCCTTCTTGATGCAACTTTGAATGTACAATATGAAACAGATTTATTTATTGGGAGACAAGTATGCTTACTGTCCACATACTGAGTAGATAATGCCTTCTTACTTAACTCGGTCTTGTTTCTTCCTGTCTGAGTTGTTTGCTGGGAGAACTGCACCTCTTTGATCGGTCAAGCTGCTGTCATCTACCTCCAGACTGCAGTATCGCCCCACCTACTGCCCACTGAGAAGACATTCCCCAATTGCCACATCACAAATATACAAACTCTCTAAGAAATTTAATAAGTCAGTTGAGTGTGAAATGTCTTGAAGATTAAGAAGGCATCCACTTGGTGTAATTGTTACGACTTGGATGAGTGAGAACCTGTGATGACACTCACAAACTCTACACAATCTGTCTCTCTGGAGCTCTGATCTATAACTTTGAAGTGTTGTGTAGCATTCTTGGGATGGTGTGTGTTGTAATGTCATACCATATCAATAATTTTCATTGAACTGAACTGAATAATATACATTTATTTACTTTAAGCTGTTGTTTGAAGGCACTGCTAAAGATTCATCTTTCATAAAAAGATTTCCATTTCAAAAATCAATGTCTTGTGGTATCAGGGATTTCCTGTATGGCTCTCTGGCAACCACTTAGCATTAATATTGACAAAATTACCACTTTAGGAAAAGTAAAAGCATATTTATGGCATGTCTGTGCTACTAGATAATCGAGACAGTGGTGAGGGAATGACCAAATGGGAAAGAATTTAGGTCTTTGACATTAAACCGAGAACATAAATTCAATGCGATAATAAAACAGTCCAACAGGGAATAAGACTCAGTGAGCCAAACAGGCAGGATACTCCATTTAAGGGTGATTCTTAGACTACGGGCACTTATTATGTCCTTTGATCATATTGTATGAAAAACAGAAAAAAGGGGAAATTTCACACTTTTATAGTTATCTTTACAATGAAAGTGTGTTAAGAAATTTGTTCTAGTAGTCTATGATGACTTTTTCACTTTTTTTCAGCATCATTATATGCAAATATTGCCGTTTTGTGCTTGTCCTACACCCAGACTTTTGATCTTCAATGATAAAAATGAATGGTAAAGAAACGTTTTTCCTAATGTTTTAAAATATCTCTGAATAAAATATCAGTAAAATAATCAAAACATAATTGGGGTATTCAATGTCATACAACTGTTGAGATTTTTTTTTAAACAAAATGTAGTTGTCCCACACTATTGCCGTAATTTCCACCACAACACTGTAATGTCCCTAAACAGTTTGTATGAAAGATTGTTTGGGTAGTTTCTATGGAGATAAACAGTGACATCAGAGCACATGTATATAGCGCCAAATCACAACAAACAGTTGCCCCAAGGCGCTTTATATTGTAAGGCAATGGTGTGGTGGAAATTACAATTACAAGGCCAATAGTGCCCGTAGTTAAAGAATCACCCTTAAACACATGCAAGTTAAAAAACACTCACCTCAGTTTTAAAAGCTGCTACAACCCAGATTATATATTAAAGTATTTTGAAATGTACTACAATGTTTGAACACACCAACTTTGTTTTGATGTGGTTGTAAAATGTTTCCTGACTTACATATAGTGCATCCAGAAAGTGCATCTTTTGGCAGCAATTACAGCCTCAAATCTTGTTGAACATGATGCCACAAGCTTGGTGTACCTATCTTTGGGCAGTTTTGCCCATTGCTCTTTGCAGGAACTCTCAAGCTCCATCAGGTTGGATGGGGAGTGTCAGTGCACAGACATTTTCAGATCTTTCCAGAGATGTTCAATCAGATTCAGGTCTGGGCTCCGGATGGGCCACTCAAGGACATTCACAGAGTTGCCCTGATGTCACTCCTTTAATATCTTGGCTGTGTACTTAGGGTCATTGTCCTGCTGAAAGATGAACCGTCACCCCAGTCTGACGTCAAGAGCGTTCTGGAGCAGATTTTCATCATCATCATTTCATTCCCTCCATCCTGACTAGTCTCCCAGTTCCGTCTGGCCACTCTTCCATACAGACCTGATTGGTGGATTGTTGTAGAAATGGTTGTCCTTCTGGAAGGTTCTCCTCTTTCCACAGAGGAACACTGGAGCTCTGACAGAGTGACAACCGGGTTCTTGGTCACCTCCCTGACTAAGGCCCTTCCCTGCTGATCACTTAGTTTAGATGTGTGGGCAGCTCTGGGAAGAGTCCTGGTGTATCTGAACATCTTCCATTTATGGATGATGGAGGCCACTGTGCTCACTGGGACCTTCAAAGCAGCAGAAATGTTTCTGTACCCCTTACCAGATTTGTGCCTTTGAGACAATCCTCTCTTGGAGGTCTACAAATAATTCCTTTGACTTCATGCTTGGTTTGTATTCTGACATGCATTGTCAACTGTTGGACCTTATATGTAGACAGGTGTGTACCTTTCCAAGTAATTTATACCAGGTGGTCTCCAATTAAGCTGCAGAAACATCTCACGAATGATCAGTAGAAACAGGATGCACCTGAGCTCAATTTTGAGCTTCACAGCAAAATGAATGAAATTCTTTTTTCCCCCTAACAATTTTACACACAATACCCCATAATGACAATGTAAAAAAAAAGATTTTGATTTTTTTTTTCAAATTTATTCAAAATAAAAAAAGACTAAGAAATCGCATGTACATAAGTTGCGAGTTGGACATACCATTTTAACTTTGGTATTAAATTATTGGCCAGATACAAATATGTATCTAATGTAATGTTAAATGCAAATAAGCCACAGCTAGTCCTTTGTCCCAAATGCAACTGAGAATTAAAAATCAATATTTTTTTCACTAAAGAATAAATCATGAAATAAAGAAAAAAAAAAAAAAAACTGCCACCCTGTTCCTGGTGTAATGAAACTGAACCATAATTAGGTTAAATCTCAACAAACTATCCTGAAAAGTGTAAAACAATAATTAGGGAATAACCCTGTTGTGTCTGATGATGGGTGGACGTTCATGCTGGGTTATACGGTCGAACATACAGCTTTACCGGCGATGTGTAGCAGAGCTGGTAAAAAGTACTTTTACCAGCGCCACGTTTGCAGAGCTGGTAAAATGGCTATGTTCGACCGTATAACAGTATGAACGTCAGCACATCATCAGACACGAGGGGGTTATTCCCATTCTAATCCAATTCCATTGTTTGCACGGTTTATTTTTCTGTAGGTAATTCAGTCAGCGAGGCTTACCGTGGAGCAGTGAGCGTCTCTCCAACAGCGGTCAGGGAGTAATCCATAAAATATGAAAAACCATCAAACGTGAAACGGTAATTCTGTATAAGAATCCACATCAATACTTTCGGACGGTATTTTAATTTCACCAATTTCGGTGGTGGCAGCGGCACGCGACTTTCTCTCACTCTGATCTAACAGCGCTAAGAGCTAACAGCTAGCAGCACGTGCAGCCGGTGTTCTGACGAATTGTGCATCTCAGCGCAGTTGCGTGCAGAGGACAGGAATGACATTCAACAGTAATGACATCTCATCAGAACACCGGTCAGAGCTCGGAGTAATACATCTTTGGCCACCATTCCACAGATATTATACGCCTGATATGTCACACGATTAACCAATCAGATTCGTGGAAAAAATGTAATTCGACTTGAATTAGTTTTATTACTTTTGATAAGCAATGAACTTCAAGATTTTCATCTTTGTTAACTGTTCAAAGCCACTGACTATTCTGAAGCATTCTGTAGTTAATGCATTCATATTCATGCGTCAATACTGAGATGAAAACAGAAATTGGGGGGGGGGGTGCTGAGACATGTTTCTTATGTTGTGGTGTTTTAAGTAACTGGCAAACAACCTGTGAGCAAACAAGCCACCAAAGTCCCGAATACAGTGATAGGAGAAAATATAACATAAAAATACAGACACACAAAAGCAGCAGGGGTTTCAGGAGAAGTTTCCCAGATCAAACGGGCTGACATATGGTCAGTAGACCACTGCACTGGGTGGAACCAAGTGTGTGTCTGTGTGTGCGTGAGGGTGGGGCTGTTAAAAGCTCTGACAGAGAGGACCGATCAATGAACCAGTGGTTAGACACAGTTGAAACTCAATATTCTGTTTCACTGTTTGTCCTGCTGCTTTTGAAACGTCACTGTGTTTCTGTGTCCATGGCTGAGTTTGTATGTCACATACAACAGACAGGAGGGCTACAATTTAGAGGCAAGGGAAAAAAAAAAAAACAGCATAAAGGGTCCTGTTTTAACAACCTGTAGCACACGCTCAGAGGAGCATATCACAAGTACATGTGTAGCACGTCCCACGCAGCTGTGCTATTTGTACAGTGCATAATCTGAGTGCAAAATAAAACACAGGGTACAAAGAGATCGTTGTTCAGTCTGCTAATTAATAATAGGCGTGGAAATTAAACCAATCAGAATGTTATCTGTTATTCACTTTCAGAATTGTGCACGCAGGAACCTGATTTATTGCTATTTAGAGGTTTTCTGGTGAGGAGACAGATCTGCATGCAGCACACATTGCAGAGCATCCCCTGTAAAAAGAGATCTTGATCTCAATGGGACTAACCTGGTTAAATAAAGGTTAAATTAAATAAAACATTATGAGCACAGCATCCACTGTGCCCTGAGGTGAAACAGGTGAGTTTATCATTCCTGCAAGACCTCTTCTTCATTTCCTTCTACCTGTTCTCCTCTACATCACATCAGACACGGATGCACCCAGGGGTGAAAGTAAGATTAGATTCTTGCAGGAACTGTGCTACTCAGACATGACAGACATTCCCCTTCATCACATGCAGCATTTGGTACATTCTCCTTTTGTCAGAATCTGTCATTTGTAAATTTGTTCTGGGACTTCTTGTAAAAGTGTTCTGCCGTTTGCAAACGTCTTTTTGCACTTCCCAGCCACCATAACGGTATATGATTCGTCACCATTCATGCCCCGTGGTGGGAGATTGGGGGGGGGGGGGTCCTTTAATTTATCACCGAGTGTGTCTATTATAGTTAAATTTCGATTCAAATGAAGATAGGAATATTCTTGTGAATCTCTGTAGATACTGGTATAGTTGCAGTTTCAGCTGCAGTCTGCCAAAAGGTACATGAGAGATGAAAGCCCAGATTTGATCTGTACTGTTGTATGAAAATCCTTCTCTGCTCCACTTCACTATGAGGCTATGAGCAGTGGTGGAAGAGACAGAAGTTGCATTGTACACAATTTCTTCAGAGTTGTCTTTGGTATTTTGGTGGCTTCCCTCACTAGTATCACACATGGTCAGATAGATTTATTGTACAGTGCCACTGTTACATTTTAGCAACGTCAAATCAAAACCCAATGATGCAGGAAGAGGATGAGTAGATGATAGGTGCAAAACAAGGTGATTTGTTATTATCCCCAAAACCAAAACAGCAAACAATGTGAATGAAACGTGAATAGCAAAAACCCAGAGAACCTTCAACAAGGAAAACTAACATGAAGGGCCAGAGCAAAAAATGAACAAGTAGCAAAAACCAAAAGAAGCAGCAACCGGTAAAGACAGAGGAACATAATTACTCATGAGCCAACTCACGGGGAACCACACAAAGGAACTGGCAACCAGCAGGAAAACGGTGAGGATTTAAATGCAAAACGACTAATCAAAACAGGTGCGCAAAATGAGAACAGGAACCAAAAAGCAAGGTGACAAAAAAAAAAAAAACAAATCATATAAATAACGTGATAAATATAAATCGTGATAAATAACCTAGTGGACATCAAAGAGTGAGTGGAAAATAAATAATCACAATTACCAAACATAACCACAGAAGAGGAGAAATCATAATACAAAAACTAATGTAAAACTCAGAAGTGAACAAAAAGCAAAAAGGTAGAAACCAATAGTGAAACTGAGAACAAAAACAGGAGGTGATCACAACATGAATCAGAACTCAATCACGACAAAAACCTAATCCAGAACTAAAGCAGCAAAGCAACGTGGAACTCAGAATAGCCAGTGCACACATGATGACAACGAAAAGACACAGAAACAGGGACCGGGGACAGAAACAGAAGACCAACACAGACAGGGGACTTATAACAAACATCCAAAAACACACACACACGAGGCATGGAGATGAGACCCCCCAAGCACACACAGACAAACACACACATACACACACAGCAGGTCTGGCGATGACCACATATCATATCACATAATCAAAAACATGCTGGACTGAAAATGCAAACCATAACCACCCGGACACACACACACTAATCACCACCACCACATTGTTTGTATTTCTTAAAGATTGATGGAAATGACATCCAGACATAATCAGTGACTTAGAAATGTTCATGTATCCACCCCTGTCTTGTCTAAAGAAAACTGGCTGTAAAAGTGATGATTTACTGTAATTTTATAAAAGGGTGCTGATAATTGTATCCAGCATACATTTTATGTCAGAATTTTTTAGTTTCACTTTATGAAAGCATTTTGTTTTGTAGTTGTTACCAAATAACTTTGGACATTAAAATATTTTGATTAAACAAAATTGCTTTGTTTGCATTTGTTTCTAGCCATATATTAAAATCTGTACATAAAATATAGGGGTACCAACAATTTTGTCCAAGAGAGTGTCCATAAAATGTATGTCGCCCTCTCTCTGAAGGTAGGGAAGGTGCAGCAAACAGCAGCTCCTTTCCGTTTAAAGTTACAGGCACAGAAACAGGTTGTTTCATACAGCAGGTTGTCAGGGTCGTGTCACCTGTCTGTGGAAGCAGGCCTAAAACTGTACAGTATGCTTTAAAAACACCTAGTGATGTCCTACACACACCTCTTAAGCAAGATCTAACATACTATAGAAGACAACAACACCAGGCCTGAAAGACAAAAATGGGAGGAACAAAAAAATCTTAACTCCACCACTTTATGGAGATTCACCCAAAAATTTCATAGAAGGCGTTCCATGTTGGAGCCAACATTCCCATCAAGTTTTGTGAAAAACTGGTTCATTGTGTCAGCAATCTAACACGCACAAAACACACAACCAAAAATCAACAACATCACAGTGGAGGAAAAAACTCCACAGAGTTGGAGAAACACCAAAATCCGCTGGACAAGACACCAAAAGAAAGAGAAGCTGTGTTGTCTCGACACGGTCAACCTCATTTCATCAACATGTGGGAATTCCAGCACTCTGCCAGTCAATTCCGAAACATAATTACACACACACACACACACACACACACACACACACACACACACACACACACACACACACACACACACACACACACACACACACACACACACACACACACACACACACACACACACACACACACACACACACAGAGCCAGGAGTTGTGTGAGGGGCAATCTGACTGAATGGCCTATCACCATGGTAACAGCAGCACTCCATCAGTCCATTCAGGGAACAGATGGCCGATGTGCAACAGGAGGCATATGTTTCAATGAACACGCACGTACACACACACACACACACACACACACACACACACACACACACACACACACACTCACAACACTGTCTCATTCACACACACACACACACATGGATGTGCATGCTCTCAGAGGGAGGGTTTTGAACAACCAGTAGCATATGTTCCACTAGTCAGAGTCCATTCATCCAACGACAGTGAGGGAGGAATGAGGAGGGACGGAGATGGGCGAAAGGCAAAAGGGGAGGGAAAAATGGAGATGAAAAGAGATAAAGGGGGATGATAAAACGAGTGGACAGAGAGCTCCTGCGCACGGCTGGAGACAAACGCTCTGAGCGATGCTGCTGACATGGTGTCAAAGAGTGAGGCCACATCTTTGTCTTTCATTCTTCATGAATTGGAGCAGGTTACAAATTGACAAAAACGCACACTCTGTTGAGAAACCTGTTCTTAATTTCTGCAAATCAACTCATGAAAGCCAAACTCAGACCACTGCACCTTTCATTATGTGCATGTACAATGTTTACAGTGAGAAGGAGCAGGCACTTGAAGTAACAGCAGTAATAACTGTTTAATACACGGTAATCGCTTTGCAAAATAATTTCTGATTTAGTATCAAAGGACGATGAAAGGTCAAAGAGGAGATCCAAATATCTATCAAAATATAACTGACTCTTCCTTGAGTCAGTTAAATTTACCAAATTTCCTTGAAATCTGTTTTTTTTTTTTTTTTTGTAATATGCTTCTGATGAACTAACTGAGAGGAAGACAGACACACAGGCAGGCAAAGAGTCAGGCAGATGACTGTCACAATTTGAACTGTTTGGTGACAGTAATGCCTTTTAATAAAACTAGAATTTTACACAGAAGAAATAAAATCTAAATGAAAGTGTCCAACAGCTTCATAGCAGGTCGACAACCGACCGAGTCTGTGTATGTGTGTGGTCAATGTGTACAAAGAGTTCATGTATCAGGGTGAAATTTGGTTCACTGGAGTAAGCGGTTGAAGATGAGTGAGTGAATGTCACCTTATTAAGACAATGTTGGTTGTATTTCAATTCTATTGGTAGCCACCAGAGGGCTGCTTGAATCCTTGTGTCCATGATATCTTAACAAAGATTTGAAATTTGGTACACAAGGTCAAGTAAAGATACCTCAAAAAAGTTCAACACTGTTTTTCGATTCTTTTTGTGGCCACCAGGGGATAGAGTCTCCATGTGTAATATTTTGACAAAGACTTTGTGTCTCAAGGCGAAACACCATACACAAGATCTCCTCATTGACCTTGGATAAGTTTGACATTGGGCACATTCTGATTCTCAGCGTGGACACCATGGGTAACAGTCTCTGAAACACTGTGGATGTAGTGTCTTTACAGACTTCATACATGAAAGTAAAACCTGGTGCACAAGGTCACCTCACTAAAACCTTGTTTGAAAGAAGGCTTATTTCAATTCAAATTTTGCCAACTAGGGTGCAGTTTCTGAAACCTACAGTGCGGCTAAGAAGTATTTATTTAGTCCCTGATTGTGCAAGTTCTCCTACTTAGAAAGATGAGAGAGGTCTGTAATTTTCATCATAGGTACACTTCAACTGTGAGAGACAAAATGAGAAAAATATCCAGGAAATCACATTGTAGGATTTTTAAAGAATTTATTTGTAAATTATGGTGGAAAATAAGTATTTGGTCAATAACAAAAGTTCAACTAAATATTTTGTAACATAATCTTTGTTGGTAATGACAGAGGTCAAACATTACCTGTAAGTCTTGACCAGGTTTGCACACACTGTAGCTGGAATTTTGGCCCATTCCTCCATGCAGATCTCCTCGAGAGCAGTTATGTTTTGGGGCTGTTGCTGGGCAACACGGACTTTCAACTCCCTCAACAATTTTTCTATGGGGTTGAGGTCTGGAGACTGGCTTGGCTACTCCAGGACCTTGAAATGCTTTTTATGGAGCCACTCCTTTGTTGCCCGGGATCATTGTCATGCTGGAAGACCCAGCCACGTTGCATCTTCAATGCTCTCACTGATGGAAGGAGGTTTAGGTTTAAAATCTCATGATACATGGCCACGTTCATTCTTCCGTTAACACAGATCAGTCATCCAGTTCCCTTTGCAGAAAAACAGCCCCAAAGCATGATGTTTCCACCCCCATGCTTCACAGTAGGTATCTTCTTGGAATGCAACTCACCATTCTTCTTCCTCCAAATACAACAAGCTGAGTTTTTACCAAAATGTTCTATTTTGGTTTTGTCTGACCACATGATATTCTCCCAATCCTCTTCTGGCTCATCCATATGCTCTCTGGCAAACTTCAGATGGGCCTGGACATGTACTGGCTTAAGCAGGAGGACACGCCTGGCACTGCAGGACTTGAGTCCCTCTCTGCGTAGTGTGTAGCCTTTGTTACTTTGGTCCCAGCTCTCTGCAGGTCATTCATCAGGTCCCTCTGTGTAGTTCTGGGATTTTTGTTCACCGTTCTCATGATCATTTTGACCCCACGTGATGAAATCTTGCGTGGAGCCCCAGATCGAGGGAGATTATCAATGGTCTTGTATGTCTTCCACGTTCTTACAATTGCTCCCACAGCTGATTTATTCACACCAACCTGCTTGACTATTGTAGATTCACTCTTCCCAGCCTGGTGCACAGCTACAATTTTCTTCCCGGTGTCCTTTGACAGCTCTTTGGTCTTGGCCATGGTTGAGTTTGGAGTCTGACTGTTTGAGGCTGTGGACAGGTGTTTTTATACAGATAACGAGTTCTAACAGGTGCCATTAATACAGGTAACAGGTGGAGGACAGAACAGCTTCTTAAAGAAGAAGTTACAGGTCTGTGAGAGCCAGAAATCTTGCTTGTTTGTGGGTGACCAAATACTTATTTTCCACCATAATTTACAAATAAATTCTTTAAAAATCCTACAATGTGATTTCCTGGATTTTTTTTTCTCATTTTGTCTCTCATAGTTAAAGTGTACCTATGTTGAAAATTACAGACCTCTCTCATCTTTCTAAGTAGGAGAACTTGCACAATCAGAGACTGACTAAATACTTTTTGGCTTCACTGTAGTCTATGTCAGAACTCCACATAGGCTTCATAAATGGCAGAGCAGGTGAAGTCTTGCCCTTGTTTGTTTAACCACTGAAAGAATCTGTAACTCCCTCCACCGTAGAGATAAGTTCATCTACCTTGTTGGTGGAATTATTACATGTTTGAATGAGCTTTTAATTTTTAAATCCCAGTTACATAGAACAATTTTGTGTCCAGATGAAGCTGTGACAGTCATCAGCTTTCTTCTTCCACCACTATTCAACGGTATACTGTGGACACAAATGGACTGTGAAAGGTTCTGGTTGACCGTCAGTCGGTCAGTAAAATAGCTCTAAGGACATACATGGCCTTCACTCCTTTGATTCTGATCTTACTTATGATGTTTGGACCTGACTCTTTTTAATTTTGATCTTTGGTCCAAATCACTGAGTTGTGAACTTTGTTACCAATTCCTTTGATTCCAAACCTGGATTTGATGTAGTCTCCTTTGACCCTGATTAAGGAGCAGATCTGGCCTTTGAATCTCAAGGTGTGAGCTTTGAGCTTGAGTGATGTATCTGATTTGGATCCTGTCATTAATGATCAGTTTTGGTACTGGTGATCAAAGCAATCAAGATCTAAGTTTGGTGATAGTGACAGATGATCATACCTCTTGATCGCGATTTCTTTGATCCCTCTTACAGGATCAAATGACAATGAAAACAACCTCGACAGTGAGTTTGAAAGATCAAAGAATAGCCTTTAGTTACAAACATAAGTGATCAGAACCAAAGAACACAAATCAAGATAGGTAGCTTGCATTATACTGCTCAACAGCAGGAAGAATCTTCAACACGTTTACAGAGAATATGTAATTGCTCCCTTTTTAAGTCGTTATTTTTCTCTCTTCCCTTTTTAATGACTTCCTCCATCACCCTGAGTCCTGTCTGGAGCGTGTGCACTCAGACTGGTGACTCACACAAAAAAAAACAGCAATCTGGGAGTTGCTCTTTCTGCGTTTTAGCCTCAACTAAAGAAAGGAGTTTTTATTTATATTGTCTGCTGTAAATACTCAGAGGCTGTATTTGTCCACTTTAGTTCTGTGTATTTTTGGATGCCTGTGTCACTTTTGGGCGTGCCACAACAAAATGGATTCAAACAACAAAAAATAATGGAGCCAAGATTTGTGTGTCTTTGTGTGCGCGTGAGCATAAGAGAAAATACAAACTTTCTCCTTTGCATGTCTCTCTTAATAGAAAAAAAATAGCTTGTACAAACTGTGACACTATAAATGCCCGATGTGAGGCACAAAAAGGTGACATTAAATTTAATCATTAAAAACAAGTATTGCTCTGTATTATTATTTGTTTGCTGAACTAATTTTCATCTGTGATCAAGAAGCTGATCCTGCAAGTAAGAAAATGAAAACAACAATTGGGAGGCACTCACATAATAACACAGTATCTGAAGGTACTTGTTAACTTACTATATAATTTGTTTAGACAACTGGTTGGAACTTGGAAATGTGTTATTCAGTACTGAGGTTGTGGTTGACCGTTACGTCTCCTCACGTTATTTACACACAACCAATACTGTAAATGCATTTCTATATTAAAAAGGCTTCAGCTGATATGACAATGAAAGTGTGTGAAAAGTAATAATCCAAATTTGAAACTTCTTACAAGCACTGAGGTCCTGATATACAGTGAGGCAAAAAAGTATTTAGTCAGTCCCTGATTGTGCAAGTTCTCCGACTTAGAAAGATGAGAGAGGTCTGTTATTTTCATCATAGGTATACTTCAACTATGAGAGACAAAATGAGAAAAAAAAAAAAATCCAGGAAATCACATTGTAGGATTTTTAAAGAATTTATTTGTAAATTATGGTGGAAAATAAGAATTTGGTCACCAACAAACAAGCAAGATTTCTGGCTCTCACAGACTTGTAACTTCTTCTTTAAGAAGCTCTTCCGTCTTTGACCTGTTACCTGTATTAATGGCAGCTGTTTGAACTCGTTATCTGTATAAAAGACACCTATCCACAGCCTCAAACAGTCAGACTCCAAACTCAACCATGGCCAAGACCAAAGAGCTGTCGAAGGACACCAGGAAGACAACTGTAGACCTGCACCAGGCTGGGAAGAGTGAATCTACAATAGCCAAGTAGGTTGGTGTGAATAAATCAACTGTGGGAGCAATTGTAAGAAAATGGAAGACATGCAAGACCATTGATAATCTCCCTTGATCTGGGGCTCCATACAAGATGTCATCCCGTGGGGTCAAAATGATCATGGGAACGGTGAGCAAAAATTCGAGAACTACACGGAGGGACCTGATGAATGACCTCCAGAGAGCTGGGACCAAAGTAACAAAGGCTACACACTACACAGAGAGGGACTCAAATCCTGCAGTGCCAGGCGTGTTCCCCTGCTTAAGCCAGTACATGTCCAGGCCCGTCTGAAGTTTGTCAGAGAGCATATGGGGGTGATTCTTAGACTACGGGCACTTATTATGTCCTTTGATCATATTGTATGAAAAACAGAAAAAAGGGGAAATTTCACACTTTTATAGTTATCTTTACAATGAAAGTGTGTTAAGAAACTTGTTCTAGTAGTCTATGATGAGTTTTTCACCTTTTCTCAGCATCATTATATGCAAATATTGCCGTTTTGTGCTTGTCCCACACCCAGACTTTTGATCTTCAATGATAAAAATGAATGGTAAAGAAACGTTTTTTTCTAATGTTTTAAAATATCTCTGAATAAAATATCAGTAAAATAATCAAAACATAATTGGGGTATTCAATGTCATACAACTGTTGTGATTTTTTTAAACAAAATGTAGTAGTCCCACACTATTGTCGTAATTTCCACCACAACACTGTAATGTCCCTTTAAACAGTTTGTATGAAAGACTGTTTGTGTAGTTTCTATGGAGATAAACAGTGACATCAGAGCACATGTATATAGTGCCAAATCACAACAAACAGTTGCCCCAAGGCGCTTTATATTGTAAGGCAATGGTGTGGTGGAAATTACATTTACAAGGCCAATAGTGCCCGTAGTTAAAGAATCACCCATGGATGATCCAGAAGAGGATTGGGAGAATATCATGTGGTCAGATGAAACCAAAATGGAACTTTTTGGTAAAAACTCAACTCATTGTGTTTGGAGGAAGAAGAATGCTGAGTTGCATTCCAAGAACACCATATCTACTGTGAAGCATGGGGGTGGAAACATCATGCTTTGGGGCTGTTTTTCTGCAAAGTGGACAGGATGACTGATCCGTGTTAAGGAAAGAATGAACAGGGCCATGTATCATGAGATTTTAAGCCAAAACCACCTTTCTTCAGTGAGAGCATTGAAGATGCAGCGTGGCTGGGTCTTCCAGCATGACAATGATCCCAAACACACCGCTCAGGCAATGAAGGAGTGGCTCCATAGAAAGCATTTCAAGGTCCTGGAGTGGCCAAGCCAGTCTCCAGACGTTAACCCCATAGAAAATTTGTTGAGGGAGTTGAAAGTCCGTGTTGCCCAGCGACAGCCCCAAAACATCACTGCTCTCGAGAAGATCTGCATGGAGGAATGGGCCAAAATTCCAGCTACAGTGTGTGCAAACCTGGTGAAGACTTTCAGGTGTTTGACCTCTGTCATTACCAACAAAGATTATGTTACAAAATATTGAGTTGAACTTTTGTTATTGACCAAATACTTATTTTCCACCATAATTTACAAATAAATTCTTTAAAAATCCTACAATGTGATTTCCTAGATTTTTTTTTCATTTTGTCTCTCACAGTTGAAGTGTACCTATGATGAAAACTACAGACCTCTCTCATCTTTCTAAGTAGGAGAACTTGCACAATCAGGAGCTGAGTAAGTACTTTTTTACCCCACTGTAATGATTCACAACATTTAGGGCCCCTTCACACACAGTGCGAATTTGGTCAATTTGCACATAAAGTGCGCATGAAGCAGGAATCATATGCAAAATGTGTAAAATCATAGCTGCCTCATACACCTGTTGCTACAACTATTTGTGCACACCAGCGGCTGAAAGAATGTGTGCTGTGCGAGCCCATCGAACCCTCTCGCAGCAGGTGCCGGCCAAATTCCAGGTGACACGCACACACATCTTACAGCGCTTGCATGGCACTTAGAAAACTTGTGGCCATTCGCACTATTAACATGACAACAGTCAGCAGACAATCAGTCATGCTGGCAGTGAAATTTGTCTAAGTGCCACACGAGTGTGGCTTTGGTGTGTGCGCTGTAGAGGTGGGCGGATCGATCCTAATGTTGATAATATCGATACCAACGCTGGTATTGATATTGAATGAACCTCGTGTAAAAAGATCGATGCTCAAGCTTTTTTTCTCTCCCGCACGCACTGACTGCTGCGCAAGCAGATTCATCAAAGTCTACTCTTTGTCTGCAAGAGCAGCGCTGCGCTGTGTCATACAAAACGGAGCAGCGCACACTTGTATTCTGGTTTGTCAGCCCTCTACCTCAGGAGATTTTGTTTTAAGTTGTGTTGAGTGATATTTTTTAAACAAAAATGTTGATTGTGATAATAAAGTGTTTTGTTTTCACGTACAATGTTTGGCGAAATTCTATCCTAGGTCTTTTGGATCCTTTGGATCTATGAAGCTTAAATATGAAAAAGTATCAGTATCGATATCAGTGATACTGGGCCTGTATTTACTTGGTATCAGATTGATACCAAAATTCCCAGTATCGCCCGCCTCTAGTGCGCTGAACTGACTGGACGTGTGTGGCTATGACAGAAGTGGCTGTGGAGATCTGTTGTTCTGGACATCCCAGCTGGACAACACGTACTGTGTTTGGACGTGACATGGACTAACAACTGGCCACTGTGACGCGTGTGTGTCTGCTTGCTGTAATCACGTGGACATAAATAAAAACATATATCGCTGTGGCGACGGGCTGCAGCGAGCGGGTGCACGCATGCTGCAGCCCATTGACAGGCTGCCCCCAGGTTGAAATGGACCATCAGCTCATAACATGCAAAAACATACACTGGCAATCTGACTGTCACGTCACCCAGGTGAGCTCTGTTCCACATGATGCAGTGTCAGTCCTGAGGCGCGCCATCCACAAGACAGGCATGTCAGGCAGGACACGTGCGCGGGCCAGCTGGACACACGTCATGATGAGACAAGCAAACTGCTTCTCATTCATGTCATTTCATGACTGAACAGATGGATCATATTTGTATTACCCGCTTGATAAGAGGGATTCAATAAAATACGGTGTTTTTATATGGTATGTGATTTTATTTTTTTTAAATACATCTGTGTCCTTCCTGATATCAGGCAGTTTCCTGCACCTTTCACAGGCCAAGAATGGTAGTTTAGTGGTAAAGTTTCTGACTGGCAATCAGTGCTTTTGGAAAACGCGTGTTCAAATCCCATGGTTGACATGTATTTTTTATTTTCACAGCAGCTGCGCGCACTGTGTTCCCACGTGCACAAAACCGTTGCAACCATGTTTTTTTTTTTTTCTTCACAGCAGCTGTGCGATGTGTTACCACATAGCTGGTGACATTGTGTTCCCATGTGCATGAACCGTCACACCGGCTTCGTGCACGCCTGCCCATCGGCACGATGTTTCATGGTGCGCTCATTCGAGCTGTTCCAACGGGAGCCCAAAGTTTACATATTCACACTACGTGTGAAGGGGCCCTTATCTCGGAGATGAACATGAAAGGTCCTGTTTTAAATTTAAATAGTTTAAATGAATTAACTGTCATGGAATCATAAATATAAATATGTGAAAAGATTTACAAGCAATTAAAGAGTCATCTTTTTGGTGTAGGATTTTCCAAGCATACTATACTGCTAGCAGGCAATACTTTTATTATTATCATGAATATCATCACCTGACGAGCACAGCCCTGAGGCTGTAAAGTCTGACTTTGAGTCCAGGATGTCTAAACTATCACACAGTGCTTTAAATATTACCAGAAAACTGGAAAACATATCTCACAGAGTATAAAATGCATCAGAGGTGGGAGTAAGTCACCATCAAGTCACTCTCAAGTCATGAATATGCAAGTCCCAAGTCAAGTCTCAAGTCAGCTGTCAAACACTTGGTGGTCATTATGACTTGAGACTTGACTTGAGAATGATTTACAGTGACTTACTCCCACCTCTGAAATGCATAGACCCAAAACATAAAACTTCACCTGCTGTACAAAATGGTTTTGTTATCATTTTACCTTCAGAAGGTGTAGAGTCAGATTAGTGAAGCTTAGATTGGGTATGTTTGAGGTGAGGTTTGCTGAAGTGGTTGTTTGGTCCCACCCACTCTGGACTTTTGAAGACAATGCCGGAGTGTAAATCCAGCTGCGAGGAAAAGCCCACAAAGGTGCAGATAAGACAGAAGGAACTTAGGACAAAATAGAACAGACAGGCTGCTGAATGAGTGCCACCAGAGAGGAAAGAGGCCCAAACCAGTCCCAGGGCGAAGACTTGATTGCCTGTTTGTCTCCATGCTGCTGGACGGACCACACCCAGCTCTCCACACACACACACACACACACACACACACACACACACACACACACACACACACACACACACACACACACACACACACACACACACACACACACACACACACACACATACAGGAAGCTGATCTGTCAGGCAGCCAACCAGGGTTTCCTGTGGTTGCAGCAAAACTACAAGACACTCGACTCAGAACGCTTGCATTAATTCTCGTGTTCTCCCTTTTCCTCTCTTCTAATTTCACCTCCCCTCTTTCCTCTCATCCTGTTTTTTTTTTTCTATTCTTGTACTTCCACCCCTCCTGCTGCTCAGCCCATCATCATCCACTCCTCCACTGTCTCACCTTCATTTCTTGTTTCCCTTGGGTTCTTACACTACTGCCTCTTTATTTTCCTTCAGTTTTCCATCTCTCACTTCTTGTGTCTCGCTGTCTTACAGAAAAGCATCACTTCTTTATTGTTACTAAGATGGGGAGAAGGTGCCCAGGTTTGTGGGCATGTTCTGAACCCCTCCAGTATCCCTGTGAACACACCCACATAGTAATCAAAAACATACACCGGCGCCGTGTGCTGCCGTGTGCACTACACCACAAAACTGGCATCCCACCTCTCAAAAGTAACCATCTATCTGCTGCTGACAGGTGACGCTTTGGTGTCCCTTTAGCCTTCTTGAGCCACTGGGGTTCTCAACACTGAGGCACCTACGTGCTGGATCGTGCACAAAGAAACGCACCACACTGCCACATTTGACACAAAGTCACTCCAGTGTACCCAAGTGTCCCCCGAGGACACCTAGTAACAAAGATGATTAATCGTAGCATTAAGTCACTGGTTACCATCCAAATCTGCCAACCAATCTAAGCACCAGGACCCTGAAGATTTTTGTTGTCTTGCAAAAATATCAGAATTATCAAACACCTTTGTCCAGCGACCTTATGACGCCATAAACTCTTTTTAGTTGCCTTCTAATCTCAAAGGCTGAGGACCCGGAGAAATGAATGTCACTGCTAAGACAGACTGTCGGTACAAGTTCAACACTTTTACTACCTTACAGATACAGTACACTTCTGATGACTTAGTCCATAAAGTCACTGAAAGTCTGAATCTTCGTCTTGACTCAAGACAACTGCAAACCCAAACAGTCTGAGTGCTGCACTCAGTATCCACTGATTCTGCAAAGATCACTGGTGTAAAGATCCCGGTCTTTACACTTCCAGCAAAAGCAGCTTGACTTCAGTTAATCCAGGTTTAACCTGGCATGTGTGTGTCTGACTCCACTTTCTGAATGAATCAGGGATTTGCTCAAGTGGCATTTCTTCATACATTTTTTTCTGTCACAATGAAGTCTAGTCTTTCAGTATTAGAGACTGAGGCTGTGCCATTGATACCTGCTTTACTGCATCCTTATAAAAGCCATAAGTTTAAAAGAATTATGGGACTAGATACACATCTTTTTTAGATATTTGCATTTTATTGTTAAAGAAATTAAACAGTTTCACAGATTATCCATTAATTCACTGTCTACTGCGTGACATTTCTGGTTCTTTGTTGATCCTGTTTTATATGGTTCACTTTCTGTCTCAACACAATAGTTTAGAAAAAAAGTTGGATCTCTGATGTCGATGACAAAACCACAAAAACAATCAAACTCTGGTTAAAAGACGAATTCTTAACTCATTCATTCCACTTCCTCCTGTGTCCCGTTATTCTGTCTCCTGCATCCCTTAGACAAACATTCCTGATGGTTAAGTCGCTTCTCAGTTTGTTGAGAGGAATTTGATTCCTTCACTTCTTTCATCATGTTTTTCCTGTGCACTCAGATCTTCAACTTCCCCTCTCTAATCCTTTCCTCCTCCCCTCTGTATCACAACTGGGCTATGTTCCTGGAGCAGGAGGCCCTGACCATCTGAGAGGAAAGAAAGGAGAGGAGAAAGTATGATGTGCTACAACAGATAAAAACAAATATTGCAGAAGAGGAACAAAGCCACTGAGGAAACTTCATGTGATGGTTTGTGGGTGTCACCTTGGAGCAAGGCGATATTTTCCTCTATTTGCCTGATACGCTCGACCTCTGGACTGATTTGCAGGACGGGTTGAATTGTGAACCCTTCCAACATGGCAGCTAGGATTCAAATAAGAATGCACATCATGCTGTTGTAGGGCTCTGAACTGATGTCTTCCTCTTTCCCACACATTCTCTCTGCTTTCTGAACCAGTTGTCTCCCCTCTCTCCCTCCATCCAAATTGATGGCCTCCTTCAACATCTCTCTCTTTCCAGCCTGGACCACAGTATGAAGGCTGACCTGAAGAACAGAAATAAAACCAGATACAACTCCAACAATAATAACGATAACAATAACTACCGCGTTGTCCGTGGGGATCCACAGGCTCTAGATTGGGTAGTGTTTATTAAATAAGTAGGTGACATTTTTCAAAGGTGGAAATAAAATAAGCAAAACTTGTACAGTAGTGTTCAGAATAATAGTAGTGCTATGTGACTAAAAAGATTAATCCAGGTTTTGAGTATATTTCTTATTATTACATGGGAAACAAGGTACCAGTAGATTCTCACAAATCCAACAAGACCAAGAATTCATGATATGCACACTCTTAAGGCTATGAAATTGGGCTATTAGTAAAAAAAAAAAGTAGAAAAGGGGGTGTTTACAATAATAGTAGTGTGGCATTCAGTCAGTGAGTTCGTCAATTTTGTGGAACAAACAGGTGTGAATCAGGTGTCCCCTATTTAAGGATGAAGCCAGCACCTGTTGAACATGCTTTTCTCTTTGAAAGCCTGAGGAAAATGGGACGTTCAAGACATTGTTCAGAAGAACAGCGTAGTTTGAGTAAAAAGTTGATTGGAGAGGGCAAAACTTATACGCAGGTGCGAAAAATAATAGGCTGTTCATCTACAATGATCTCCAATGCTTTAAAATGGACAAAAAAAACCAGAGACGTGGAAGAAAATGGAAAACAATCATCAAAATTGATAGAAGAATAACCAGAATGACAAAGGCTCACCCATTGATCAGCTCCAGGATGATCAAAGATAGTCTGGAGTTACCTGTAAGTGCTGTGACAGTTAGAAAACGCCTGTGTGAAGCTAATTTATTTGCAAGAATCCCCCGCAAAGTCCCTCTGTTAAATAAAAGACATGTGCAGAAGAGGTTACAATTTGCCAAAGAACACAGCAATTGGCCTAAAGAGAAATGGAGGAATATTTTCTGGACGATGAGAGTAAAATTGTTCTTTTTAGGTCCAAGGGCCGCAGACAGTTTGTGAGACGACCCCCAAACTCTGAATTCAAGCGACAGTTCACAGTGAAGACAGTGAAGCATTTTGGTACAAGCATGATGATATGGGCATGTTTCTCCTACTGTGGTGTTGGGCCTATATATCGCATACCAGGTATCATGGATCAGTTTGGATGTGTTAAAATACTTGAAGAGGTCATGTTGCTTTATGCTGAAGAGGACATGCCCTTGAAATGGGTGTTTCAACAAGACAATGACCCCAAGCACACTAGTAAACAAGCAAAATCTTGGTTCCAAACCAACAAAATTAATGCCTCGCAGATGTGAAGAAATCATGAAAAACTGTGGTTATACAACTAAATACTACTTCAGTGATTCATAGGATTGCTAAAAAAGCAGTCTGAACATAATAGTTTTGAGTTTGTAGCGTCAACAGCAGATGCTACTATTATTGTGAACACCCCCTTTTCTACTTTTTTTTACTAATAGCCCAATTTCATAGCCTTAAGAGTGTGCATATCATGAATGCTTGGTTTTGTTGGATTTGTGAGAATCTACTGAATCTACTGGTACCTTGTTTCCCATGTAACAATAAGAAATATACTCAAAACCTGGATTAATCTTTTTGCTCACATAGCACTACTACTATTCTGAACACTACTGTATAATGAGTTGGAATGGCATGAGAGTCCAGAATGTTTTTAGAACCTTAGACCTCAACCATTTTAAAGAGGAACTCAACCCTTTTATTTCATGTTAATTATGTAATTTTTAATGTTAATTTACTGTATTAGTATATTTATAAATTGTTTAAGTTATGGTTATCATATACACACTAATATGTATATGTCATGGACAAGAACGAGCGAAGCTCTTCAGCATATCACCATGTCATTTAGGTCCTTCAGACTTTTTTGAATAAATGCTTCAGGGGAGCACTGGCATGGCTAAAACCTTTCAGCTCTGCCCCCCACCTTTTTAAACATTTTCCTTATTTTGGCTTTCAGGTTCTGGCGGGGCTCTGCCTCCCAGACCCCCCACCTTTTTAGGCATTTTTCTTTTTTGCTTTTCAGCTGACCCCCCCCCCCAATTACAGCCCTCTTAACCCCCTGCCACTTTAAGCATTTTTTAAATGTAGATGTAAATTAATATTCAAAGTTTTCAGCTAGTTGACAGTAGGGCTGTACAATATGTCGAAATTATTGTATCTCAATATTGTCATATCAATATGATATATGATATGACTATGTTTTGACACAAAGTGCAGCAACAGTGAAAATTACTGTAAACATTATTAAACAAAACAGTAATAATACCACACTCATTTTGCACTCATCATAATGTTAGGATACTGTGCCCTCCAAAAGTATTGGAAGTATTGGACCCCCAAAAAATATAAATAAATAAATAAATAAAGAATAAAAATTTCTAAAATTATCTTCCTTAAACTCAAACTGAAAGCAAATCTCTAAAACTTAAATAATAATCAGTTTTATTGCCCGTTTTCTTCAGATAAGTCAGGGGATGGAAACATGAACATTTCCAAGTCACTGAATATGTCTTAGACTTTATTTACATCAATTATGAAGAAATACAAGTTTCGTTGACCACATCAAATCTAGGCTTTCATCTCAAATGTACTTTCTATAAAATTGTAGCTGAACTTTCAGGTCTTCTTTTTAAGAAAATCCTCCTCTACACCACTTCATCAGGAAGCTGGATTTTATATTTTTAATTAATTAATTTATATCAAGATGTAGAGATTTGCTTTCAGTTTGAGTTAAGGAAGATAACTTCAGAAAAAATTGTATTTGAAATGGAATAAACAAATTAAAATGTGTGAAATACCAAGTGTTTCAATACTTTTGAGGGAAATTGAGAAACACTGAAGAGCAGCATCTTACATCTCATATACAGTGAGGAAAATAAGTATTTGAACACCCTGCGATTTTGCAAGTTCTCCCACTTAGAAATCATGGAGGTGTTGTGTGGGCCGCCAGAAGAGGAGGTACTGCTGGCCCACCACCAGAGGGCGCCCTGCCTGAAGTGCGGGCTTCAGGCACGAGAGGGCGCAGTCGCCTCACAGGAGCAGCCAGGGTGACAGCTGTCACGCATCACCTGCAACAGCTGTTACCCATCATCTGATCAGCAGGGGAATATCAGCAGGACGACGCCTCCACCTCTTTGCTGAGATATCGTTCTACCTGGAAGGTAACGTACCTCAGCTAACTGTTCGACAGTATTCTGTATAACTTTGTGCGTTTTTTCGTGGACTACTTTTCCAACGAGAGGTGGAGGTAGCTTTCCTGTCATACGGATTCCTGGGTGCAAACGCTCCCTCATTTAATTGCTTTTTGTTCCTCGCCAGCAGTACCAGGTCCGACACTCGGAGGCAGTGGCCACCTGGGAGTTCGGGACTTGGCGGCTCCAGTATTCCCGGGGTCTGGTGGCGGAGGAAATCGTGTGGTTCCGGTTCTGCTTTGGACAGGCGTCTCCTATCTTCGAGCCTGCCCACACGACACCTTTGTAAATTGACTTTTGTCTATTGTTGTAATCTGTTGTATTTGTTGTGCACATTCACAACAGTAAAGTGTTGTTATTTGACCTACTCCATTGTCCGTTCATTTGCGCCCCCTGTTGTGGGTCCGTGTACCTACACTTTCCCAACAGGAGGGGTCTGAAATTTTCATCTTAGGTGCATGTCCACTGTGAGAGACATAATCTAAAAAAAATTAAAAAAAATCCGGAAATCACAATGTATGATTTTTTTTTAATAATTTATTTGTATGTTACTACTGCAAATAAGTATTTGAACACCTACCAACCAGCAAGAATTCTGGTTGTCACAGACCTGTTCATTTTTCTTTAAGAAGCCCCCTTATTCTGCACTCTTTACCTGTATTAATTGCACCTGTTTGAACTTGTTACCTGTATAAAAGACAACCGCTCACACACTCAATCAATCACACTCCAACCTGTCCACCATAGCCAAGACCAAAGAGCTGTCTAAGGACACCAGGGACAAAACTGTAGACCTGCACAAGGCTGGGATGGACTACAGGACAACAGGCAAGCAGCTTGGTAGAAGACAACAACTGTTATGATCTCACTTTGTGGGGTAAGGATGATTCTGAGAAAGCTCAGAACTACACAGGAGGATCTGGTCAATGACCTGAAAAGAGCTGGGACCACAGTCACAAAGATTACATTAGTAACACATGATGCTGTCATGGTTTAAAATCCTGCAGGGTAGCAAGGTCCCCCTGATCAAGCCAGCACATGTCCAGGCCCGTTTGAAGTTCACCAGTGAACATCTGGATGATCCAGAGGAGGCATGGGAGAAGGTCATGTGGTCAGATGAGACCAGAATAGAGCTTTTTGGAATCAACTCCACTTACCATGTTTAGAGGATGAGAACAACCCCAAGAAAACCATCCCAACCGTGAAGCATGGAGGTGGAAACATCATACTCTGGGGGTGCTCTTCTGCAAAGGGGACAGGACGACTGCACCGTATTGAAGGGAGAATGGATGGGGTCATGTATTGTGAGATTTTGGCAAACAACCTCCTTCCCTCAGTAAGAGCACTAAAGATGGGCCATGGCTGGGTCTTCCAGCATGACAATGACCCCAAACACACAGCCAGGGCAACTAAGGAGGGGCTCCGTAAGAAGCATTTCAAGGTCCTGGAGTGGCCTGGCCAGTCTCCAGACCTGAACGCAATAGAAAATCTTTGGAGGGAGCTGAAACTCCAAACCTGAAACATCTAGAGAACAGTGGTGTCAAAAGTACACACATTTGTTACTTAAGTAGAAGTACAGATACTGCAGTTTAAAAACACTCTGGTAAAAGTTGAAGTATCAACTTGACCTCTTTACTCAAGTAAAAGTGAAAAAGTATGTGCTCCAAAACCTACTTAAAGTATAAAAGTATAAAGTAACCTTTAAAAAAAAAGAAAAAAAAAAGGTAGATGCCACTATATGAATTGAAAGCTTAATTTAAAAACTGATTCGTTCTACGTGGCCCAAGACCCAAAACCCAAAATTACCCCCAACACCACCTGCATGAAAATGTTTCAATTCTAGAAGCTCTGAAATGCAATCTGGGACTATTCCAGACAATAAACTGCAGTGAGTGCGGCATCCATTTAGTGAGAAAAAAAAAAACAACTTTCCTTATTCAGATTCATTCCAGTAGTATTCTGCTCTTACTAGGATGCAGCAGTTTTCTAGTTTGTCAGATAGTTCTGGAGGAAATCACTGAAGAAATTAACAAACTGAAAATATGGTTTGACCGAAACAAACTGTCATTAAACTTAAATAAAACAGGGATGAAATGGAGGTGGAAGAGTCACTAGGTGTTCACAGGAAACATTTATTTATTTCTGTATGTATGTATGTTCATTGTTAGTTGCTTTTATATTTTATTTTCTGTTGTGTTTCTATTCAGGTTCTTTTTGTCTCTTTCTCTGAAATTGTATATAATAATCATTAGATTATTAATATATAAACAAAACTAAATTTAAGAAATATTCCAATTTGAAAACAAATGCACCCGAATGTGAAAACAGCTGGAACTGCTTCATGCTAACTTTTAACATTGAAAATGCCATAGACATGCTAACGCGTTAGCGTCACTCCCGTTTTTAAGTTATAAAATACATCTATCAACTGTTTCAGAAGACCATAACAGGTCGGTTTAACATAGAAAAGGTAAATAATACTCACAGAAGTATGCTCTTTAGGGTTTTAGCGGGGGAAAATTAAGCGAAAGAAAGAAAGAATAAACGAAACAATAGGTTGAAGCATTGCTTCAATCTGCGAACCACTGCTTCGATCGGTTCAAATCCATTCCTTTATCTTCATTGATCCATGTTTCTGATATAGCAATTATGTTAAATTTTTTTTTAAATTGACTTAAATATTCTTTAATGTTGTTAAAGTTTGCATACAGACTTCTGCTGTTGAAATGGATTATTGATAACTTGTTATCCGTTTTAATGATACGATTAAACTGTTCATCTGTATAATAGCAACAACTGTCATTAATATTTGAGAAGAAATTATTGTCCGGGTCTATATCGTGCTCCAAGTCCAGTACATTGTGGTCTGTGTATTTAAATGTTCTCAGTTCTAGTTTTCCATGATCAGCAATCTTGTGAGTTATATCCTTCTTGTCTCCAGATGTAGATGATGTAGTAGATGAATAGGTTCCTCTGGTCTGTGTCATGGTGTTGTGATGTGTTTGTGTCCTCATACCTTATTGATCGTATTTGTAACCTTCGCTTGTTCTGGTGTTCCATTCAATTTGATGAATGTTTTGCAGTTGGATGTCCATGTCTGTTGAATTTTTCCCTGCTTTTTTAAGAGACGAGCTTTCCTGGTGATGTCTGCGTTTCTTTTGGTCAGATGTTCATTGATGAATACGTTTGTTCCTTTGAGTTTCCGTCCCTGTTTTAACAATGCCATTTTATGTTTTCTGTTGACAAACCTCATTATAACTGCTCGCTTGTCTCCATCCTCTCTCCTGGGCAGGGGGTGGCACGCTTCAATGTTATTACAGTCCATTTGAATACCTTTAGATTGCAGGAAGTCAGCCACCTGTTGTTCCACTGAGCTGGCCTCCCCTCCGCTGTCTTCTGACACCGCCCGTGCATAGGATCGAGGTTTAATATGAATTCCTGTAATAATGTTGTTCATCCTTGTGTACTGTTCCAACTCCGCAACACGGTTCTCCAGGTACACCAGATGCCAGTCTTTCTCGGCATTCTGGATCCGGAGAGCCTTCACTTCTTCCACCAGCTCCATAATGGATTTCTGCTGCATTTTAACAACAGAGATTTCCTCAGACAAAAAGTCCAGGGACTTCTTGATATCGTCTCCCTCCTCCGCCGTCAGTGCCTTCTTCGGACCCATGGTCAGATAACTCCGCGCTGGCACCTCGGTAAAGCCGCGCCGGTGGAACTGCGCTGGCGCCTCGGGCTTCAGGTGGAGCCGCGCCGGTGGATGCGCTGCGCTGCACTGCGCACATCCACCGGCGCTGAAGCCAAGAGTAACGAGCCTGTTTGTTTTAAAAATGTAAGGAATAGAAAGTACAGATACTTGTGTGAAAATGTAATAAGTAGAAGTCAGAAGTAGGCAGAAAAATAAGTAATGGAGTAAAGTATAGATACCTAAAAAGTGTACTTAAGTACAGTAACGAAGTATTTGTACTTCGTTACTTGACACCTCTGCTAGAGAAGATCTGTATGGAGGAGTGGACCAAAATCCCTATTGCTGTGTGCGCAAACCTGGTGAAAAACTACAGGAAATGTTTGACCTCTGTAATTACAAACAAAGGCTACTGTACAAAATATTAACATTGATTTTCACAGGTGTTCAAATACTTATTTGCAGCAGTAACATACAAATAAATTATTTAAAAAAAATCATACATTGTGATTTCCAGATTTTTTTTTTTTTTTAGATTATGTCTCTCATAGTGGACGTGCACCTAAGATGAAAATTTCAGACCCCTCCATGATTTCTAAGTGGGAGAACTTGCAAAATCGCAGGGTGTTCAAATACTTATTTTCCTCACTGTATAGTGCAGCAGATAAGAGAATATTTAGAGTGGAATCCTGCAAATGGTGATACAACCATCAAATATGGCACAAATAATCCATAGACATGAACTCTTTTGAAAAAACTTGGCCACTTGAATTTTCAATAGGCAGCCAGGTAGGGGTCAATTAAAGAATTACACAGGGGTCAAAGCTTCTCTACTTCAAGCTTCTCTATTACAGGGGTCAAAATTAAAATAGGTTCCAATCATACAGAAAACTACACCACATTATTTGCCTGATCATAAAGGTTCCAAAAAGGTATAGTTTTGACAATCTGTGACTGAATGTTATGGAGTTATGAGGTAAAAGGAGCAAGAATGATGACAAAGGTCAGTTTCAGTTTGTACAGGGGTCAAAAGTTAAAGTTGCTCCAATTTTGGTAGAAAATTATGCAAATTATTGGTTGAGTTAATCGGGTTTTAAAAAGTAACAGTTTGCATCATGTATCATGCTTAGTGCATGTTACAGGGTAACATATGTCACATGTCAGGATGACAACAACCCCAAGAACATTGTCCCAACCGTGAAGCATGGGGGTGGAAACATCATTTTGGGGTGTGCCTTTCTACAAAGGGGACAGGATGACTGCACCGTACTGAAGGGAGGATGGATGGGCTAGATTTTGGCCTCCATCCCTCAGTAAGAGCATTGAAGATGGGTCATGGCTGGGTCTTCCAGCATGACAATGACCCGAAGCACACAGCCAGGGCGACTAAGGAGGGGCTCTGTAATAAGCATTTCAAGGTCCTGGAGTGGCCTGGCCAGTCTCTAGACCTGAACTCAGTAGAAACTCTTTGTAGGGAGCTGAAACTCAAAACCTGAAAGATCTGGAGAAGATCTGTATGGAGGAGTGGACCAAAATCCCTGCTACAGTGTGCAAATTTGGTCAAGAACTATAGGAAACATCTGACCTCTGTAACTGCAAACAAAGGTTTCTGTACCAAATATTAAGGTCTGTTTTACTATTGTATCAAACACTTATTTCATACAATAAAATGCAAATTTGTTATTTACAAATCATACAATGTGATTTTCTGAATTTTTTTTTTATATTGTCTCTCACAGTTGAAGTGTACCTATGATAAAAATTACAGACCTCGTCCATTTGTTGGTGCGAAAACTTGCAAAAATGACAGTGGAAAGAAAGAAAAACACCAAAGGTTGAAGAAGAATAACACTTTAATAAAACAGGAGAACTTGCACCTGAATTTAGTCTCACACACGGCTGGGCTCTTAATTTAACGAGTTATCTGTTCCAAAGTTAGCATACAATTTTCATTCAAAGAGTCTTGGGTAAATTATTTACCCAAGACTCTGAATCAAAATCAAAGTCAAAAAGCACCGTCTTATGCCATATCCTTTTTCACGCACGCACACATATTTCATTTAATGTCTCTCCTCAATTCTTTCAAGGCCGACCACAGAACAGTTCAAAACAAATGCCATATCCCAGAAGACTCATCAACCCTAACAAATGCCACTGTCATCTTAGTGGTTTCTTCAAAAATTGAAAAATGGTTCATGATGGTGAATTCCTAAAGACTGGATCATTTGCCCTCATTTAGCAAAAAAAAAAAAAGTAACAAGACAAAGGGAAAATATGACTATTTCTTCCATAAGAACTTTCTATCTTTATAATCCCCCCGTGGGGTTTGTGGTGGGATTAAGACTCCAGTCATTGTAAAGAGATTTGCCCAGTTCACAACCATGACTGTGAACACTAATGTGGTGCTCAGGTGTCCTACCATGAGGATTCAACAATGCACAATTGCAAATTATACTTCTCTTCCAAACAGATCATAAAAATAACCAAGCTGCATGAAACATTTGAATGTTTCTGTTGTGTGGGCCGCCAGAAGAGGAGGTACTGCTGGCCCACCACCAGAGGGCGCCCTGCCTGAAGTGCGGGCTTCAGGCACGAGGGGGCAGGAACAGCCGAGGTGACAGCTGTCACTCATCAGCTGTCACTCATCAACTATGACAGCTGTCACCGATCATCTGCACTTCACCCCGGATAAAAGCAGGATGACACCTCCACCACGTCGCCGAGATATCGTACTTCTTGGAGGTAACTTTCTCTGCCTGCGTATTGTACTAATTGATTTCAAGAGCTACTTTGTTGCAGCTGTCTACCCAGAGGACCGGCGTGGGCCGCGACTGTTTCGTTCTACGTCCCACCAGATAAGTGGTACTCAGACGCTGCACAAGTGTGTGTTAGAGGTGGAGGTGGAATTCCCACCGTTGTTGTTACGGGGTGTACACACACCCACACTTGACTGTCTTTGCTCTTCGCCAGCAGTACCAGATCCGACACGCTGAGACGGTGGCCACCTGGGGAATTCGGGACCTGGCAGCTCCAGTATTCTTCGGGTTCGGTGGCGGTGGAAATCGTGTGGTTCCGGTTCATCTCCAGACGGACATCTCCTATCATCGAGCCTGCCCACACGACACCTTTATCCATTGACTTGTATTTATTCTATAATCTGCTGTGTGTGGTTGTGACATTCACAACAGTAAAGTGTTCAAATTTAACTCCCTCTATTGTCCGTTCATTTGCGCCCCCTGTTGTGGGTCCGTGTCACTACACTTTCCCAACAGGATATCTCAGCCAGCGTCATGGACTCCGAGGGGCGTCACCCAACAATTGAACGACCATTGGGAGAGCAGGGTGCACAGGCGTCTGCAGGAGGCGTGATTGGTGAGTTGCAGCACATCCTCACTCCCCGATGGGAACAGGTTTCTTTTTTGTAGGGAAGAAAGATGGCGGTCTTCGTCCATGCATTGATTATCGGGGCTGAACGAGATCACGGTTCGCAACCGATACCCGTTGCCTTTGTTGGATTCGGTGTTCACCCCCCTGCATGGAGCCAAAATATTCACAAAGCTGGATCTTAGGAACGCATATCACCTAGTTCGGGTCCGGAAGGGAGACGAGTGGAAGACGGCATTCAACACCCCGTTAGGTCATTTTGAGTACCTGGTCATGCCGTTCGGCCTCACTAACGCCCCCGCGACGTTCCAAGCTTTGGTAAATGACGTCTTGCGGGACTTCCTGCACCGATTCGTCTTTGTGTATCTGGACGATATACTCATTTTTTCTCCGGACCCTGAGACTCATGTACGGCATGTACGTCAGGTCCTGCAGCGGTTATTGGAGAACCGGCTGTTTGTGAAGGGCGAGAAGTGTGAGTTTCACCGCACCTCTTTGTCCTTCCTGGGGTTTATCATCTCCTCCAACTCCGTCGCCCCGGATCCGGCCAAGGTCGTGGCGGTGAGAGACTGGCCCCAACCTACGAGCCGGAGGAAGCTGCAACAGTTCCTCGGCTTCGCAAATTTTTTACAGGAGGTTCATTAAGGCGTATAGTCAGGTAGTTAGCCCCCTGACAGCCCTGACCTCACCAAAAGTTCCCTTCACCTGGTCGGATCGGTGCGATGCCGCGTTCAGGGAGTTGAAACAGCGCTTCTCGACTGCACCCGTCTTGCTGCAGCCCGATCCCAGTCGCCAGTTTGTGGTTGAAGTGGACACCTCTGACTCAGGGATAGGAGCCGTGCTATCCCAGAGCAGAGAGACCGATAAGGTTCTTCACCCGTGTGCCTATTTCTCCTGCAGGTTGACCCCAGCAGAGCGGAACTATGACGTGGGCAATCAAGAACTCCTAGCAGTGAAAGAGGCTCTTGAGGAGTGGAGACACCTGCTGGAGGGAGCGTCAGTGCCTTTCACGGTTTTTACTGACCACCGGAACCTGGAGTATATCAGGACCGCCAGGCGACTGAACCCCAGGCAAGCCCGCTGGTCACTGTTCTTCGGCCGTTTTGACTTCTGGATCACCTACCGCCCCGGGACCAAAAACCAGAGGTCGGATGCCTTGTCCCGGGTGCATGAACACGAAGTCAAGACCGAGCTGTCGGATACACCGGAACCCATCGTACCGGAGTCCACTATCGTGGCCACCCTTACCTGGGACGTGGAGAAGACTGTCCGGGAGGCCCTGGCATGGAGCCCGGATCCCGGAACAGGGCCGAAGAATAGACTATACGTCCCACCAGAAGCCAGGGCTGCCGTCCTGGACTTCTGTCACAGGTCCAAGCTCTCCTGCCACCCAGGGGTGCGTAGGACCGTGGCAGTGGTCCGGCAGCGCTTCTGGTGGGCGTCCCTGGAGGCTGACGTCCGGGCTTACATCCAGGCCTGCACCACCTGCGCCAGGGGCAAGGCGGACCACCAAAAGGCACAGGGACTCCTTCAGCTGCTTCCTGTGCCTCATCGCCCCTGGTCCCACATCAGTCTGTATTTCGTCACGGGCCTCCCGCCGTCCCGGGGGCACACCACCATCCTCACGATAGTGGACTGGTTCTCCAAGGCGGCCCACTTCGTGGCCCTCCCGAAGCTCCCGTCGGCTCAGGAGACAGCGGATCTCCTGGTCCACCATGTCGTACGTCTGCATGGGATACCAACAGACATCGTCTCAGATCGTGGCCCCCAGTTTTCCTCGCAGGTTTGGAAGAGTTTCTGCCGGGAGCTGGGGGCCACCGTGAGCCTCTCGTCTGGGTATCACCCTCAGACCAACGGACAGGCTGAACGGGCTAATCAAGAGCTGGAGCAGGCCCTGCGATGTACTACATCCGCACACCCGACGGCTTGGAGTGAACACCTGGCCTGGATCGAGTATGCGCATAACAGCCAAGTGTCCTCTGCCACCGGCCTCTCCCCGTTCGAGGTGTGTCTGGGGTACCAGCCCCCTTTGTTTCCTGTGGTGGAGGGAGAGGTCGGTGTACCCTCGGTCCAGGCCCACCTGTGGAGACGCCGTCGGGTGTGGCGCACCGCCCGTTTGGCCTTGTTGAGGGCCCGGACGAGGGCAAAGTCCCATGCAGACCGTCGACAGTCCCCGGCTCCCGCATATCAGCCCGGGCAGGAGGTATCGCTATCCACACGGGACATACCTCTCCAGGTGGCTTCCCCCAAACTACAGGACCCATACATAGGGCCCTTCTGGATCCTCAAGGTCCTCAGTCCCGCCGCAGTGAGGCTCCAACTCCCGGCCTCACTGCGGATCCATCCAGTCTTTCACGTGTCAAGGTTGAAACCATATCACACCTCACCCCTCTGTACACCCGGTCCGGCGCCGCCTCCTGCCTGTATCATCGACGGGGAGCCAGCTTGGACAGTACGCCGGCTCCTGGATGTCCGTCGAATGGGCCGGGGTTTCCAATATTTGGTGGACTGGGAGGGGTATGGACCCGAAGAACGCTCCTGGGTGAAGAGGAGCTTCATCCTGGACCCGGCCCTCCTGGCCGATTTCTACCGTCGACACCCGGACAAGCCTGGTCGGGCGCCAGGAGGCGCCGTTGAGGGGGGGGTCCTGTTGTGTGGGCTGCCAGAAGAGGAGGTACTGCTGGCCCACCACCAGAGGGCGCCCTGCCTGAAGTGCGGGCTTTAGGCACGAGGGGGCGCTGCCGCCTTACAGGAACAGCTGAGGTGACAGCTGTCACTCATCAACTATGACAGCTGTCACCGATCATCTGCACTTCACCCCGGATAAAAGCAGGATGACACCTCCACCACGTCGCCGAGATATCGTACTTCTTGGAGGTAACTTTCTCTGCCTGCGTATTGTACTAATTGATTTCAAGAGCTACTTTGTTGCAGCTGTCTACCCAGAGGACCGGCGTGGGCCGCGACTGTTTCGTTCTACGTCCCACCAGATAAGTGGTACTCAGACGCTGCACGAGTGTGTGTTAAGAGGTGGAGGTGGAATTCCCACCGTTGTTGTTACGGGGTGTACACACACCCACACTTGACTGTCTTTGCTCTTCGCCAGCAGTACCAGATCCGACACGCTGAGACGGTGGCCACCTGGGGAATTCGGGACCTGGCGGCTCCAGTATTCTTCGGGTTCGGTGGCGGTGGAAATCGTGTGGTTCCGGTTCATCTCCAGACGGACGTCTCCTATTGTCGAGCCTGTCCACACGACACCTTTATCCATTGACTTGTATTTATTCTATAATCTGCTGTGTGTGACATTCACAACAGTAAAGTGTTCAAATTTAACTCCCTCTATTGTCCGTTCATTTGCGCCACCTGTTGTGGGTCCGTGTCACTACACTTTCCCAACAGTTTCTTGACTATGCTAGTTTTGACAAACACCATATATTAATCCTGTAGTGAGAAACAGAAGGAAAGGTCACAGATGTGCCAAAGTGTAAGCCATTTAAAAAACAAACTGAACTTAAATATAAAATCTAAATCAAATTTATCAAAAAATAACTCTATTGCATAAACATGAAATAAAGCATCATTCCTTTAATATCCAGAGTACATCCTCCCATTTAGAAAGTGGATTCAAGTGAGAAGTTTTTAGGAAAGTTAACAGATTTTTACTAAGGCGTCACAATGCACAGTATACAGCAGCCACCAAAGCTCCCTGAGGTGAAGCAGTAAGGAGTTTTCTTTTCCACTAGTCTTTACTTTTATTCAATTTAATGGTTGTTTTTATTCAACCAAAGCCACACAGTATATTTTGCAGAGTAAAATTTACTCTGCTGGGATAACATTTGGCCCTGGTCCAAACAGAGTTAAATATACTCTATCACAGTGCTAAATCAACTCTATCACAGTGTAAAATCAACTCTTATTGGAGTAGAAACACTTGCTTTGACAAGACGGTAGAACTGATTTCACTCTATAACAGAGTGTATTTTACTCTATTTAGACTAGGGCTAAATGTTATCCCGACAGAGTATATTTTACTCAGGAAAATTTACTGTGCACTGCCTGGGTGGTTGCCATCCAGGACCCAAGGTGGTTCCATAGTGTGATGTGCTGTGACATGGAGAACCAGCACATGGCCCAGTCCTGTTATTTATTTAACCACATTAGTCCCATTGAGATCAAGATCTCTTTTACTAGGGAGCATGTCTTTAGACATTGGGTCAAGAAACTAGTCCACAGCACCCCACTGTAAGACCATGGGCGCATAAATGACTAAAGTTCTATTCCTTATTTGCACAATATGGGTGTTGCATGTTAAAATTACAACTGCATTACGTTGGGCTTACACTGTGTGAGTTTTGGTCCTTTTTCAGCCGATTTTTCACTCGTGCGAGAATTTTTTGGATTGCGCCGAGTTTCAGCTTAATCGCGCGTCCTGCATTGTGTAGTATACATGGAGTAACGAGCTGCGTTTAACCTCTCACGACCACCTCCCGATCGGCAATCGTTTGATCGGATGAAAATCAAACCTGTTTGATATTCTGGGCAGCCGTTGTGAGGGTATCCCGCTGTTGAAGCAGGGCTACAAGCGTCTCTCGCACTGTGCATGTGCAAACACCGGACAGAGCATAAACAGTGATCATCTCTTTGTGAGAGCAGCTTCTGTTTCTTTTTCCCCATTAGTCTTCAACTCATTTAAAGTCTTGTATTTTTTTTTTTTAACTTTGATGTCTCCCATCAAGAGTTTTTGTAAAAATAACAAATGGAAATAAAGTTTGAAAAAAAAAGAAAAAACAAAAAGAAAAAACAAAAAGAAAAAAGCTTCTGTTTACATTTTTCTTCCGGAAACACAATTCCGATGTGTGGTTTTTGAACGTACAATGTGAGTAGTCAGATCGCATCAGAGCATCGGGCTGTACAGTGTGAGAACATTAATAGTGCGCTCTGAACTTTTACACCCTGCGGTTTTGTCGCACAGTTTGAGTACAACGATTGAAAATATCGTACAGTGTCTGCCCAGCTTTAGTTGGAAACGAGGAATAACACTTGCATTTTCACTGTGCTGTGTTTTGTACCTGGTGACCTGAAGAGGAATTCCACTATTTAGGGTGTTATCTTGAAAATTTTAAACACATCATTCTTACCACAAATTAAAGTTACCTGAGCTCATGAAGCCATATCAAAATGTATTTCATAAACCCCTGCGCATGAAGCTGAAAAGCAGGCTCCTTTCATTGACTTTTGAGCTGCAGAAACATGAGAGACCAGCTACATTGGATTCTCTGTTGAAGTGTAATTGGGGGGAGGGGGGGGGGCAAGCAGGCAGAGGAGATATTTGCTGAGGAGACTAAACATCAGGCCTGATTCCAAACAAAAACCAACCCAGGCCCTCAATGATACCACATAGCGCCACCACTACCCTCACGCACACACACAGGCTCTCCTTCTGTCTCTCTCGCATACACGCACTCCCGATCCCCACAGCTCTGTCGTAATGATTGGTGTCTGCGTCTGGTCGAAATAAAACACTGAGGTATAAAGACTGTATACCCTTCCATCTAAAAAAACCCAGAAACATCCTCATGAGACCAACAGGGGTTGACTTGGGCAAAAAGCAGACAGTTCGGCGCAAATCTGTGTCTGTATGGCACTGCATGTCGTTACTTTTTTTTTTAACAAATGTTCACAAAACTTCTACTGCTAGTGACAGAGCTGAAAAGAAACTGCAGGCTGTCATTTCATATTCTGAAGCTGGCCCTAACAAAGAGCTGGCAGATCTTTGACAAAGTGTGCAGCTTGCCTTAAAGGTGAAGTGTGCAGGATTTAATGCCATCTCGTGCTGCTGTTAGACTGCACAATTTGTATGTATTTACTTTTGTGTATCCCAAGACAACAAACTGTGCAATGCTGTATTTTCAGCCTCCTAACATTGATCTGCCATGCCTAGGTATTTGTGTTTGCTTTCTATTTTCAGAATTCTATTATCACTGCTGCTGTGACACCGCAAAATTTCCTCATGCAGAACTAATAAAAGAAAATCTGATTTTATCTTAGTGATGAGGTTGCAGATTGTCAATTATGCCATCACGGGTCTTGATTTTGTTTCCCTTCATCTTATCGCTTCTTTGGCAACGGAGAGTCGTGCTGCCTTGTCTTCTCTTAAGCAGCATGTATTAACCCTCCACTTTACAAAAATGAGTTTTGCCAAACATGTTAGCCTTCAATAGCAACCAGCAGACAGTGTGGAGCAACCACTGAGATCCATTCTTTTTTTTCCCCAGTCTTTCGGCACCACCATAAAATGCAAAATAGGGATTAAGTACAGTATATCTCTTTTTTCCAGATAAACACCCCTAAATCTGACACACTGTAGCTTTAAAGCTGCAATAAACAGCATTATTCAGAGATGGGCACGTCACAGCTTGTGCAAAATAAAAACACAACTGCAAATGTAGTACATGACTGTATGTGTAGATCTGTGTATGAAGGTGGAGAAGTGTCACAAGAGTCTAAAACCTATGCACACTGCAAACTAGAAAAAGAACAATAGACAGATATAAGGAAAACAGAGTTGGAGAAGAGAAGGAAGAAAATTGAAGCTGCAGAGTGAGATAGAGTAGAAATACAGAGGGGAGGGGGAACAGAAAGTGACAGAGGCCTGTAATCAGTCAGTCTTGTTGTGTGTCTTAAAATAGAGCGCTCCCAGCCTATAAACAGAAACCTACTATTAGTAGTGTTCTGACAGTCTCCAGTCCAAATGTGCACGTGTGCATGTGTGTTTGCACGCACACAGTGGTATTCGCAAGGCCACAGCACACATGGAGTTTGTTAAAGCACAGCCCTCTGGGTAATGTGGTTCCGCGAGGGGCACCAGAGAACTACAACCGCAGATCAACTGACAGATTAAAATGCTGCTCTCCAAGCTTCTCCATCTGTCTGTGGGAGGCTTTGCTTCAGTTGTTCACATGAGCTTCAGTGTGTTTCTGCCACTCAGATCAGTGAAGGCGCCTTCAGTACCCTGTGGTTTGTCCAGAACTGATTAACAGCAAAGGCCAATCCCAGGACTGTCTGCTAAATAAATAAAAAAAACTGCATGAGTATGCTTATCTTTCTGAAACTGCAGAATCGGTTGTTAAATTCCCAAACTGTTTTACAAAATAGTTCTGGCTAAAAGGGCAGCATGTGTATGTTACACAATAGTAGTTTGGAGCTGTGCGTCAGTCACAGTCAGTCAGAGCTGCGTGTCGTCAGAGCGAGCTGCAAAAAGTTTGTACCTGAGTTTTCAGAGGTGGTGTTTGTAGTTGCCATCTGCCACGCCGGTGTTTGCCAACCCGGACAGTGGGAATACCACCTCAACCGGCAACTTAGCCCCGCGACTGGACAGCAACAACGTCCGAGGCCCAACGTGGTGAATTCACTGAGGCCGCGCGCTGCGTCATTAGAGCCGCGCGTCACGAGTGCCGCTTCCCCGAGGCCTCGTGCAGCCACCGCGGATCCATCAGCGCGGAAACACCGAGGACGCGCGGCACCAGCGCAGTGCAGATCCATCCCGGTGACAAACAACGCAGGCTGTTAACATCGGCGATCGACAAGCTGCTCATAAGCCGACCATGGGGCCTAAGAAGGTTCTGACAGCGGAGGAAGGTGACGATATTAAAAAATCTCTGGACTTTCTATCAGAGGAGATTTCTGTTGTGAAGCAGCAACAGAAATCAATCATGGATCTGGTGGAGGAGGTGAAGGCATTACGGCTCCAGAACGCCGAGAAAGACCGGCATCTGGTGCAGCTGGAAAATAGAGTGGCTGAATTGGAGCAGTACACCAGAATTAACGACGTCATCATCACAGGTCTTCACATCAAACCACGGTCCTACGCACGGGCGGTAACAGATGAGAGCGGAGGGGAGCCCAGTGAACAGGAGGTCAGCTCTGTGGAAAAACAGGTTGCTGATTTCCTCCTATCTAAAGGTATAGAAATGGATTTAAATAACATTGAAGCGTGCCACCCTCTGCCCCGGAGAAATGACGGTGATAAACGAACCGTCATCATGAGATTCATCAACAGAAAACACAAAACAGCACTGTTAAAACAAGGAAGAAAACTGAAAGGGACAAACGTATTCATCAATGAACATCTCACCAAACGGAATGCCGACATCGCCAGGAAAGCACGCTTCTTAAAGAAACAGGGAAAAATCCAGCACACATGGACTTCAAACTGTAAAATATTCATCAAACTGAACGGATCACCAGAACAAGCAAAAGTCATGGCAATAAGGAACATCGAGGAGCTGGACAAATATGAACAATAGGTATGAGGACTCAAACACATCACAGCACCATGATGCAGACTGGAGCAACCCACTCATCCACATCATCTACACCCGGAGACAAGAGAGACATAATGACTAAGGATAATGATCCGTTTATTTCTGCCCAGGAGCTCTGTCTAGATACATTTAATTATAATAACTCTGCTAACCACCCCTTCGAATCTGAAAATGATCCTGATACCTTTTTCAATGAGAATATTGTGAGACAGTGCAAATATTTTACAGAAGAACAATTCAAAAATTATAAAATCAATGATGAAAATTTTTCAATTATACATTTCAACAGCAGAAGTCTTTCTCGTAATCTGTCCACTATTAATGATTCTTTGAAAACATCCAAAAAAGGTTTTTCAGTTATTGCAATTTCAGAAACATGGTTAAATGAGGATAATAAAGATCTGGTATATCTTGATGGTTATGAATTGTTCCTGGTTAATAGGCAGACGAGAAGGGGCGGAGGCGTTGCATTGTTTGTAAGGTCAGATTATAACTGTAAACTCATTAACAACATGTCATTTACAGTGGACAACATCATGGAATGTGTTACCATAGAAATGACATCTATAAACTCCAAAAACATAGTTGTTAGTTGCATTTACAGAGCTCCTGGGACAAATATTGACACCTTTGAAGACATTATCTTAGGAATGTACAACAAAATCAACAGAAATAAGCATTTATTTGTCTGTGGAGATTTCAATATAGATTTTTTAAACCCTCACAATCATCCACAAATTACCTCATTTATAAACACCTTGTACTGTTTAGGGCTGTTTCCAACCATCATTCATCCTAGCAGAATAACTATGGACTCAACAACTCTCATTGACAATATTTTAACTAACGTTATATCCGGTAATCTTAGTGGGGGACTACTGGTCAGTGATATCAGTGATCACTTGCCAGTTTTCTCAGTCTTTGCATTGGAGGGTTGTTGTAAGTATCGAAGCAATACCAAATTCATGAGTAGAAAAGTAACACCTGAAACAATTGATAATTTAAGGGAGGATTTATCAAGTCAGAATTGGTCAGATGTTTTTGTTGATGATGTTGACAGGTCATATGATGCTTTCATTTCCATTTTTTCCAGTTTGTATAATAAACACTGTCCATTTGTTGACAAAATATATAGAAATCAATATAGCAACAAACCATGGATAACTAAGGGACTTCAGAGGGCATGTAAAAAGAAAAACGTACTATATAAACAATTCATAAAACTACGAACTAAGGAAGCTGAAAGTAAGTATAAAACATATAAGAATAAGTTAATCAATATCATGAGACTCAGTAAAAAAACATATTATAATGAGTTACTTGTCAAAAATAGAAATAACATCAAAAACACATGGAACATATTAAATGAAATAGTAAAAAAGAATAGAGTAACTAGAGATTATCCTTCATTTTTTCAGAGTAACAACTACATCACGATTGATAACGACGAGTCTATTGCTGAACACTTTAATGAATACTTCGTTAATGTGGGTAAAAATCTTGCCAGTAAGATTGACTCATCAACTAATAACTTCTGGGTAAATAATTCAACGTTTAACAAATCTGTTTCAATGTTCATTGGTGGTACTCATGAAAGGGAAATACTTGATCTGGTTCATGGTTCAAAAAGTAAGAAATCGACTGATTTTAATAATTTGGATATGGCTTTATTAAAAAAACTTATTGACTGTATAGTAAAACCGTTCAATTATATTTGCAATATGTCACTAAGTACTGGTAAATTTCCTTCTCAAATGAAAATAGCCAAAGTAATTCCTCTGTTTAAAACTGGTGACAAACACACATTTTTTAATTATAGACCTATATCACTCCTGCCACAATTTTCCAAAATTTTGGAAAAAATATATGCTAAAAGATTAAATGATTATTTACTGAAGCATAACATCATTTGTGAAGAACAATATGGATTCAGAAGGTCTCAAATTACATCACATGCTTTGATGGACTTTGTGGAAAGTATTGCAACTGCAATTGATAATAAACAATACACAATAGGTGTTTTTTTTTATTTACAGAAAGCGTTTGACACAATTAACCATGGAATACTATTAAGTAAACTGCAGAAATATGGAATCAGAGGTCTAGCATATGAATGGATAGCTAGTTATTTACAAGGCAGATTTCAGTATGTTCAATTCAATAATACAAATTCTGAACTCAGGGATGTCACATGTGGGGTGCCGCAGGGCTCAGTGCTGGGTCCTTTGTTGTTTATAATCTATATAAATGATATAAGTTGGGTGTTGAGTTCACTGAGATGTGTCCTTTTTGCGGATGATACAACTGTGTTCTGTAGCGGTGAAAATCTTGAACAGCTTCTGGACACAGTGGAGAAAGAACTGGAAAAATTTAAGGTTTGGTTTGACGCTAATAAGTTGTCACTCAACCTTGGGAAAACTAAATGTATTATATTTGGAAATAAACAGGCACCCAAATGTAAAAATTTAACTATAAACAATAAGGAAATTGAGTTAGTAACAGAGAATAAATTTTTAGGTGTTATAATTGATAATAAACTTAGCTGGAAACCACATATAAATTATGTGAAATCAAAATTGTCAAAAACTATAGCCATTTTGTATAAAGCCAAAGACCTACTGCAGCAAGAAGGGTTACTTACTTTATATCATTCTCTGATGGTACCATATATGACATATTGTGTTGAGTCATGGGGAAACACTTACAAATCAAATACCAATCCAATATTCCTTTTGCAAAAACGAGCCATACGAATCATCTGCAATAAACAATATCGTGAACCAACTCATTCTCTATTTGTGTCGTTAAATTTATTAAAATTCATTGATTTGGTCGATTACATTACAATTCAAACTTTATTTCGAGCGAAAAACCAAGCCTTACCGAGACATGTCCAGAGTCTGTTCCGATTGAGGGAATCCAGATATAGTTTAAGAGGTTGTGCAATTTTTATGAAACCACCAGTAAGAACAAATGTAAAGGGTTTTTCTGTGTCTGTGGTTGGGGTGAGGAAATGGAACAAATGTTCAACAGAGGTTAGAATGAGTAGTACCTTAGTGAGATTTAAGAAACTACTCAAAAATAACATTATGTCTAAGTATCATAAAGAAGCAAATATAATTTGATTTATATGGAATGTTCAATTTATAAGTGGGACTTATTGTATATTTGAATGTGTGGGTATGTATATGCGTATGTAGATATAGATATGGGTAGGTGTATATGTATATAAGTGACTGTGTATATGTATGTATATATTTATGTTTGTAAAGTATATACGTATGTATATAGGTATATGTGGCACAGCCCAAGCAGAGGGTCACCCCCAAGAGCTTGGTCTGCTTGAGGTTTCTTCCTTATAGGGAGTTTTTCCTCACCACAGTTGCCTAGTGCTTGCTCTGGGGGTTGGTAAGGTTAGTCCTTACTGGCGTAAAGTGCCTTGATTTGACTTTCTTATGATCTGGTACTATATAAATATAATTATAAGTGAATAGTATATTGATGTGTATGTCTGTGTCGACATGTAGTAGTGAATTTATATTTATGTAAATATGACTGATTAGAATTGTTGGACTTGTACTAGCAGGGGTGGGCGCTAATAAGCTTTGCTTCAGCCCACACCCTTTCGGACTCACTAGTTTTGTCTGTGTTTGTTTGTGGAATTGTTCATTTTTTTCTATTTGAATATTTTGTGTGCCGAATTAAAAAACTTTGTCAAAAAAAAAAAAATATAATGCAGAATCTACATTATAATAGCCAAATGGCCTCTGTGTGCCTGTATGCATGCGTGCGTGTGTATGGCTTTGATCACGGAGAAATTGGGAAGAGCTGACATTTGCCATTTGGTATGCTTGTGTTTTTTGAGGCAAGGATGAACACTGCGAAAACAGAAGGTTGACAGGACAAATATTTTTTGAGAAATTTGTGATTTTAGCTAACCAGTAAACAATGGACATTGTGCTGTATAATGCACCGTGGGAGTTCAGGGTTTTCAGGTTTTAAATGTTGTTATTGTGGTTTGTGTTAGTTTAACAGTGTTGTTAGTGTTATTGATTTATTGTGTTTTTATAGTTCAATTTCAATTCAGTTTCAATTTATTTTCATTTATATAGCACCAAATCACAACAAGGTTGCCTCAAGGCGCTTGACACAAGTAAGGTCTAACCGTACCAACCCACAGAGTAACAGTGGTAAGGAAAAACTCCCTCTGAGGAAGAAACCTCAAGCAGACCAGACTCAAAGGGGTGACCCTCTGCTTGGGCCATGCTACAGACACAAGTTACAAAACAATTCATAAAACAAACATACAGGAAATGTTGCCGGTGCACAGGATGGTTTCTGGAACAGACACAATAGTCTGTTCGAGAAATAGTAGTTCAATTGACTTAGTCAGTTTAGTTAAGTGTTATATTGAGGTTACATGAGTAACTTAAGTGTCATGCTCCTGGTACCAAAAGTGAAAAATGTAGTGTTTTTAATGTCTTCCGCCACAGTCTCTGTTTGTCAAATTAAAAAACACCTGCTTACAGCAGAATACAGAAAATACAAAAAGCTCTGCGTGCGTGCACGCAAATTTTATCACGCACAAACTGGGGAGAGCTGACATTTGCTGTTTGGTATGTTTATGTATTTTGGGTCAAGGATGAATGGTGCCAAAACCAAACATTGATAGGACTAATATTTTTAGAGAACCTACATATATTAGCTAACAACACTGAACAATGGACATTAATATTTACATTCTGGCCTCAGATGCCAATCCAGCAGAGGGCAGTAAATCATCTATATATTAAAAGCATGAGCGCGTGCATGCGTGATTTTATTTAATAAGTTCAATGTAAGTACATAATATAAATGTAAATACATTAAAAATACATGGATGACACAAGAAAGTGAAAACATTTATTTTCATTGTGGTCCATTTAAAAATCAAATGACAAAACAGAAGTAAAAACAATGTAATAATAATAAGATTAAGAATACTGAAAATAATAATGACAATCATAATAGTATGGACATGATAACAAGAACCTAAATGATTTAGAAATACATTAAGACAGTAAATTAACATTTAAAAGGTACATAATTAACAGGAAAAAAAAGGGTTGAGTTCTTTTTCTAAAACCTGTTGAGGTCTACGGTTCTAAAAGTATTCTGGAATCACACACCATTCCAACTCACCCTTGAAAAATCTCAGCTACCTGTTTTATAAACACTACCCAATCTAGAGCCTGTGGATTCCCACAGGCAACATGCTAGTTAATATTAACAGAAAGAATTAGGAAAGAAGGAAAATCATTTAAGTCGTTAAAACATTTTCACTTCTTGTCCAAGTCTTTTGGGTGCTGGTACTTCCAGTGAGACTTGGACAGTAACGAGTGACCAAAGGCTATGACAAGAGGTCTTTGGCACTCTCTTGGGAGGATATTTGGGTACTGCTAGAAAGTATGATTACTTTGGGAGAGTCAGATGAGGAGTATCAACTTGTATTATGATTTAGCATCATCTATGCTTTCCTCTGTGCATGATCCATCACACAACTGCCTCAAGACTAAGGACCTCATTTGCTGGAGAAGGCCAAGAGGACGCTGATGTTTTAAGGTGCGTTTACACATAACCAAGACGCGTTACGAATGTCATTCGTGACACATTCCTGACATTCTTAATGTGACTTAACACATCTGAATAGGTTTCTTAATAGTGCGTGTTGGTGCATGATATTCTTGATATTCGCGGAGCATGTTTTTGCCTGTCAAAAAATCTTCCACGAATCTCACACACCACCCTCATTTCGTCTCACGTCGTGGAGGTCGCAACTGAGCGTGTTGATCCGTCTTGATGAGTAGTGATCCTTAATAGAACGTGACAACGTTCGTAGTGGTTCCTGTGATGGTTCTTGGAGCCAAACTGTCACGCGTTATTATGAAGTGACACGGAAACTGTCAAGTTTTGACACGACTTGTAACAAGGCGTCACATTTCACTAAGCACCATAACGAATTAGTTTTCTGTCACGTGCGCACAATTAAACTCGGCTCCAAGTGTCGTTCCACAGTTCCTGCTGAAGCTCCCCAGGACGCTCCTGCAGGTGTTCCACCTGCTATTGTAACCGATGAGCAGGAGAACGAGTCTGAGCAACCAGAGGAGCGAGAGGAGACTCACGTGCAGCCAGACATCTCTGCACCTCCTCCAGTCCGGCGGAGGAAGAAGCGCGAGCACAATTAAACCCTGCTGCACTGCATTCAGTTTGATTGCTGACACCAAGTCGGCTAAAAGACTAATTTCAGTGCTCTTCAGCGCACTCCTGCAGGTGTTCCACCTGCTGCATGTGTCTGATGTTTGGTAAAATGCGTGAGACGCGAGCTGCATGAAGCCACACATCTGGCTCTGTCATCCTCCTCCTCCTCTCTGCGCCACTCCATGGCACAGAGCCCAACTACGCATGCAGTTACAAAGTTCTTCTGAAAAACTGGAGTGATCTGAATTTGGTTGGATGACAATGGGTGTGTGTGTGGAGACAATTCACCTTGTTCACAACGTGACAGAACTTAACGATGCGCTGTTACGCGCAATAACGCACAACAACGCGGAACACTATTCTTGACCGTGCGTAATGGTTCATGATAATTCTCCAGCAACACGTGCCATTAATCGTAACGTGTGGTAACAGGTTGCAGCAGTTCCTGAGGACACCTGATGCCTGTGCCCCGAATAATCACACTCGTGATCAGCGGCCAAGAATGTGTACTTCGTGGCATTCGTGACTTGTCGTCGTTCAGCATTAACGAGCTGTGATAATAGATGGTTGCTTCTGAGTGGTGGTGATGGACTGGTTGTTATTCAGGGTGCAAGACAGTTCTGTGGTGTGGTGAATACAGCAATGTAATAATTCTAAGTGTCTGCACAATCTGTCAGCAGTAACTTAAGTGGCTAATGTCCAAGTAAATCTTCGAACGGCCACTAAAACCTGTTCTCATTTACATGGATATGCATCCCAGAAGATCTAGTCTGTGGTTTGATGACATAACACACTCAAATTATACTACGTGACAAGTAGGAAAACAACCATACAGTAGCATGCCTGTAGCAAAATTTGGCAGACCCTTGGTGCTTCTGGAAAACCTCCCAGTGATGTGATAACATGTAAGTTGTGGGCTCCACAGACATGCAAGAGATTACCAAAGATTATCAAAGACTGGACCGGAAAAATTATTTTTCCAAAGAAGGGGGCAATGACAGAATATCCCTGTCAACTGGACCCCTGTTTGGACCCCCGTTTTCATTTTTTCATTTATTTATTTTTTTTTAAATACTTCTGTTAGTTAGCTAACTGTTTAGTGTAACTGTTGTGAATTTTAGCTTAGTACTTTACTTTTGTGTTAATCTTAGGAGTGGTTTCTTTATTTATTTATTACTGTTCCTACATGCCTAATACTTCTGCTACTCTTTCAGCGTAACTGCTGTGAATTTTAATTCATTTATTTGCTTCTGTGTGAGCCTTAGGAGTGGTTAGCTTATCCATTATTGATTAGCTCATGTTTGCTTGGCTATACTCTTGAATTTCCTAGTGCACAAAGTACACTACTTTACACCCTCCGCAAATCCTGTGTGATGTTGGAAGATAGGGTGGCTCTCTTAGAGAGCCGTGTCCATAAGTTAGAGTAGCTTCTTAGCTCAGTGGAGTTAGATGTTACGGACACTCCAGATGAGGTTAGTGCTGGGCCGGCTAGCAAGCCCATTAGCATCAGCCTAGAAACACCGGCTGTGGAGGACACCTTTCGGACTGTGGCTAGGTGGAGGAAGCCCCGCAGGGCTTGGTGCCCAGTTGTGGCACCCCGATCACACTTGCCACTGCGAACTGTGAATTGGTTCTCCCCCTTGGATTTGCCTGATGTGAATTCTCTGTGCCCACAAGTGACTTCCACTCCTGTCTCCAGGCCGAAACACCGGACTCTAGTGATAGGGGATTCTATCCCACGCAAAGTCAGGTTACAGACGCCGGCTGACATTAAATGTATTCCTGGGGCCAGAGCTCCCGACATTGCATCCCATCTTAGGGCACTGACGCTGCAGAAGGGAAGACAGACAAAGGAACATGACATGAGATATAGTCACATAGTTATTCACGTCGGCACCAATGATATCAGGATGAAGCACTCAGAGGTCACAAAAATAGACATAGAGAGGACTTGTGACCTTGCCAGAAAGATGTGTCGGCATCGATTAATAGTCTCTGGCTTTAGCTTTATTGATAACTAGCCTTCGTTCTGGGGCTGCCGTGGCTTGCTGATGCCGGACGGCCTCCACCCTACTGGGGAAGGCGCCGCCATCTTGTCTGCGAACATAGATAGAGCTCTACAGGGAGGGTAACATTAGGAATCTACAGCAGGCCACGGCGCAGGTGATTAGAGACCCTGCAAGGCTTATGACAAATGTGGGTGTGGAATCCATTAGCTTAGCGGGGAAATTAGTGCAGAATTTCAACAAGTTGAGACTGTGGCCTGCTTCCATAGATGTGTCCATAAAAATCATAGAGGGATATGCTTTCCAAACTTAATACCCATTACTATATTGGATGATGCTGAAATTGAGGATGGCCCAGTGGTTGCTCCAGCAATAGCAAAGATTTCGTGTCTGCAACCTACAATGCGCGTGGAATGTCTCAAACCTAAACCTACTTCTATGCATATTATATATGCTACTCTGGAACCACCTAAACCCAAACAGTTCTACTGTCAACCCCACTGAGGTCCTTAGACTGGGCCTCATTAACATAAGATGACTGTCCTCAAAATCACTGTTGATCAATGATCTAATTATTGATCATCACTTAAATATGATTGGGTTATGTGAAACCTGGATTCAAACCTACAGCTGTCCTCCCCTTAAATGAGGCCTGCCCACCAGCATATGAGGTCTATTAGAAAAGTATCCTACTTTTTTATTTTTTAAAAAACTATATGGATTTGATTCATATGTTTTGACGTGAGCCAAGCTTGAACCTTCATGTGCATGCGTGAGTTTTTCCACGCCTGTCGGTGACGTCATTCGCCTGTGAGCACACCTTGTGGGAGGAGTGGTCCAGCACCCTCGTCGGATTTTCATTGTCTGAGAAGTTGCTGAGAGACTGGCGCTGTGCTTCATCAAAATTTTTTCCAAAACTGTGAGGCACATCCGAGTGGATACCATTCGACAAATTAAGCTGGTTTTTGGTGAAAATTTTAACGGCTGATGAGAGATTTTGGATTGTTTCTATCGCTGTAAGGACTTCCCACGGAGCGGAACATCACGCAGCGCTCCGAGGCGATGTCGTCATCCTGTTTCAAGCTGAAAACCTCCAAATTTAAACCTCTGTTGACCCAGGACGTCGTGAGAGAACAGAGAACTTTCAGAAGAGGTCGGAATCAGCAGTTTATCCGGACATTCCACTGTTAAAGGAGATTTTTTTAATGAAAGACGTGCGGACGGATTGGCACGTCGGCTCGCAGCCGGCGCAGCGTGCCCGCCACAGGAAAAACACCTCTGTGTTGATAACCATTTGTAAAATCCAGGCAGCTTTTGGTGGCTTTCAGTTGAGTGAGTATCTGAGAAATTGTTTAACAGCAGGGCATGTTCCAACTTGTCCTTAAGGCTTCCAACGGAGGAGTTTTTCCTGTGGCGGGCGCACTGCGCCGGCTGCGAGCCGACGCGCCAATCCGTCCGCACGTCTTTCATTAAAAAAATCTCCTTTAACAGTGGAATGTCCGGATAAACTGCTGATTCCGACCTCTTCTGAAAGTTCTCTGTTCTCTCATGATGTCCTGGGTCAACAGAGTCTTAAATTTGGAGGTTTTCAGCTTGAAACAGGATTACGACGTCGCCTCGGAGCGCTGCGTAACGTCCCGCTCCGTGACGTCCCGCTCCGTGACGTCCCGCTCCGTGGGAAGTCCTTACAGCGATAGAAACAATCCAAAATCTCTCATCAGCCGTTAAAATTTTCACCGAAAACCAGCTTAATTTGTCGAATGGTGTCCACTCGGATGTGCCTCACAGTTTTGGAAAAAATTCTGATGAAGCACAGCGCCAGTCTCTCAGCAACTTCTCAGACAAAGGAATTCTGACGAGGGGGCTGGACCACTCCTCCCACAAGGTGTGCTCACAGGTGAATGATGTCACCGAGAGGTGTGAAAAAACTCTTGCATGCCCAAGAGGGTTCAAGCTTGGCTGATGTAATCACACGTTATTCAAATCCATATGGTTTTTTAAAAAAATAATAAGGTCGGACACTTTTCTAATAGACCTCGTATACATTTAGTCACATCCCTTGTGATGCCAAGCAAGGCGGGGGTGTTGCTCTTATTTATAAATCTAGGTTTAGCTTATTAGCTGTTGGGGGTCACAAATATAACTCATTTGAGCATCTGATTCTCCGCTCTGCTCAGGATATTATGCATTGCCAAGGTGAGAAGAATAAGAATCAGCCGTATTACTTTGTCACTGTATATAGGCCTCCTGGCCCATATTCTGAATTCTTAGATGAATTTGGTGCGTTCATCTCTAACTTGTCAACTAATACAGATAACATTCTGATCATTGGTGACTTTAACATTCATACAAATAAGCCTTCTGATGCCCTCTGCAAATCATTTATGGAAATTGTGGATACATTAGGATTTCGGCAATGCAGTCGGGATTCAACGCACATTAGTGGAAATACCCTGGATCTGGTTCTCGCACGTGGTATTGCTGTCATGAATATTGACATCGTGTCTCTTATATCAGTGGTGTCTGATCACTCACTTGCAAGTTTACAGTTTCGCTGCCGTGTTTACAACAACCTTATATATCACTACAGCGATGCATCAACTCCTCAACTAAGACTGAACTAGAAGCTAGACTGCCTGATATCCTAGCTTCACATTTGACAAATACCCAGTCAGTAGTCAGTAGACAGACTTGTGGATAGTTTAAACTCAGTGCTCAAAACTACACTCGACATGATTGCACCACCTGTGTTAAAATCACGCTCCCCCAAATCACAGTCACCTTGATTCAATGATTACCTGCATGACCTCAAGCATAAAAGAAGAGGTCTAGAACGGAAATGGCATCGTTCAAAATTAGAAGTATTCCACCTTCCGTGGCATGATGCTATCTTAGACTATAAGCATGCATTATTGGCTACAAAGTGGACCTATTACTCTGGTTTGAGCAACAAAAACAAGCATAACTCAAAGTTCTTGTTCGACACGGTGGCAACACTTATTCATGGACAACCACCTGTAGTTCGCTCTCCTTTTACAGCACAAGATTTCCTGGATTACTTTGAGAAGAAAATAGAAGACATTAGGTTAAACATATCCCAGAATGCCTTAACCCAGCCACTACATCCTGCTATTGAGGTGGGCGCCACTACTGAGGTATTACCTAGATTTACAGAATTTGATAGTATCTCACTAGGCATGCTGATGAAACTCGTAACGTCAACAAAAAGCACAACCTGTTTATTTGATTCTATACCAACAAAACTGTTTAAGGACCTGTGGCCGACTCTTGGGCCGACTGTGCTGGAAATGATTAATCTTTCTTTAACTTCTGGATCTGTTCCTAAATGTTTCAAATCTGTAGTGATTAAACCATTACTTAAGAAACCTAAACTTGACCCTAGTGTATTGAAAAACTATCAGCCGATATCAAATCTATCATTTTGCTCTAAAATTCTGGAAAAAGTGGTGTCACGGCAGCTCGTGGACTATCTTACTGAGAATAATAACTTTGAGCCACTGCAGTCTGCTTTTAGAAAACATCATTCCACAGAGACGGCTCTCACTGAAGTGGTGAATGATCTTCTGCTTACAATAGATTCGGACACCACGGTTCTGTTGCTGTTAGATCTCAGTGCTGCATTTGATACAGTGGATCATCATATTCTACTTGATAGGCTGGAAAATCATTTTGGGATTACTGGGAGTGCCCTTGCATGGCTGACGTCATACTTGACCAGTCGTTCTCACTGTGTTTTGTACAGTAACACTACCTCTAACCTTAGTGACATGAAATTTGGGGTTCCACAGGGGTCTGTCTTAGGCCCCCTGCTTTTCTCCGTTTATATAGCATCCCTTGGGCACATATTGTGGTGTTTTGGGATTACCTTTCACTGCTATGTAGATGATACTCAGTTATACATGCCAATAACTGATGGTAATCTTGTTCACATAAAATCCTTAGAAGATTGCCTTGCAGCAGTGAGAAGTTGGATGTCTCGAAACTTCCTACTTTTAAACTCTGACAAGACTGAAATGATGGTTCTTGGTCCAGTGAGACATCGGCATCAATTTGACCAGTTAACGCTCAGCCTAGGCTCGTGTGTCATACATCACACTGACAAAGCGAGGAACCTTGGGATAATTTTAGATCCTTCGCTGTCCTTTGGCCTCGACATTAGAAATATTACTAGGACTGCTTTCCTCCATCTGTGAAATATAGCGAAGATTCGTCCCATCCTGTCTATGGCTGATGCTGAGACCCTGATCCATGCGTTTATCTCTTCTAGATTGGACTACTGCAATGTTCTATTTTCTGGTTTACCGCAGTCTAGCATTAGGGCTCTCCAACTGGTTCAAAATGCTGCAGCCAGACTTTTGACACGAAGCAGAAAGTTCAACCACATTACACCCATTTTGGCATCTCTTCACTGGCTTCCTGTCCCAGTGAGATCAGATTTTAAGGTTCTGCTACTAACCTATAAAATTATTCATGGACTGGCACCTCCCTACCTAGCTGACCTAATTAAACCGCACGTACCGGACCGGGCCTTATGTTCTCAGGGTGCAGGACTACTTTGTGTCCCTAGGGTCAATAAGAAGTCTGCGGGTCACACAGCTTTCTCTTATCGTGGCCCTGTTCTGTGGAATGGTCTCCCTGGGCCAATAAAACAGTCAGATTCTGTGGACTTTCAAGTCCAGACTTAAGACGCACGTCTTTTCCCTTTCATATGGCTAGCATACTGGTACAGTTTTGTTTTACGCTTTTTACTCTTTTAATTCATTTTATTAGTAATTGGAGCGGGCCGCGGCCTCAACTTTACCTAAATTCTGGGTCTTTTAGTGAAGCTCAGGGCTCGTGGCCGGCGATCACCTTAGTATTTCTTCTGTTTTTCTTGATGATTAATGCAGGCAAATTATACAGTATTTTTTGTCTTTCTGATGCCTGATTCTGTTTTTTCTCTCTGTTTAAGGTGCAGCTCCATCCAGAGAAGGGAGATGTATTTGTGTTGGCGACCCTCCTGTCCTGTGCACCAACAGCATTTCTTGTATATTCGTCCGTGAATTATTCTGTGAATTGTTCTGTAATTTATGTTTGTAGCATGGCCCAAGCAGAGGGTCACCCCTTTGAGTCTGGTCTGCTTGAGGTTTCTTCCTCAGAGGGAGTTTTTTCTTACCACTGTTGCTCTGGGGGTTGGTAAGGTTAGACCTTACCTGTGTGAAGCGCCTTGAGGCAACTCTGTTGTGATTTGGTGTTATATAAATGAAAATAAATTGAAATTGAAAAAATTTATGCCTCATTCATAGGTAGTTTAAATGCAATTCTAAACACATTTTTGCAAATCCGTTTTGATGTGAACACTCAGGTCACATGAGTGTTCAGACCACTCTGAACACTCATGTGTTTTGTTATGTCTGTGACTTGAATAAAACCCTATTTCCCATATCTCCAGTTTTTTTCAAATATACCACTCCACGCTTACTCCCACTCCACGCACATGCCTGGTGGGTGCTAATTCATTACTACAACCCCAGTTCCAATAAAGTTGGGATGTTGTGTAAAATGTAAATAAAAACAGACAGACAATGATTTGAAAATCCTCTTCAACCTATATTCAATTGAATACACCACAAAGACAAAACATTTAATGTTCAAACTGATAAACTTCATAGTTTTTGTGCAAATATTTGCTCATTTTGAAATGGATGCCTGCAACATGTTTCAAAAAAGCTGGGACAGTGGTATGTTTACCACTGTGTTACATTACCTTTCCTTCTAACAACACTCAATAAGCATTTGGGAACTGAGGACACTAATTGGTGAAGCTTCGTCGGTAGAATTCCAGGCATTGACATTAAGCTTTTTAGTGTACTTGTCCATAGGACAAGTAAGCCTGGCAGTTTACTTGTCCTATAGGAAAAGCTGGTTGTCTGGACAACCCGTGACTGAGATTCAAATTAAATATTTATCACATGTACTTTGCTCTGACTTTTCACTTCATAAAAACCTGTCATACTTCTTCTGTTTGCAAGTACTTTAACTTTAATATTCCAACATAAGAATTGCAGCTGAAATAGAAAAATCATTACATTTCAACATTTTCTGGTTCAGAGATTCAGATTAAATATTTATCACATCTACTTTGCTGTGACATATCACTTCATGAAAAAGTTAATACTGTCACTCTCCTGTGTGGGTGGTAAAATTCAATTTCCAAAAAATAAATTTTATTACATATTGCATGCATATCCTCTAGCCTTTTAATCCATTAACCAAGACATAGCTCATAATGTTTGTCTCCTGCGATTGTTCATAATTGGGGAAAAAATTTAAATAATTGGTAAATGCCAATATGCATTTGCTTCTCTCCTGTGTGTTTTCTGAATTCATCACTGTTCAATGCATGATCATTTGCCAGTATGTATTTTATAAAGCAAATCAAATTCTTTTATTTCAACATTTAAAAATGACTTACTGGTCCGCAATTGAAGGAAAATCCCGACAGACATGGCAGTATATTGTGTTGTCCTCTTCCTTGTGCCCCAGCCACGGATAATCCTGTGTCCAGCTACTCACAAACTTCCTTTCTCTTCATACCTCTTCTTTGGAGCTTCTACACTTGCACGGGTTGATGCTTTGTGTTTGACTGGCGCTTTCCCTGATATCTGGCCCGGTTTCGGAGGTTTTAGAAAAGACATTCTGTTCAATATATTCTTCAAAAGGCGTGTTAATCGATGCTAGTACGAACACACACTTCATACAGTGGTCTCACGCACACATTGATATCATGTTTTCCGATTGTCCGCTGCGTGGAGAGTGGCGGGAAAAACTGAAGACGCTTTCTCACGAGGTGCGACACAAGACGTGATGTAAATAAGAAAACAAGAAGGCGGCGGTCAGGTATTTTGGTTCAGAGCAATGAAAATAAAGAATGTGAACATTTTAAACCAAAAAAAATGCCACTTGTCCAGTTGGACAACGATTTAGAGCATATTGCTTGTCCGATCACATTTTACACTTATCCCGGACAATCGGACAAGCATTAATGTCAATGCCTGAATTCTTTCCCATTCTTGCTTGATGTACGACTTCAGTTGTTCAACAGTCCCGGGGTCTCCGTTGTCGTATTTTGCGCTTCATAATGCGCCACACATTTTCAATGGGGGACAGGTCTGGACTGCAGGCAGGCCAGTCTAGTACCTGCACTCTTTTACTACGAAGTCACACTGTTGTAACACGTGCAGAATGTGGCTTGGCATTGTCTTGTTGAAATAAGCAGGGATGTCTCTGAAAAAGACGTTGCTTGGATGGCAGCATGTGTTGCTCCAAAACCTGAATGTACCTTTCAGCATTGGTGGTGCCATCACAGATGTGTAAGTTGCCCATGCCATGGGCACTAACACAGCCCCATACCATTACAGATGCTGGCTTTTGAACTTTGTGCTGGTAACAATCTGGATGGTCTTTTTTGCTCTTTGGATCGGAGGACACCACGTCCATGATTTCCAAAAAGAATTTGAAATGTGGACTCATCAGACCACAGCACACTTTTCCACTTTGTGTCTGTCCATTTCAAATGAGCTCAGGCCCAGAGAAGGCGGCGGTGTTTCTGGATGTTGTTGATGTATGGCTTTCACTTTGCATGGTAGAGTTTTAACGTGCACTTGTAGATGTAGCGACAAACTGTGTTAACTGACAATGGTTTTCTGAAGTGTTCCTGAGCCCACGCGGTAAGATCCTTTACACAATGATGCTGGTTTTTAATGCAGTGCTGCCTGAGGGATCGAAGGTCACTGCATTCAATGTTGGTTTTCGGCCTTGCCGCTTACGTGTAGAAAGTTCTCCAGATTCTCGGAATCTTCTGATTTTATTATGGACTGTAGATGATGGAATCCCTAAATTCCTTGCAATTGAATGTTGAGAAACATTGTTCTTAAACTGTTGGACTATTTTTTCACACAGTTGTTCACAAAGTGGTGATCCTTGCCCCATATTTGCTTGTGAACAGCTGAGGCTTTTGGGGATGCTCCTTTTATACCCAATCATGACACTCACAATTCATGTCCTCAGTTCCCAAATGCTTGAGTGTGAAAGGTGATGTAACACAGTGGTAAACATACCACTGTCCCAGCTTTTTGAAATGCATTGCAAGTATCCATTACAAAATGAGCAAATATTTGCACAAAAACAATAAAATTTGTCAGTTTTTAACATTAAATATTTTGTCTTTGTGATGTATTCAATTGAATATAGGTTGAAGAGGATTTTCAAATGATTGTATTCTGTTTTTATTTCCATTTTACACAACATCCCATCTTCATTGGAACTGGGGCTGTATAACAACCGATGTGAATAAGACTGAAAATGAGGACAGCTACATGGACACCCAAATCATATCTGCTCACGTGTTATGCAATAAATCAGATTTGAACTGGCAGTCTGAAAAAAACATTAAAGCCAATATCAGATTTACCTGAGTGCCTGTCCCAACATCTGGGCTCTGATGTAGTTTCACGACTTTGTTGTGGGAAAGGGGGTCTGGGTCTGGACTGCAGGACTCTACTTCTCTTCCTGCAAATTTCGGTAACTTTCTCCCTAAGGTAACGAAACACTGACAGACTGGACGACTGGAGGGCACACAGTAAAGATGTTAGTGTTAAAGGAGCTATATTATGAACTTATAGCAAGTTAATATAGGTCACATGATGCTTGAAAAACAGATATTAAAGTTTGTGGCCCAGAGTAGGAGAAATTACCAAAGAGACACCACTTTTCCTCTGTCAGTAACTTGCCCTGTTTGGAACACACAGTTTCATTTTTCATTGTTTTTCCACTCACATCTCCATCTAACAGCACGGTATCCTCTGTCCCACTGTGTGCCAGCAGGTACTTTGAGTGGAATAGCCGACCATCAAAGCTGTGCCAGGGCATCAAGGCATCGCTGGGCAGTGGGCAGCCGCTGGCACAGTTAGCACCAAGCAGGTGGCTCAGTCCTCGTACATACAGAGATCCCAGTTGCACCGCTCGACTGGAGAGAAAAGGCAGCTGAAAGCGACGAGTGAAAAAAGTTAGTGCATGTTGTTCTGAGGTTATGAGCACTTTTTGTTGTGAGGTTGTGAGGCTGTGTGTCGGGCTTGCATAGTGAATTGCCTTGTCCATCTAACACTTATATTGAGCTTCCACATCCTTTGCAATTCGGCAATCATAAATATTACATTTGTTCACCTCATATAAAACTAATCTCATCAGAATAAGGCAAAGCTCTGTAATCTCGCAATGACATACTCTTTTATTTTTTCTCGCATTGCATTGGTATAGACATATTCTAGCCCAGCGTGCAGTGCAGTGAGAGTGCAGGCCAGCTGGGGAGTGGGGAGGGAGTAAACTTGTGCTCAGACACGATCCAAGGCACCTGGGCCTGGTGCGAGTAGACCCTGAGAGACATAAAGAGGAGCCACAGGTTTGTATTGGTGGAAGTCAAGACCCAAAGCAATCCAAAGAGGTGTATGAGGAAAGACACAGCATCAATGCATGTTTCTAAACCAGACTTGAGTGCTGCAAGACACATGATTTCAGTGCCAGCCTGCACTGGCACACCACAGACCACCACTGTGTTCTTCTTTAAACCATGTACACAAATGACTGGTTACACAATATACTTCAAAACTGAAGTCACAGCCACAACTTGGCAGCAATAACGGACTCTCTCCTGGGCTGCCAGCAGCCACCAACTGACGTCACCACAATAAATAAATTCTTTAAGCTCAGAGTTATACAAACCAAAGGGCTACTGTAATTATTAGACCGTCACAGTAACTGACCACCAACTCCACTGTCCATGAATAGAGTTCAATGCTTCAATTACTGATGCACGTAAACTTTGCTACATTTTAAAAATGTTTGATATCAAGACATTTACTGGCAGTATTAAAGTTTATCAGTCTGAAATGAACTCAAAACATAATTACATTGAACACCAACATGTCCTCTAATACTTTGTAATTATTTAGCAACTCCTTTTATGGCTGCACGTTATTGAACAGGCCCTGCTGTGAGGAGCCATCTGTTTCTTCAATAAGGTTGGTGTCACCCCTCCCAAGAAGATTCTTAAAATTTCATTTGCAGCTGCTAAAATAACCGGTGTCTGCAGGTCTGTGTTTCACGATGTTATCTGCACAGTCCTGACACAAGCCACACAAGACCACCCACTGTGTCTCACTGTGCTGTGGCCTGATGGCAAAAAGCACCCAAAAACTAACAGCAGCACTCAAAAACTGCAGAGCAATTGTATGAGTTTGCAAAATTAAAGCCACCCCTGAATTTAAAATATGTCCAGACATAAGTGTAAACTGACAAATTTTGTAAACTCAGAATGTTCAATAAAATGTCCAACGTTATCAAACAAACAATCATTCATATACTGTATTTCCTTGATTAATAACCCCAGCATATATATATTTTTTTCAAACCGTATGCAGACCCAGTGCCTAAACGAGGCAGCCTCATATTCAAGGCAGGCTAGTATTAACAAAATGCCTGCTCTGTAATTTACAACCCCAATTCCAATGAAGTTGGGACGTTGTGTAAAATGTAAATAAAACAGAATACAATGATTTGCAAATCCTCTTTAACCTATATTCAATTGAACACACCACAAAGACAAGATATTTAATGTTCAAACTGATAAACTTTAATGTTTTTGTGCAAATATTTGCTAATTTTGAAATGGATGCCTGCAACACATTTCAAAAAAGGAACAATGGGGCAACAGAAGACTGGGAAAGTTGATGAATGCTCAAAGAACAGCTAATTGGAAACAGGTGAGTGTCATGATTGGGTATAAAAGGAGCATCCCCAAAAGGCTCAGCCATTCACAAGCAAAGATGGGGTGAGAATCACCACTTTGTGAACAACCAAGGGCGCAATTTAGAACTAGAAATTGTGGGGGGACAAAGTGCGAGGCCCGCAGGGCTGAAGCCCATAGGCTGGGGGTCTGGGGGCCGCTTTAGGCCTCCAGAAGCCAATGGTTTCTAGATAAGCTCAGATGCATTCTGAGCATCCAGAACAGTAATTTTAATGTTTTGAGAAGACCATAAAGTGGACACCATTTGACTTATGCAATTTGAAACTGTGGCTATAAGTACTTTATTCTGAGAATAACCAGCATTGATTTTATTAACATTCTGGTGTAAATAAGGTATCACCACATGTGTAGAACTCAAAAAGAATGATAGGTTGAGTTCTCATTAAAAAAAAAAACTCCAATGTGGTAAAATGTATTCATAAATATGAAAGAACAGGCTCTTAATAATTAATAACTATCACATACTGTATTTTTTTTCTCAAGATTTGTTTTTGCATAAGTTTGAAAAAACAACAGATCATAAGTTTAGGATAAATTACTTATCATAAATTTAATTTTCGAAGTGGCACTAATGAAAACACTCATACTGAACATAATTTCGCTTGCATAGACTGATTTTGGAGATCAAGCAATAATTGCAGATGGGCTTTCTGAGGTCCCAGATAGCTTTTCTGACTTACTTTTCTAACTTTCAGAATTCAGTAAATTAGCATATGGTCCATTGATACTTATGTGTAGACACTAGTCCCTAGAGGCAACTCTTTCTGGTTTCAAATCTGGGCAAATGCAGGCTCAGAAAATTCCGAATGTGACAAACATGAAACAGGTGTTGTAAACAAGTTAATGCTGCTAAAAATACAAACTTGCAGAAACAAAGATACTATTCTGACATGGTTTTGCACATAAGACTGACATGGTATGCACATAAGACTGGCATAGCATGTTTCAAATACACACATATATGTCAGAAGGTGGGGGAGACATACCATATTCTGTCCCCCCTGGTTGAAAAGGTGGGGGGGGGGGGGACATGTCCCCCAACCCCCACCAAACTGTGCCCATGTGAACAACTGTGTGAAACACTAGTCCAACAGTTTAGGAACAATGTTTCTCAACGTTCAATTGCAAGGAATTTAGTGATTCCATCATCTACAGTCCACAATATAATCAGAAGATTCCGAGAATCTGGAGAACTTTCTACACGTAAGCGGCAAGGCCAAAAATCAACATTGAATAACTGTGACCTTCGATCCCTCAGGCGGCACTGCATTAAAAACCAACATCATTGTGTATTGGATCTTACCCCGTGGGCTCAGGAACACTTCAGAAAACCACTGTCAGTTAACACAGTTCATTGCTACATCTACAAGTGCAAGTTAAAACTCTACCACGCAAAGCGAAAGCCAAACATCAACATCATCCAGAAATGCCGCCGCCTTCTCTGGGCCTGAGCACATTTGAAATGGACAGACGCAAAGTGGAAAAGTGTGCTGTCGTCTGATGAGTCCACATTTCAAATTGTTTTTGGAAATCATGGACGTCGCGTCCTCCGGACAAAAGAGGAAAAGCACCATCCAGATTGTTACCAGCGCAAAGTTCAAAATCCAGCATCTTTGATGGTATAGGGCAGTGTTAGTGCCCATGGCATGAGCAACTTACACATCTGTGATGACTCCATCAATGCTGAAAGGTCCGTCCAGGTTTTGGAGCAACACATGCTGCCATCCAAGTAACGTCTTTTTCAGGGACATCCCTGCTTCTTTCAGCAAGACAATGCCAAGACACATTCTGCACGTGTTACAACAGTGTGGCTTCATAGTAAAAGAGTGCGGGTACTAGACTGGCCTGCCTGCAGTCCAGACCTGTCACCCATTGAAAATGTGTGGCGCATTATGATGCGCAAAAAACGACAACAGAGACCCTGAATTGTTGAACAAATTAAGTTGTACATCGATCAAGAATGGGAAAGAATTCCACCTAAAAAGCTTCAACAATTAGTGTCCTCAGTTCCCAAATGCTTATTGAGTGTTGTTAGAAGGAAAGGTGATGTAACACAGTGGTAAACATACCACTGTCCCAGCTTTTTTGAAACGTGTTGCATCCATTTCAAAATGAGCAAATATTTGCACAAACACTATAAAGTTTATCAGTTTGGACATTAAATATCTTGTCTTTGTGGTGTATTCAACTGAATATAGGTTGAAGAGGATTTGCAAATCATTGTATTGTTTTTATTTACATTTTACACAACGTCCCAACTTCATTGGAATTGGGGTTGTATTTTTCACACATATTGCTGGGTGTGGCGAACCAAAGACAACCGCTTTACATCTGTCATGTAGCGTCTCGCTAGGTGTTCGCAAGTCTCATGATCAGCTTACCTTTCCATAGTTTTGAACATTTGAAGCATGATTCCTTCCTAGATGGTGATGATTTCTTCATCTGGAGTGTGTTTAGGATCTTTTTCTTTCTCCTCTGGTTGCTGCAGGTCAGCTATGAGGGCTTCGTTGGTGCTGATGATTCCTGATGATTGTAGCGGGTATGTGTATAAATTCCGGCCCTCTCTGAAGCAGCAGTAAGGATCTAAAGAGTTACATCCAAAAACTTTGAATAGTCAGGAATCATCCACCCAGAATCGTCTGCGCCTCATTGCTGACTTGTAGCAGCTGGAGGAGAAGGAAGAAATCATCGTCCAGAATCGTCCGCATTGACGATCCCTCCCAAAAATGGTCATATCAAAACTGACTTTTAGTCTAAATTTTCGGGGTCCACAACTTGACCGCAAGTAAAGCCGAATCGCAACTTACGTGTGTGCGAGTTTAATATTTTATGGAAAATTTTTTCAAAGCTAAAGAAATAGATCTACTAACAATGTGCTTCCTTTGCTTCATTTAATGATAACAATTAATTTTAAACTGTACGCACCTTGCGGTTTCTTTTTTTGGCAAATGCAACAGCTTGCAGCTTTGTCTCAACGGTGTAGGAACTGTACTTCCTTTTTGCAACATCACTGGTTGAAAGAGTCGCTGCCTCAGGAGTAAAATTACTGGTGTAATGTCCACACACTCGAGCAGGAGGCTGCCGTTTGGACCCGCGACTGTTCACACGGTCAACCAGCCAGGCAGCAACTTCTGGCAGCTAACATACATGACCCGGGCCTTCAAACAAGACCGGCGCGTATTTAAGGCAGGCGTTTAATTTTTTTCTGGCAGAGTTTTGTCCCAATAATTAGATGAGGCAGGCCTGTATTTAAGGTCAGGCATTTAATCAAGGAAATACAGTTAAGGATAATAAATAAAATTTAAGGAAATAAAAAATGCTGATGCAAAAGTTGCACGAAACAGTTATCAGCACACTCTGATGAATTTTGAGGAAATCTTCACTTTTACAGACAGTTTTCTTTAGACAAGTTCAGGATGGACACATAAACATTTCCAAATCACTGAAGAGGTCTTGGACATTATTTACATTACTACACAAATAGTACTGACTGCTACTTCAGATCTTTCTGGAATAGGGAGTTCTCAAAAACTGAGGGAGTGAATGAGTAAGGACACTACACCCATGACAACTCTGAAGGATTTTATAGACTTCTGTATATGTGGTTGGAGAAAATGCACACAATGTAACTTCAGTCTTATCACAGGCTGCTATGGGAACCTGCTCACTTTTGGAGCAAGCCTCAAGTGGCCATTCAAGGAATTGCATCTTTTTCCCTTTTCTGGGTGGCTTCATTTTTGACTGCCAGAGGTTGGGGCTTGATTAACACTGAACTAAATGGACACAATGTTTGTGGTGCTACTACATGCGAGACATTTATTCAAAACCCTTAAATGTTGGCAGCTGGTGGATGTTGGCCTGTGTTGGTTCCTGCTGGATCTCTGATCTCGGTGAAACAATGTCTGCAAAGGTGGCCTGTCTCTGTGTTTGATAGCTGTGAAGGAAAATCTAAATTACCTGAATGGTCGATTGAAAGCAAATTAATCAATTAGACAGGTCTAGTCATAGTCGACTATTATGACAGGTCGTCCCAACCCTAGTAACACGTACATTTTATACCTGTATTTTTTAATTTCACTATATGAATACATTTTTGTTTGTTGTTAAATAACTGTACATTTTATTAAATATTGTGACAATACATTGTTGGCCTAGTTCCATATTTTAAATTTTGTAGCTAAAATTCATGGGCACCAATAACTCTGACTGGGACTCTACTGTATGTAGACAATGAGTTATCTACTATTTCGATGACTGATTAATTGTTGAAGGTATACTATGACGTGGGGCCAAGGGGCCGCCCACCTTTCACCTCACTGCGGCAGACAGATGGCTATTTTAGAGATGTGGGAAAGGACCAGTTGTCTGCCTGGGTGGTTGCCACCCACAACCTAAGGCAGTTCCGTGGTGCTGTGGGAGTGGCAAAGCACAGCACCACAGCATGCTCCCAGACTTGACTTGTGTGTTCTTTGATGGATTTGAGCTCATCAAATGTGTGTAGTTGCTTCTGTCTCTGGTTTAAATTTTTCAGTGAATACTGTTGGTTTTGGCCTGATTCATGGACAAAACCCAATAAGTGTATTATCTTTGGTTCTGGAAAATTATAATCAGGATATTTTATACACTACAAAATCAATTAATTGTCCAAATAAGTGGTAGTGGGAAGTCTGTTTTTCACAATGAAGAAGAAGAAAAAAGAAATCATATATCAATCCTATATATGATGCACCTAACGTGTGGCCTCTGTCCATCTGTGTGTGTGTGTGTGTGTCCACAGCCCATATGGATAAACAGGTGGTGTGTGGGTGAGACTATGTATGACCTGGGTAGACAGGACAAATAAGGTTTTCATAATAGTTTTACTTTGGTCCGGCCATTCAAACTTATGACTTGCTGATTTCCTCAGAAATCATGGATTGATGAATTAACGTCATAAAACTACAAATAGCTACAAAAAATACAAAAACCATTAGCAGCATCCAAATTTACATCACATGATAATTTGGCTCAATGCAAATACTGGGACACGTCTTAGACTTCTCGTTCGGAGAACTAACCACACAATAAGCTATATTATATGGCTATGACAGTATGTGCGATCTGATTGGCTGATTTCCGGTCTGATATTTTTCCATATCAGACCGTTACCTTGACATTCGGTAACGTTGTTTACAATTTTCACGGTGCGAAATAAAACAAAACAAGTGATGAAGTGGACCATTCTCCGAATTTAAATTGGAGTGATTAACAGCAAACAAGCTTGAAATGGACATGCAAAATGAAGATCAACAAGATGAAAACACAGATCCAAACAGCCATATAATAAATAAATTATTAACCTCACTTGCTCGGTTAATAATCCTTTAACATTACAGATATTTGTAAAACAATGCTAAAAAAAAAAGGCTTTTACAGAGGCAGCTAGCAGTCTCTGACCGACAGCAGTGACAACACAAGTTCTTACTCAAGTGACCATGTCATAAATATGTTAGAATAATTGGCCAAAGATGATGACAATAACTATTGCTTTCTCGCAGGAAAAAAAAAATAATAAATGACAGAACCCATGGTCAGTATTTACAGTCTTTTTCAAACAGTTTATTCTCTGACTAATATAATACGTATAATACGAGGTCTGTTAGAAAAGTATCAGACCTTTTTATTTTTTGCAAAAACCTGATGGATTTGAATAACATGTGCTTGCATGCGCAAACCTTGAACCTTCGTGCGCATGCGTGAACTTTTTCACACCTGTTGATTGCGTCATTTCCTGGTAAGCAGCCTTTGTGTGGGACGTGTATTGTGCGCTCGGCGGATTTTCATTTCAAGGAAAAAGACGGAACGAGTGGAGCAGCGCCACATCAAATTTTGCCAGAAACTGGGCGACAGCCAGGTGGAAACCATTTGGAAGATTCAGACAGCTTTCGGTGACGATCCTATGGGCATCACACAGATTAAGGAGCGGTATAACCGGTTTAAAGACGGCCGCACAACGGTGGAGAGCGCGCCACGCTCCGGTCAGCCACCAACATACTGAAATGACCAGATCATTTCCAAAGTGAACGCTGTGGTGATGCGGGACCGTCGTGTGACTATCCGAGAAACTGCGGAAGAGGTGGACATCAGCACTTTTTTGGTACATTCCACTGTGACAGAAGATTTGGCCATGAAAAGAGTGGCGGTGAAATTCATGGTGCTTCTGACAGTGGAGCAAAAGGGCCTCCGTGTTGAAGTCTCACAGGACATGCTGTGACATGCCCACCTCTTCCACAATTTCTCGGATAGTTACACGACTGAAAAGTCACCGAAAGCCGTCTGAATCATCCGAATGGTTTCCACCTGGCTACACGTCCCACACAAAGGCTGCTTGCCAGGAAATGACGCAATCGACAGGCGTGAAAAAGTTCACGCATGTGCACAAAGGTTCAAGGTTTGCTCATGCAAGCACACGTGATTCAAATCCATCAGGTTTTTGCAAAAAATAAAAAGGTCCGGTACTTTTCGAACAGACCTTGTATGGTCACTGCATTTATTATTTTTTCTTCTGAATTATATGTTCTAACCAACCGGTATTTTGCTAGTCAAAGAAAAGGAGGATGAGTGTGATGAGGACGCACATGCTAACTGTTTGGAGAGCAGTGGATAACTGGAGGCAGATGTTCTCCGTGTGTGTGAGATCTCACCTGTCTTCTGGCAGATATCACTGATAACAGTGATTACGCACGCACATACGAACACACACACACCACTCTGCTTGCCTGCCACCTGCTTCCAGTCAAACACAGCTTCACCTACTGAAAACAATGAACCCATGGACAGAGGCACAAAAGCCCAAAGGCGCACAAAACACACCAACACGAAGACCGACCACAAACAAAAAACTGGCTAAAGTGAAGTGAGACCGAATATAAGATAACAGAGAGAGAGAGACAGACAATGATAGAAACACAGATGAAGTTTAACTGAGTGAGACAGCAAGGCTCTGTGTGTGTGAGCATGCGTGCGTGCGTGTGCCTGCATGCAAGCGGGGCACAGTGTGCTTGGTGTAAATAAATCGGTGTGGTAAGCGTCAGCCAGGACAGACAGGCCACTGTCGCCAGCAACTGCTCTGTCTCTGACACAATGTGTGTATGTCTGTCAGACATCAACACAAATCTCACACACACACACACACACACACACACACACACACACACACACACACACACACACACACACACACACACACACACACACACACACACACACACACACACACACACACACACACACACACACTAAAACTTCCAAATATATGTGTCTAATTTCTCATCAAAATATCCTACACGTATGTAATATAAGACAAAATCACTTCAGTAACATTTCAGTAAGATAAAAGGACTCGTTTTAACCCGAGGCCATCAAGTATGGCCATCAAGCATTGCGAAGGCTTTGCATCCATCCATCCAGCCGTCCATCTGTCTGTGCTCAGCATAAGTCCTTACTGCCAGGGTTTTCAAATTCACTGGGAACATTCTTGGGACACAGACCTTGGACAAGTTCATAGATGACCTTGACCTATTTTAAGAGGTATTTTCAGAGGTTAAAAAGTCACATTGTTTCATATTTTTATGCTATGAGTCATGCAAATCTGTTTTTTTGTTTGTCTGGGTTTTTTTTTTTTTTTGAGGGGCAGGGGTGACAGCCAATCAGTAAAACAGCACTGTGACATCATTGGCTGGTCTCTCTCTGGCGCTCCAAATCCGCTTAGTTTATGTGTAAATATGTTTCTCATATTATGTAAAAGCTAGTGAGAAATAAACACTTCCAAAAATGAAAATGGTATTTTTGTAACCTGATAACACCTTTGGAGTGATTTACATGACATCTCGTGGACATCAGCGTGCATGCTAACTTATGCTAACTCAACGCTAACGTCCGCTCTTGCTAACCCTAACCCTAACTGCTGGCAAATAAGGGCAATGCCTCACACCCTCCCATAAGACACTGGACAATCTTAAGAGCAGCTTCAGCAACAGACTTAAGCCCTGGTTAGACCGAATAATGAATGATGAATAATGAGCCACGTAGCATGAATTTTTTTGTGCGAGTCGAGTTTTTCAAGTAACATGGGAGAATCGTGGCTCTTAGAGGCAGATTATTCGACTAACAAGGTTCATCTCTGAGTGTGGTGCTAATTTTGTGAAGTTCAAAATTTAGCAAAAATAGCGTGGGGCGAGGTACTACGAAGACATGTTAAAGACATGTTAGTGGTGAGTACGAGGCTGTTAGAAGCCCATTATCCGAGTACCTGGTGGGAACGAGGACAGGACAGGCTACCTGCAACAGAGCAGGTTGCATTCTGAGAAAGCCCTTGTAGCCTTTTTTTAAACATCTGTTTCCTGCAATTCCTTCAAAAGAACATCATATACGTGGCTCACTATTTGAATAATCACTGAAATTTCTGACAAATCCATACGTGGCTCATTATTCATGCCTTTATTATTTGGTCTGACCAGGGCTTCACACAACCACGCTGCCTAAGGGAACGGTACAGGAGATCATTCCTGCCCATTGCCATCAGACCCTTTAATATATCTGCCTCTGCTAGACCTGTGGCCTCTAAACTAGATTAAAAAGCCTATACTATTTACTATTTATCTGTTGCACATATGTGTTTCTACCTCAGTTTTTCTTATTGTCTGTTTGTATTCTTATTCTTAGTGTTTGTATTGTTTTATTTTTATCTTTCTGAGGTACCTGGCTGTTATGACAACTCAAAATTCCCTTCTGGGATTAATAAAGTTATCTGTCTGTCTGTATTTAGGTGAATATATCAATGATACACGGATAACACAATAAAGCATAAATGCTTATTTCCATTGTGGTCCTTGTAAAATTATCTTCTGTTTCTTTTGGCTGTTCCCGTTAGGGGTTGCCACAGCAGATCAATCATTTCCATTGTACCCCGTCCTCTAAATCCTCCTCTGTCACACCAACCACCTGCATGTCCTCCCTCAGCACATCCATAAACCTCCTCTTTGACCTCCCTCTTCTCCTCCTGCCTGGTGGCTCCATCCTCAGCATCATTCTCACTATATACCCTGGGTCCCTCCTCTGCAAATGTCCAAATTATCTCAATCTCGCCTCTCTGACTTTGTCTCCAAACCGTCCCACCTGAGCTGTCCCTCTGATATGTTCATTCCTAATCCTGTCCATTCTTGTCACTCCCAAAGAGAATCTCAACATCTTCAGCTCTACCACCTTCAGTTCTGCCTCCAATTAGCACGTCACAAAAGAGAGGGGCTTTACTGAAGATGTGTGAATTTTTTAGGGGTTTATCGGTTTAGCTTTATAAAAGATAACTTTTCAGTTAGCGGATTAACTGCTACTGAAGCAAACTTTTTGGTTAGCTGTGCCCACCACTGTGTGTATGTATGTATGTATATATATATATATATATATATATATATGGCAATTCTTTTCACATCCAATTACCTCAGACAAATATACAGCAATTAATCCACAATTATTACTAGTTGAACGTAATAATGGCCCACATCGGAATTAAAACAACCGCACATATACATTTGATTGTTCATGTACGCTAAACTTTGAAACAGTCCATCATCCGAATTGAGGAAATGTGAGTGTGGGGGGCCGCAGCAACACATGGTCACGCAGCCAGCTTGGGGGAATGGGGAGCTGCTGCAGCTAAAGCTGCGCTGCACCCAGAAGGGGGAAGGGAGTGGCGCCAGCGGGGACCGGGATGGGGTGTGGGATGGGGACAGGAACACAAAGGAGGGATAGGGGGTGGGAGCATGTGTATTAGTCAATGTCCATGTGTGAGTAGCAGATGAGTTAAGTTTATCTCAGTTTCTGTCCGTGTGTGCAATAACTGGAGTTGCAAAAGATAAGAAGGCAGCTGAATAGTTCACCAAGGCTGTAGAAATTCTTTTGGAGGAAAACAATGGGGCGTTTTGACATTCAGATACTGATAAGCCTGCCATGTTTATGTTTGCGCAGTGAAAACACATCTGCAGCTCTCATGAACAACCAAATCCAATTTATGCGTATTCCCTGGTCTCTGACATCTTCCTTTGCAAGGAGTGCATTTGCCCCAAGATGTTATCCAACTTGTGCCTGAGTTCAAGGGTTAACGCAGTCTGAGAATGTATCGCCTTCCCCAACTCATTAATCATGACATTAATCAGGGGCTGTTGTTCTGGTGGCAGCCGTCTTGCAAATTCTCCGGTATGTCAGGGCAGCACATAACCCAACGTGGTTACAACGCGCTCAACTTTTGTTCAGAATCAGCTTCTTATCACTGGTAACGATGCAGCTTTCCCCTCACTCATTCCCGCAGCTTCACAGTGCTTTAAATGGTCCACAGAGTTCAATAGCGACACAAAGCATGCAGCGAAACAAGACGAGTCATTGGATAAATGCTGGGCTTTGTCCCGCCCATCGGACGCTCAGCGTCTCTGGGGGTCTATGGGGCAGTGGGCTGGCCTCGGCCGGCCCGGACGCTCAGCTTCTGCATGATGATTGGATGATCTGTCTGAGGCTGAATCCCTTTTTGATTGACAGCGAAATGAGCGAATCAGCGATCTTTTGGTGTAAACATCCGTGGGAGCATTTTCATTCTGTTCTGAGTTGAACCGGAGACTTTCCTAATCCTCTTAGCAGCATTTTCTTTGTTAAAAACGACTATCAACAAATTGAGCTTCTATTTCTGGTGGGTTTTTTGTAGCTGCTTGTGTTTGGAGACTGACTTCTATCACTCTTTCTGACTTCTATCGCAGTTTCTGTCCCTACCGAGCAGCGGGTGCTGCTGAGCTCCTCCACCGTCACAAAGCACTCACAGGCGGACAAACTTCACACTTGCATCGCGCCAGTCCCAGCTAGCGAGCTAGTTAGGTAGCAAGCTGCACATAATGGCAGACAATTTGAATGTTGTGGACCGGATTTTGGCGAAGCCATTTGATAGTCTTCCTTACGAAGAAGCCATGGCTGCTGTCATGGCTTCAGCTCTCAATGGTTTGCAGGCCAAAGTTAAAGCAATAGCCCCCAGTGCAATGTTTGTGCATTGCTATGCACACAGACTGAATCTGGTTCTGTCTCAGGGGGCTAAATGCTTATCTGAGTGCAGAATATTTTTTGCATCACTCTCTGGGTTTGCCACATTTTTCTCAAAATCCACAAAGAGGATGTCTTTTCTTGAGTCTGCAGGCTGCTCAAGGTTGCCCAGAAATGCTCCTACTCGATGGAATTTCACATCACGGATAGTGAGCACTGTGGCAAACAATTATGATGCCCTCCTGCTAACTTTTGAGATGATCATTGCAGATAAGTCCATGGATGATGACACATTAGACTGTGCCAATTTCTTTGTGTTTGTTATTGCAGTAGTCATTAAAACCGGAAATTTGTTCTTGAAAATAGCTGTTGTGAGTTAATTTGTGGGATTGTGGGTGTTCTGGACGAAGTTAGTGTTTTCATGGGTGGTGGGGCGGAGGTGGTGGCCATGTTAGTGTGCGCGGGGGGGGGGCGCATGCAAGGGGTTTTGCCCGGGGAGTAAATCACTCTAGGACCGCCACTGGATGAGAGAATGGTTTCACCAGCCAAGTTCAGATAGCAAATGCGTCATCGGCTATGAAATTATTATTTTATATTGCATAGCGTTAAGCAGGACAAAGCGGGACACACTGGCATGATGAAGCGCAAACGGGCGCTTGACACCAAAAGCGAGAGCCCACTTGAGGCTCTCCTCCACCCCTCACTGGGTGTAATGACCCCCCCCCTCCCCAAAATATATTTTTGTTGAGATAGGTTTTGCAATCAAGATTTCCTGAAGTAATTGATTCATAAACTGAAATCCGTAAACTACTTAAACTGAAAGAAAATATATATCATGAATAATATTCACATTTTGTGACTTAGGTTTTGTGAGATCTGCGTACACATTTTGTGGGATATTTCATTCAGTGTTTGCAGCAAAATTATTAATGGTTTGCAGTTTGCATAAATTTTCAATAATGGTTGGTGGATAATTCACGATTTGCAACTGATTCACGCTTTGGGGGTTAACCGTTTTCATTCTGACATCCGGTTTTGTTTTGACTACTCTTTCCTGCATCTGTTTTTGCTTTCTTTATTTACGGACATTCCGGTTTGTTATTTTATGTGATTTCACTATATACATAGGAGTCTCTCTTGCATATATGTCTGTGTCAGTACAATTTAATGCTGTCTGGTAAGTCTTGTGATCCCAGTGAACCCTCAATGCCAACCAGTGTTTCTTCCAGTGTTCCACCATTTTCATCACCTGTCTCTTTCAGAGTTCGTTGCCTGGTCTGATGCCTTTTTGTATACTGAATTATGCTGCTTGCCTGTTGATTATTCTGCTGCAGAAACCCTTATGAATGCCTTCGACTCACCAATGAATCTCCTGTGCTTCTAAACTTGGCCTGTGACACAGCTCTACCGATGAATCTCCTGTGCTTCTAAACTTGGCCTGTGACACAGCTCTGATTATAGAACTTTAGACTTATCTTGGCTATCTTTTCTGCATTAGGGTCACCAGTTGTTGGTTCATTACAGAAATTAGCTTATAAAACTCATTTTGAGGTATATTTTACAAATAGCATCTTAAAAAGTTCAGTCAGAAAAGCTTGTTTCATCTCAGATATGACTCAAAACAAGATGGTTCCAAGACTCTTAACATGTATAATCTAAAAACAAACCATTAAAGTTTACTGAAAATTTACTTAAGCGATTGTGTCTTATGAGTAGATTAGACATTTTGACTAGAAATTATACAAATATATTTGTTAAGATTTTGCATTTTTAGCAATGCACAAAAACATGTACACACAATCTGGACTCAGTGTCAAAATTAAGGTGTTAGCTTGTGTATATTTCATTTCTTAGTTTGTATGTATGTTAACTCAATGCACCAGACCCTCAGTTAACCTCCTCTGTAGCCCTGAATCTCTCCCAGACGCTAAATTAATGCCCAGCTGTAATTATTGTGTACAAAACATATGAGCAGCAAAAATACAAATTACACCACGTAGAGTATGGTAATTAAACAGCAAAAATAAGTAGGGTAACATGAAGGAAGCAAACAGCAGCTGTTTTCTCAGAGAATGTAAAAGCACAGCTGATTCAAACACACTGAGATCCAGACATATTTAGACACTGACAAAGTTTTTACGATTCTACACGTTTGATCTCTTTTTTATTAGATTACTGGCATGGACTGAATTTAAATGTTTACACCAATGAAAAAAAATACTTAAAAAAAAAAAAACACAAATTGTCTCATAGGAAGTCACGGGGGCTGTAGTCTATCTTAACAGTCCTGATCCTGGATAAGCGGTTGAAGATGAGTGAATGAGTGAAACTGTTTCATGCATGGAATAAACTGCTATAAAAATAATACGCTAATAGATATTTAACTTGCATCACATAGCTCTAAACCAATGTAAAAATTAATTTGAACAAAATATTCTTTGGTAAAATTTAAACATAATCTGGACTGAACTGGTTTAAAACTATTCGGCTGTAAGAGGAAGCACTTTCACTGACTGCTACTGTGAACAATAAAGGATTGTTAACCGACTGCGAGGTCTGTATTGGGAAATATTAGACCGAGGTCTGATATTCCTATACAGGCTGAGCAAGTGAGGTTAATATATATATATATATATATATATATATATATATATATATATATACAGTGAGGAAAATAAGTATTTGAACACCCTGCGATTTTGCAAGTTCTCCCGCTTAGAAATCATGGAGGGGTCTGACATTTTCATCTTAGGTGCATGTCCACTGTGAGAGTCATAATCTAAAAAAACAACAAAAAAAAAACAAATCCGGAAATCACAATGTATGATTTTTTAATTAATTATTTGTATGTTACTGCTGCAAATAAGTATTTGAACACCTGTGAAAATCAATGTTAATATTTGGTGCAGTAGCCTTTGTTTTCAATTACAGAGGTCAAATGTTTCCTGTAGTTTTTCACCAGGTTTGAACACACTGCAGCAGGGATTTTGGCCCATTCCTCCACACAGATTTTCTTTAGATCAGCCAGGTTACTGGGCTGTCGCTGAGAAACACGGAGCTTGAGCTCCCTCCAAAGATTTTCTATTGGGTTTAGGTCTGGAGACTGGCTAAGCCACTCCAGAACCTTGATATGCTTCTTACGGAGCCACTCCTTGTTTATTCTGGCTGTGTGCATCGAGTCATTGTCATGTTGGAAGACCCATCCATGACCCATCTTCAATGCTGTAACTGAGGGAAGGAGGTTGTTCCCCAAAATCTCGCAATACATGACCCCGGTCATCCTCTCCTTAATACAGTGCAGTCGCCCTGTCCCACGTGCAGAAAAACACCCCTAAAGCATGATGCTTCCACCCCCCATGCTTCACAGTAGGGACGGTGTTTTTAGGATGGTACTCAGCATTCTTCTTCCTCCAAACACGGCGAGTGAAATTAAGACCAAAAAGTTCTATTTTGGTCTCATGTGACCACATAACTTTCTCCCATGATTCCTTTGGATCATCAAAATGGTCATGGGCAAACTTAAGACGGGCCTGGACGTGTGCTGATTTAAGCAGGGGAACCTTCCGTGCCATGCATGATTTTAACCCATGACGTCTTAGTGTATTACCCACAGTAACCTTGGAAACAGTGGTGCCAGCTCTCTTCAGGTCATTGACCAGCTCCTCCTGTGCAGTTCTGGGCTGATTCCTCACCTTTCTTAGGATTACTGATACGCCACGAGGTGGGATCTTGCATGGAGCCCCAGTCCGAGGGAGAATGACAGTCATGTTTAGCTTCCTCCATTTTCTAATAATTGCTCCAACAGTTGATCTTTTTCACCATTCTGCTTGGCAATTGTCTCGTAGCCCTTTCCAGGCTTGTGGAGGTCTACAATTTTGTCTCTGGTGTCTTTGGACAGCTCTTTGGTCTTAGCCATGTTAGTAGTTGGAGTCTTATGCCGCATTCACACCGGGCGCGATCAGACGCCACAAATTTGCATCGGTCGCATGGCGACGGACGCGCCACCATCGCCCGGTGTGTCACTCTGCTTTTGCTGCGAAAATTCGCCCGGTGCATCATCAAATAGGAGGAGCTTCCAATCCACTCGCCGGCTCCGGTTGTCAGTCAAGTTAACATGACGGACCTTGATCACACGGAGCGAGTTGTTGTGGAAAGCTGACAAACGTCATGAGACGTTCCCAATTCGGGGAGTATCATTATTTGCTGCAGGAGCTGTGTCTGGATGACGGCCGCTTTCAGCGGTCCTTCTGTCTCTGCAGGACCCAGTTTGAGGACCTCCTGTCCCATTCACGCGCGAACATGTAAACAATAAAAAAAAAAAAAAGAAACTCCGCTGCTTGCTGTGGGGCTGCTGCTCGCTCTTCCCCAAAAAACTGTCATAATTGTGTTTAGAAACCAGTCACCATTTGTTTTATTATACATCTGTGTAGTTAATAAATAAAATAATCTCCATGGACGATTTGCTCGCGCGCGCACAAGATAAAAAGAGAAGGAAAGTCCGCTCCCGCTGCTGTGGGTCTGCTGCTCACTCCAAAAACTCGAACTTACTTACTTATTTGCAGCAGTAACATGCAAATTAATTATTTAAAAATCATACATTGTGATTTACGGATTTTTTTTTTTTTTTGGATTATGTCTCTCACAGTGGACATGCACCTAAGATGCAAATTTCAGACCTCTCCATGATTTCTAAGTGGGAGAACTTGCAAAATCGCAGGGTGTTCAAATACTTATTTTCCTCACTGTGTATATATATATATATATATATATATATATATATAAAACATGCAAAGCCTGAATATGAAAGCTGCTGATGACTCGTAGACAGAGCTCATAGTCAGAGCAGAAGTGAAGCCGTTCGCTTCAGCAGTGGCAGTGAAGTTCACCTCCGAAAGAAAAGGAATGACTTCACCTCCACTGCTGCTGAGCAGTGGCTCATCTCAGCTCACCTCTGAGCCGACACCCGGTGTCCCGACAGAACACCGGAGCAGAGCAGGAACCTAACAGATGGTCCGGTCATTAGCTGGTAAAAAGCATTCAATCTGTGTGTTTTTTCAGATGCTGTTTAGATATTCATGGAGTATGTTCATGTGCATTTTTAGCTTCCTGGTTTGTAAAGAAAATACGCGTTCGGACCGAATGTCACGGAAACCGGTCCGGATATGGGAAAATATCTGACGAGTAATCAGCCAATCAGAGCGCGCGTAGCTTCGCAGTCGTGATATGAGCAAAGCGTCGCACAGCGGCGCGAAGCTCACTCATGGTACAGGACGACATAAACAGGAAGTGCCAATTTTCAAATCCACAGTAAAACAGGAAATGCTCAAATGTCAAACACTTCCTGGATTGACAGACGAGATCCCATGGAATCTCGCGGGAACTCAGTGGCAAGCTCACACTCAAACAGGAAGTGCCGAATCCTCAGTCACAGTGAAACAGGAAATGTTCAAATGTCAAACACTTCCTGGCATGGGTGGAGCTAGAGCGGAGGCTGGGGTTTCACTGGACTCTCCTGAAATCTGATTGGACACAGATGATTGACATGTCACAGCACCACACGTCTGGTTGAAAGAGCTGCATTTTCAAATCAGTGAGTCACATTGACTGCTCGGTTCCTCCTGTCCAGTAGTTTGTGCTGTGTACCACAAAAAGTTCTAATCCACCTTAGTAGAAGAAGAAAAATGTTTGCTCCAGATGTGAACTGAACACGTCGTTTGAACTATGGAATTGTAATCACACCAAACTTATATTGGTGAATAAACGACCGTATTTTATGCCAGAAATGAGGTCCAGGTTGTTAAAATCAGCATTTCTTGTTTAATTCGGGTGGCTTATTGTTGTTGGCTTATTAGTGCAGCAGATAACTGAAACAATCCTTCAAATGGTGATACAAGAATCAAATTCAGCACAAATACAGCTGGAGCAAAATTAATGGAGCAACTTTAACTTTTGACCCCTGCACAAACTGAAACTGACCTTTGTCACCATTCTTGTCTCCATAACATTCAGTAACAGATCGTCCAAACTATACCTTTTCTGGAATCATTATGATCAGGCAAATAATGTGGTGTAGTTTTCTATATGATTGGAGCATCTTTTAATTTAGGCCAGGGGTGGGCAACTTGTTCCAGAAAGGGCCAAGAGGGTGCAGGTTTTCTTTGCAGCCACTGATTCCACCAAATAATTTCACTGATTAACTGATTCCATCTGCTCAAAGTGATACTAATCAGTGAAATCACCTAGTGCAGTCAGTGGCTGCAAAGAAAACCTGCACCCTCTTGGCCCTTTCTGGAACAAGTTGCCCACCCCTGATTTAGACCCCTGTGTAATTCTTCAATTGACCCCTACCTGGCTGCCTATTGAAAATTCAAGTGACCAATCTTTTTTTTTTTTTTTTTTTTTGAAGAGTTCATGTCTATGGATTATTTGTGCTAAATTTGATGTTTGTATCACCATCTGCAGGATTCCACTCTAAATATTCTCTTATCTGCTGCACTATATATGAGATGTAACATGCTGCTCCTCAGTGTTCCTCAGTTGCTCTCAAAAGTATTGAAACACTTGGTATTTCACACATCTTAATTGTTTATTCCATTTCAAATACATTTTTTTCTAAAATTATCTTCCGTAACTCAAAGTGAAAGCAAATCTCTACAACTTGATATAAATGAATTAAAAATATAAAATCCAGCTTCCTGATGACGTGGTGTAAAGGAGGATTTTCTTAAAAAGAAGACCTGAAAGTTCAGCTACAATTTGACAGAAAGTACATTTGAGATGAAAGCCAAGATTTGATGTTTTGGTGAAAGAAACTTTTGTATTTCTTCATAATTGATGTAAATAAAGTCCAAGACATATTCAGTGACTTGGAAATGTTCATGTTTCAATCCCCTGATTTGTCTAAAGAAAACGCAATAAAACTGATTATTTAAAGGTTTTATCAAGTTTTAGAGATTTGCTTTCAGTTTAAGATAATTTTATAAATTTTAATTTTTTTTTGTATTTCTTGTATTTAAAATGGCGTAAACAAATTAAAATGTGTGAAATTCCAAGTGCTCCAATACTTTTGGAAGGCACAGCCTCCTAACCTTATGATGAGTGCAAAATGAGTGTGGTATTATTACTATTTTGTTTACGAATGTTTAATTTTCACAGTTGCTGCACTTTGTATCAAATCATAGTCATATCGTATATCATATTGATATGGAAATTCAGTAAGGTATATCTTCTATTATACATTCCAAATCTAAGGTGGAACTCTACTCATGTTTACTAAGGTACACACAAATATCTTAAAAAAAAAAAGAAAAAAGGAGAGAGAGTAGAGGCACTTAGTTGTCTGGTCTTGAGAACCAGGGATGGTCGGTTGAAAAGCTTTTTTTATCCCATGGGAACTCTCTCTACTCACCTAAGCGGCTCACGAATATGAACAGCATGTATATAAGTGACATTTACATGACAATTTATATGACAATATTGAGATACAATAATTTGGCCATATTGTACAGTGTTACTGTCAACTAGCTGAACACTTTGAATATTAATTTACATCTACATTAAAAAAAATGCTTAAAGTGGCTGGGGGTAAGGGGGCTGTAATTGGGGGGACAGCTGAAAAGCAAAAAATGAAAAATGCCTAAAAAGGTGGACAGTATGGGGGCAGAGTCCCCCCAGAAGCTGAAAGGCAAAATAAGGAAAATGGTTTTAGTCATGCTCATGCTCCCAAGAACCATTTCACTGAAAAAAGTCTGAAGGACCTAAAGGACATGGTAAGATGGCAAGGAGCTTTTCCAAGTATGTGAGAGGCAAATAAAGGAAAAGCTGAAAGGTTTTTGCCATGCTAATGCTCCCCTGAAGCATTTACTCATTTACTCAGATTAGTCAACATGCTCTTCCTTCAGCAATGGAGTCTTGTCTGGTGAGCGTGCTGGCAGTTGAGTGCATTACTTATTATTTTCTTTGAAACAATTGTACCTGCTAATTCCAAGTCTTTCTGAAGCTCTCCACAAGTGGTCCTTGGGTCTTGGACAACCCTTCTTATAATTCTTTTCACATCTCTTAGAAATCTTTGAGAAGCACTTGTTCATGGCAGGTTTATGGTGAAACAATGTTCTTTCTACTTTTGGATTATGGCCCCAACAGTACTCCCTGAAATATTCACAAGTTTAGAAATCCTTCTGTAACCAATGCCATCAGTAGTTTTGCAACAATAAGGTTGTGAAGATCTTTAGAGAGCTCTTTGCTTTTACCCACCTTGGTAATGAGACACCTTTTTATAGGTGAACAGTTAGGACTGGACTAGCTAATATTAATTTGCACTGACAAGGGGCAGGACTGCTTTATAATTACTGATTAATTTCAGCTGGTGTTTTGGCTTTCTGTGTCTATTTGCACTTTCCTTTCCTCAGGTGTTCAATGTGTCATTTCACATTATTACACATAACTTAATTTATGGACACGTATGGTTTGATTTCCTTGTATATGTGGATTACTTGGGTTGTAACAGCATCTGGTGATCATTTCATGCCAGCCTCGGAGGATGTTCATTCAGTTGTTTAATTTTGTAGAAAAAAAAGCAGATCACAGACATGACACAAAACTAAAGTCATTTCAAATGGCAACTTTCTGGCTTTAAGAAACACTATAAGAAATCAGGAAAAATAATTGTGGCAGTCAGTAACGGTTACTTTTTTAGACCAAGCAGAGGGAAAAAAATATGGAATCACTCAATTCTGAGGAACAAATTATGGAATCATGAAAAACAAAAGAATGCTCCAACACATCACTAGTATTTTGTTGCACCACCTCTGGCTTTTATAACAGCTTGCAGTCTCTGAGGCATGGACTTAATGAGTGACAAACAGTACTCTTTATCAATCTGGCTCCAACTTTCTCTGATTGCTGTTGCCAGATCAGCTTTGCAGGTTGGAGCCTTGTCATGGACCATTTTCTTCAACTTCCACCAAAGATTTTCAATTGGATTAAGATCCGGACTATTTGCAGGCCGTGACATTGACCCTATGTGTCTTTTTGCAAGGAATGTTTTCTCAGTTTTTGCTCTATGGCAAGATGCATTATCATCTTGAAAAATGATTTCATCATCCCCAAACATTCTTTCAATTGATGGGATAAGAAAAGTGTCCAAAATATCAACATAAACTGACAACTAATGACAGCCATCTCCCCAGTGCCTTTACCTGACATGCAGCCCCATATCATCAATGACTGTGGAAATTTACATGTTCTCTTCAGGCAGTCATCTTTATAAATCTCATTGGAACGGCACCAAACAAAGGTTCCAGCATCATCACCTTGCCCAATGCAGATTCGAGATTCATCACTGAATATGACTTTCATCCAGTCATCCACAGTCCATGATTGCTTTTCCTTAGCCCATTATAACCTGTTTTTTTTCTGTTTAGGTGTTAATGATGGCTTTCGTTTAGCTTTTCTGTATGTAAATCCCATTTCCTTTAGGCGGTTTCTTACAGTTCGGTCACAGACGTTGACTCCAGTTTCCTCCCATTCGTTCCTCATTTGTTTTGTTGTGCATTTTCGATTTTTGAGACATATTGCTTTAAGTTTTCTGTCTTGACGCTTTGATGTCTTCCTTGGTCTACCAGTATCTTTGCCTTTAACAACCTTTCCATGTTGTTTGTATTTGGTCCAGAGTTTAGACACAGCTGACTGTGAACAACCAACATCTTTTGCAACATTGCGTGATGATTTACCCTCTTTTAAGAGTTTGATAATCCTCTCCTTTGTTTCAATTGACATCTCTCGTGTTGGAGCCATGATTAATGTCAGTCCACTTGGTGCAACAGCTCTCCAAGGTGTGATCACTCCTTTTTAGATGCAGACTAACGAGCAGATCTGATTTGATGCAGGTGTTAGTTTTGGGGATGAAAATTTACAGGGTGATTCCATAATTTATTCCTCAGAATTGAGTGATTCCATATTTTTTTTCCCTCTGCTTGGTCTAAAAAAGTAACCATTACTGACTGCCACAATTATTTTTCCTGATTTCTTATAGTGTTTCTTAAAGCCAGAAAGTTGCCATTTGAAATGACTTTAGTTTTGTGTCATGTCTGTGATCTGCTTTTTTTCTACAAAATTAAACAACTGAATGAACATCCTCCGAGGCCGGTGATTCCATACTTTTTGCCAGGGGTTGTATATATATATATATATATATATATATATATACTAATTCACTATCTGTGTGAACATGTCTGTTTTTTTCTCACAAGTAGCATCATTTATGCAATAATCTGAAGTACACAAACATTCCCTGAATCTGGTGTGTCATATTTGTGTGAGCTGACTGAACTACAAAATACATAAAAACTTTAAAAAGTGTGAAAATTCTGAGAGAAAAATGTTCCTGTGGGAGGCCTATCGACTTGTAGAAGTAGAAACAACAACAGTCTTTAGGTGCACATGTTGATGTAAAAATGGGGGTGAATACAGAGTTAACCAAGTTATTCAATCACTTTTTTTTTCAAACTAGTAAACAACATTTTTTTTAATGACGGGGTTAATATGTTAGTGTTTTTAACTGACCTTGATGTCCTGAAGCTCCTGATGAGACTTGAGTCTCAAACAAACAGCCTGGCTCAGGTAAGCATCCATGTCCTCTAAAGACAGAGTTTTCACCTGGACACATGCATACACCCGCCGAGTTAGTCAAATCACTCACGTCCCAATGTCACAATATATCTTCTGTGTTGGTCAGTTTGTTTTGTCTGCTCTGTGTAACAATTCAACAGAAAGACACAATGCTGAATTCAGAAACAAGGCTGCCCAGTTGCGTGTACAAAACAAACAAACCCTGGAGCAAGTTAAACAGAGAAGTGACAAGGGAATGTGAATGGGAGAGTTGACAAAGCTACTGTTGTTTCTCAGCCTGTCTTCTTGTCTTTGTCTACTCTAACAGCCCATCTAAGAGACTGGTCTTCTTTCTGTCTTCTGATCTTTCATCCTTTCAAATAACTGGCTCCAAGTGTGTGTCTGTCAGAGTGTCTAGAAAGTCTGCATGTCACACTTTGTGTATTTAAGTGTTTAACTCTGTTTATCTGAACAAAGTGGTAATTAGTAAAATGGTATTGAAAAAGTGCTAACTGAAGTAGGTTGTACTTAAGCCTCACTTAGCCAGTTTGTCAACACCTATGTTAAAATCTATACACAAAAATTACAATAATCCCTAAATAGTTAATGCAAAATAAAAAAATAAAAACCTCTTGAATTAAAGCTGGAATTTTACACAACAAGCACATTAATATTCATTTCAGCTCCACTGTAGTGGTGTAGAAAGGCAAAATAATCTAGCATAAAAGATTTTGTATGAATTTAGCTGCAAACGAAAAACAGCGAGACAGATGGTCAAGTAATGTACAGAGTGAATCGAGTCCACAAGAGAAGCCAGATTTCTGCATAGACATTTAAATTTGGAGAAGCAAACCATTATTTTTTAGTGTTTTAAAAGTGGTTACATTTTAAAATAACATGGTCACATGTTCACACAACCCTGCAGAAAGGATTTTGTGTGAAAGTATCTGTAGCAGACACTTCTGTCTCTCAAATTACATGGATTTTCCTTACCACTGTCAGCAATGGATTTGCTCAAGCTTTAAACCTTGCTCATGTACGAGGTCTGTGAGAAAAGTAACGGACCTTATTATTTTTTTCAAAAACTATATGGATTTGAATCACGTGTGATTACATCAGACATGCTTGAACCCTCGTGGGCATGCAAGAGTTTTTTCACGCCTGTCGGTTACGTCATTCGCCTGTGGGCAGTCTTTGAGTGAGGAGTGGCCCACCCTCTCGTCGTTTTTTCATTGTTTAGGAATGGCTCAGAGACTGCTGCTTTGTTTGATAAAAATTTTTTTCAAAACCTGTAAGGCACAACTGAGTGGACACCATTCGATAAATTCAGCTGGTTTTCTGTGAAAATTTTAACGGCTGATGAGAGATTTTGGAGTTTTGGCGTGTTTTTGGAGTGTTCATGGCAGTATTAAACGTCTGGGTACATGGCTGCTCTCAAAGTGTTGGTATTGTCCATTGTCCAGGCGCTTTTTGTGTGCATATATTTGTTAACTTTGTATTCTAAAACTACGGTTAGAAGTAATTCCGACTCCTTATCGGTCCACACAAACGAGGTTGGCGCCATGTTTTTAGTTTTTGTGGAAGTGACGACAAGAGAATAAGGCTCCTGATTGGATAGAATTTTAATCAGTACCGCCACCCAAAGGTTTGGCAGACTAATTACAACACATTTATACGGTTCGATGTGGATGGATTTTTTTTTTTTAAACGACGTAGTGTGGATGAAGTTTTTTCCCCAAACTGAAAGGGTAAGATATTCGGTTTTACAAATACCCGACAACGTGTGTACATGGCCTTATGTATGTGAAAGGCACTATATAAATAAATTTACTTACTTACTTACTAATATTGAGTGCACATTTTACAACATCATAAAAGTTTTAAAACATGCAATTGCGATGACACTTCCAGGGCTCCGTAAAAATTCCTGTTTTTACAAATAAAAATGGAATATTTTACAAAAGCACATTTATCTTTAAAGTGTTGGTTTACATAATGGATTACTGAACCAATCACTGTTTAGCACTTTTACCCAGAATGCTTTGCGGTCTGTGTTTGTTACAAAACCTCAGAATTAGTGCCTTATTCAACATTAAAAGATATATGTTATATTTTAACTTTGTACAAATGACAGAATTGACATTAATGGAGTTATTCTATCAGTATTTTCAAAAAACCATAAGTTAGTATGACTTTATTTTTCAAGACCTCCGCCTGACCGGAGTGTTGAAATTGATAGGGAGCTGGCCTTATGGCTGCTCTTGGTGTGTCTCTGTGGTGGGAGCGCTGTTGTAAACAAGAGCTTCCAGCAGGGGCAGAATGTTGAAAGAAAAATGATTATGATTGGTAAACAGTTGATTTTGTGGGTGGTCTCAGGATTTGTCTGTGCTGCTTCCTGCAAGGGGCAGCATGGTCAAACATTCTTGCTTATTCTTTAGGTCTTTTACCGCTTTTGATGCTTTCAAAAGCGATCGTGTTAAAAATCAATTTCAGCTCTTTAGTAACTGCAAATGTCCCATAGACAACACCGGAATTTATCGGTTATCAATTATCTGTAACTTCCGATACATTTATGGGTGGTTTATCGGTTTATCTTTATCAAAGATAACTTTTCAGTTATCTTATTATCTGTTATCGAAGTTAATTTTTTGGTTATCTGTGCCCACCACTGTGTATAACACCTTTGGGCAACTTGTGATTTAGGGCTGTATAAACAAACTGAATTAATTTGTTTCTTGAAGAAGACATTTTCTGAAATGGGGAAATGAGTAAACACACTGTTTTCAACTCAACAGATGATACATCTATGTATAATTACCTCCTGTCCGTTACTTTAGTTTCTGAACACTGACGCATGTACCTTTATCCAGGTGATCTGTTTCAGTGATGCCTGTTGTGTTTAGGATAAATTAGATGACGTCAATGAAAATTACGCAGAGCCAAAAAAAACAAACAAATAACTTCTTTCATATACTTTACTAATCACACTTCTGCAGTTAAAGCACCACAACAGAAAGCATAATTTCTGTGGTTTATATTCAAAATAAGTATAAGAACACAGCTACTCTGTAGTCAATTAAGAAAAGCCTTGTTCTTAATATCAGAGCCGTTATTGACACAGTGACAAATACAAGTGTCTGTGACCAAACCGGGCATTCATTAAGTAACAATGGATACCATCAAACCATGACAACACAACCAAAAAAAAGACCATAAACAAGTGACGCTTAACTTCATGTGTTGACAAAAGAGCAAAATAATTATTGCATGTGTGTTCCTGACGTAAATCCAAAATCAAAAGCTTACTTTCACGATTAAGCGACACAAAATGCATTTGGTCTTTTTTTTTACATTAATCATAAAGCTTAGATTTATTTCACAAACACGTTCTGTTGAAAACCTATCTAAAAGTATCTTTGTATTGAACTGTGTCAATATGAAGCTCCACTTATTCATTAGAACAAAAGCAACACATGGAGCTTGACTAATGATGAACAATCACTGTGTTCAATCACCGTAATAATGTCAAAATTTTCTGTGACAGTTACGAAAGATGTCATCACGATTCTCCAAAAAAAGAAAAAAAAAATCACAGAAACAGAATAACAGCTGCTGTATATAACAAATCTGTTGTCAGATTTTTTTTGTAATCACTATTTACTCAGTATATACACACTCTAGGCACCCAAAGATTTGCATAATAATGCCTCATTTGCTCTGACTGAAACTTAGAGGGGTCATGTGGGTCATGTTTGGACAGAACAGATACTGCCCCAGATGATTTCATTATTTTCTTCACATTGAATGAGATTTGGCCCCAAAATTTGATAAACATAAAGAATAATACATACTTTAATTAATTTAATGATTGTAATTCTTTAACTTTTGGTATTTGATGTAGATATTCTCTTATGTGCTTGAACCCAAATTGTGAGGGAATTACATCACCACTTTTGGAAACCCCATTTTGTTGAGTCAAAACGAGGCGTTGCCTGTTGTCATGGGGATGTTAAAAAAATCCACATGGTGGGTGGTATCATAAGGGTGATATGAAATCGCAAAGTGATAGATAGTCAACATGCTAATAAATAAAAGAAAATCACACTCTCACATTTTACTAATTTAACACCAGCCAGACAGTCATGCCATCAGTGATCTTAACTTATTACATGTAACTAATTTCAAATTCCAGTTGAGAGGGGACATAAAATGAATAATGAACTTATTTTGTTGCACGTATAAATACAGTTGTATGCAAAGGTTTGGGCACCCCTGATGGTTTCCATGATTGGTTGTTTGGATCAGCAATTTCAGTTAAATATATCATATACAGTAGCAGACAAACACAGTGATATTTGAGAAGTGAAATGAAGTTTATAGGATTTACACAGTGGTGGGCACAGCTAACCAAAAAGTTAGCTTCGATAACCATTAATCCGATAACTGAAAAGTCTTTTATGATGATCAACTGATAAACTGCTAAAAAAAATTATCTTTATTACAGATAACCAATAACTATTAGTATTGATTTGGATGTGGCCACATCAGATTACACTGTCGGCTTCTGATAAACCAGTTTCACTTTAAGTGCCGCAGGGCTGCTGGGTAAATTCACGGATCACAAACACAATGAACACATGAAAAATGAATAAATAAAAAAAAATAAATCCCCAAACACTGTCATCATCTTAGGGTCATTTTAGGGTTTACAAACGTTTTGGACCGTTAATCTTTACCAGCAAAGAAAATGTTACTGGACTGAAAGTTATCTGAACTAAATTTGTCGGTAGATAATTGGTCCAATGATGGTTTTAAAACTTATCTGAAAAGCTAATCCGATAGCAAAAACATTAGCTTCAATAATTATCTGCTATCGGATTAGCTGAACTGTGCCCACCACTGGATTTACAGAAAGCGTGCAGTAATTATTTAATAAAAATTAGGCAGGTACATAAATTTGGGCACCCCAACAGAAAAAAATACATCAATCTTTAGTAGATCCTACTTTAGCAGAAATAACAGTCTCTAAATGCTTCCTATAGCATCCAATGAGAGTCTGGATTCTGGTTGAAGGTATTTCGAAGCATTCTTTTTCATAAAACATCTAATGTTTCCGAGCATGGACAGCCTGCTTAAAATCACACCACAGATTTTCAATAATGACCATTCCAGAATGTTGTACTTGTTACTCTGCATGAATACCTTAGTAGATTTTGAGCAGTGTTTAGGGTCGTTGTCTTGTTGAAAGATCCAGCCCTGGTGCAACTTCAACTTTGTCACTAATTTATGAACATTGTTCTCAAGAATCTGCTGATATTGACTGGAATCCATGTGACCCTCAACTTTAACAAGATTCCCAGTACCTGCACTGGCCACACAGGATGATGGAACCACCTCCAAATTTTACTATAGGTAGCAAGTGTTTTTCTTGGAATGTTGTGTTTTTTTCAGCCATGCATACCGCCCCTTGTTATGTCCAAATAACTCAATTTTAGTTTCATCATTCCACAGCACCTTATCCCAAAATGAAGTCGGCTTGTCCAAATGTGGTTTAGCATACCTCAAGTGACTCTGTTTGTGATGTGTACGCAGAAAAGGCTTCCTCTGTATTACAGCATCTCTTTAGGCAAAATGTGCTGTGTCGTTGAACGATGCACATAGACACTATCTGCAGCAAGATCATGTTGTAGGTCTTTGGAGCAGGTCTGTGGGTTGACTATGACTGTTCTCACCATCCTTTGCTTCAGCTTATCTGAGATTTTTCTTGGCCTGCCACTTCGGGCCTTAAACGGTACTGTGCCTGTGGTCTTCCATTTCCTCACAGTGGAAACTGACAGCTGAAATCTCTGATATAGCTTTTTGTATCCTTCCCCTAAACCATGCTGTTGAACAAGCTTTGTTTTCAGGTCATTTGAGAGTTGTTTAGAGGCTCCCATGTTGCCACTCATTAGAAGAGATGCAAAGAGGGAAACATTTGCAAATGGCCACCTTAAATGCCCTTTCTCATGATTGGATTCACCTGTGTAAGGAGGTCAAGGTTCAATGAGCTTACCAAACCAATTTTGTGTTCCAATAATTAGTGCTAAATGTATTCAAATCAATAAAATGACAAGGGTGCCCAAATTTATGCACCTGCCCAATTTTGTTTAAATAATTATTGCACACTTTCTGTAAATACTAGAAACTTCATTTCACTTCTCAAATATCAGTGTGTCTGTCTGCTATATAATATATTTAACTGAAATTTCTGATCCAGACAACCAATGATTTATAAAGGAAAATCATGGAAATAATCAGGGGTGCCCAAACCTTTGCACACAACTGTACCTGCCAGATTTAATTTAGGGACAAAGTGTTCCCACTGTACAATTTAAATTTGATGACTTGCACTAGGATTGTTTAAAAAAGAAAAGAAATCTATATTAAGACAGTAAATGATACTAAAAATTAGCAGATGAGATACTCAATTTCAATTTTCAATTAATTTCATTTTATGTAGTGCCAAATCACAACAAAGCTGCCTCAAGGTGCTTGACACAAGTAAGGTCTAACCTTACCAACGCCTAGAGCAAACACACAGGCGACAGTGGTAAGGAAAAACTCCCTCTGATATTACTCATTTGCAGTAGCATCAATAGCAGTGCCGTCTTTACTTCCTCCAGTTGACACACACTACCTAAGACAACCTAAAAATATTGCCTTTTCTTTGTGCACTACCTATACAAAAATATACTAAAAGTTTTATTTATATGCATACACAACACATCTTACAGATATTACTGTAAATTTGGATAACAAAAAATAGTGTTGTCATGGACATTACTGTTTGTACTGTTATCAACTTTATTACAAAAATGCTTCCTAAATTTTTGTCATCCCCCCTCCATGATATCAAAAATGTTATCTAGTTTAATTCATTTCTGGGCATGTATTGAGTTCAAAATTCAAGTATTGTGACAAACCTACTTTGCACAACCTCATCTGTCATTAACAGCTGTAAGAATTGTGCTGACATACCCTTCTTTCCAGCTGTGCTGTCAAAACCGACTGAATACTGTTGTGTGGGCCGCTGAAGAGGAGGTACTGCTGGCCCACCACCACCAGAGGGCACCCTGCCTGGAGTGCGGGCTCCAGGCACCAGAGGGCGCTGCCGCCTCACAGGAGCAGCCAGGGTGACAGCTGACACTCATCACCTGTGACATCTGTCACCACTCATCTGATCTGCATCGGTATATCAGCAAGACGTCATCTCCACCTCTTTGCCGAGATATCGTTCTACCTGAAAGGTAATATCCTCAGCCTGACTGCTTGATAGAAAGCCCTTTTTGTGATTTTTGTGAGTGATAACAGATTTTTTCTCCAACGAGAGGTGGAGGTAGCTTCCCTGCCGTGCAGATTGCTGGGTGCAGACGCACCCACGTTTAATTGTGTTTTTGTTCCTCGCCAGCAGTACCAGGTCCGACACGCGGAGGCAGTGGCCACCTGGGAGTTCGGGACTTGGCGGCTCCAGTATTCCCGGGGTCTGGTGGCGGAGGAAATCGTGTGGTTCTGGTTCTGCTTTGGACAGGCGTCTCCTATCTTCGAGCCTGCCCACACGACACCTTGTAATTTGACCTCTGATCTATTGTGTAATCTGTTGTTTGTTGTGCACGTTCGCAACAGTAAAGTGTTGTTATTTGACCTATTCCATTGTCCGTTCATTTGCGCCCCCTGTTGTGGGTCCGTGTACTTACACTTTCCCAACAGGATATCTCGGCCAACGTCATGGATCCCGAGGGGCGTCAACCGGCTGTTGAACGGCCAATGGAAGAACAGGGTGCACAGGCGCCCGCAGGAGGAATGATCGGTGAGTTGCAGCGGATCCTCACCGTTTTCACGGCTCGGTTGGATTTAATGACCGAGCAGAACGTCCTCCTTAACCGCAGGGTGGAGGCTCTCGCCGCGCAGGTGGAGGCGCGCCCTCAGGGCGCTGCTGCGGCTCTCCCTCCTGTCAACCCTGTGCATAACAGTGACGTTCCACTGGTCGTTCAACGACCCCTCCCACCTTCCCCGGAAGCATACATAAGCCCTCCAGAGCCGTACGGAGGTTGTGTGGAGACGTGCGCGGACTTCCTTATGCAGTGTTCGCTCGTCTTCGCACAACGTCCTGTCATGTACGCGACTGATTCTAGCAAAATAGCTTATGTAATTAATCTGCTTCGCGGCAAGGCACGCGCTTGGGCTACAGCGCTTTGGGAGCAAAATTCACGGCTCCTTCTGACATATGATGGGTTTGTGAGGGAGTTCATAACAGTGTTCGATCACCCAAATAGAGGAGAGACCGCTTCAGCCGTGCTGCTGTCAATGAGACAGGGGCGCCGGAGCGCAGCTGCTTATGCAGTCGACTTCCGCATCGCGGCTGCGAGGTCCGGCTGGAATAACACTGCCCTCCGCGCCGCCTTCGTAAACGGACTGTCGTTGGTCCTAAAGGAGCTCCTGGTGGCTAAGGACGAACCGCGGGATTTAGACGGGCTTATTGATCTCGTTATACGATTAGACAATCGGTTAGAGGAACGCCGTCGGGAGCGAGGCGAAGGACGTGACCGGATACGCGCCGCCCCTCTCCCTTCCGGGTTCGAAAAGGGGCCGCCCTCCCCACGCTCCACAGCCGCAGCGCTTTGTGGGGCAACAGCTCCCCCTGTTGACGCACAGGGCCAAAATGGGAAGGCTGATCCATGGAGAGTGTTTTCTCTGCAGCTCAACAGAGCACACACAGAGAGACTGCCCCAAACAGCCAAAACGTCAACACTCACCCTTAGAGACTGGGCTAAGGGGGGGTCAAGACATTCAAGTGAGACACACACAAATTGCCACACGACTCCCAGTCACAATCCTGAGCGGGGATTTAACCCTTCAAGCCCGAGCACTGGTGGACACGGGGTCAGAAGGGAATCTGCTAGACAGCAGATGGGCAAAGGAGGTAGGGCTCCCTCTGGTGGTGCTTCCTACGCCATTGCAGGTGCGGGCACTAGATGGCACCCTCCTCCCTTTACTCACACACAAGACACCACCAGTAACTCTGGTGGTGTCTGGAAACCACCGGGAGGAGATTGAGTTTTTTGTAACTCCTGCCACCTCCCGCGTGATTTTGGGCATCCCATGGATGTTAAAGCACAATCCCCGGATCGATTGGCCGTCTGGGGTGGTGGTTCAGTGGAGCGAAACCTGCCATCGGGTGTGTTTAGGATCCTCGGTTCCTCCCGGTTCCCAGGCTAAGGAGGAGGTCAAAGTCCCGCCCAATCTGATGGCAGTGCCAGTTGAGTACCACGATCTTGCTGACGTCTTCAGCAAGGATCTGGCACTCACCCTTCCCCCGCACCGTCCGTACGATTGTGCCATTGATTTGGTTCCAGGCGCTGAGTTCCCGTCCAGCAGGCTGTACAACCTCTCACGACCTGAGCGCGAATCAATGGAGACCTACATCCGGGACTCATTAGCTGCCGGGCTAATCCGGAACTCCACCTCCCCGATGGGGGCAGGTTTCTTTTTTGTGGGCAAGAAAGATGGCGGACTTCGTCCATGTATTGATTACAGGGGGCTGAATGAGATTACGGTTCGCAACCGATACCCGTTGCCATTATTAGATTCCGTGTTCACCCCCCTGCATGGAGCCAAAATCTTTACTAAACTGGATCTTAGAAATGCGTATCACCTGGTTCGGATCCGGAAGGGAGACGAATGGAAGACGGCATTCAACACCCCATTAGGTCACTTTGAGTACCTGGTCATGCCGTTCGGCCTCACAAACGCCCCCGCGACGTTCCAAGCATTAGTTAATGATGTCTTGCGGGATTTCCTGCACCGATTCGTCTTCGTATATCTAGACGATATACTCATCTTTTCTCCGGATCCTGAGACTCATGTCCGGCATGTACGTCAGGTCCTGCAGCGGTTATTGGAGAACCGGCTGTTTGTGAAGGGCGAGAAGTGTGAGTTCCACCGCACCTCTTTGTCCTTCCTGGGGTTTATCATCTCCCCCAACTCCGTCGCTCCTGATCCGGCCAAGGTTGCGGCGGTGAGAGACTGGCCCCAACCCACTAGCCGTAGGAAGCTGCAACAGTTCCTCGGCTTTGCTAATTTCTACAGGAGGTTCATTAAGGGCTACAGTCAGGTAGTTAGCCCCCTGACAGCCCTGACCTCACCAAAAGTTCCCTTCACCTGGTCGGATCGTTGCGATGCCGCGTTCAAGGAGTTGAACGGCCCAGGAGACAGCGGACCTCCTGGTTCACCACGTCGTCCGGCTGCATGGGATCCCAACAGACATTGTCTCAGATCGCGGTCCCCAGTTCTCCTCGCACGTCTGGAGGAGCTTCTGCCGGGAACTGGGGGCCACGGTGAGTCTCTCATCCGGGTACCATCCCCAGACCAACGGGCAAGCAGAACGGGCCAATCAGGAGATGGAGCAGGCCCTGCGTTGCGTGACAGCCGCGCACCCGGCGGCCTGGAGTACCCATCTGGCCTGGATCGAGTATGCCCATAACAGCCAGGTGTCGTCAGCCACCGGCCTCTCCCCTTTCGAGGTATGTCTGGGGTACCAACCGCCTTTGTTTCCAGTGGTTGAGGGAGAGGTCGGTGTGCCCTCGGTCCAGGCCCACCTACGGAAGTGCCGTCGGGTGTGGCGTGCCGCCCGTTCTGCCTTGCTGAGGGCCCGGATGAGGTCAAAGGCCCATGCAGACCATTGGCGGACCCCGGCCCCTGCGTATCGGCCAGGGCAGGTGTGGTTGTCGACAAAGGACATCCCCCTCAAAGTGGACTCCCCCAAGTTACAGGACCGTTACATCGGTCCCTTCAAAATCCAGAAGGTCATCAGTCCAGCCGCAGTGAGGCTTCAGCTGCCGGCCTCACTGCGGATCCATCCTGTATTTCACGTGTCCCGAATCAAACCACATCACACCTCACCCCTCTGTACTCCGGGTCCGGCACCGCCTCCTGCCCGGATCATCGATGGCGAGCCGGCTTGGACTGTGCGCCGACTTTTGGATGTCCGTAGGATGGGCCGGGGCTTCCAGTATTTGGTGGACTGGGAGGGGTACGGACCTGAAGAACGCTCCTGGGTGAAGAGGAGCTTCATTCTGGACCCGGCCCTCCTGGCCGATTTCTACCGCCGCCACCCGGACAAGCCTGGTCGGGCGCCAGGAGGCCCGTTGAGGGGGGGGGTCCTGTTGTGTGGGCCGCTGAAGAGGAGGTACTGCTGGCCCACCACCACCAGAGGGCACCCTGCCTGGAGTGCGGGCTCCAGGCACCAGAGGGCGCTGCCGCCTCACAGGAGCAGCCGGGGTGACAGCTGACACTCATCACCTGTGACAGCTGTCACCACTCATCTGATCTGCATCGGTATATCAGCAAGACGTCATCTCCACCTCTTTGCCGAGATATCGTTCTACCTGAAAGGTAATATCCTCAGCCTGACTGCTTGATAGAAAGCCCTTTTTGTGATTTTTGTGAGTGATAACAGACTTTTTCTCCAACGAGAGGTGGAGGTAGCTAGCTTCCCTGCCGTGCAGATTGCTGGGTGCAGACGCACCCACGTTTAATTGTGTTTTTGTTCCTCGCCAGCAGTACCAGGTCCGACACGCGGAGGCAGTGGCCACCTGGGAGTTCGGGACTTGGCGGCTCCAGTATTCCCGGGGTCTGGTGGCGGAGGAAATCGTGTGGTTCCGGTTCTGCTTTAGACAGGCGTCTCCTATCTTCGAGCCTGCCCACACGACACCTTGTAATTTGACCTCTGATCTATTGTGTAATCTGTTGTGTTTGTTGTGCACGTTCGCAACAGTAAAGTGTTGTTATTTGACCTATTCCATTGTTCGTTCATTTGCGCCCCCTGTTGTGGGTCCGTGTACTTACACTTTCCCAACAGAATACTGTCAAATAAAAGCAAAAGAAAACATTACCTGAAGGATGATGTAAGTGACAAGACAGAGTGCTGCCAGCAGGGTATCTTCTACAGATCCACATAACTCAGAGAACTCATGACAGTCAAAAATTGATGTGAAGGCCATCAGGCGAAGACCAGAAACTTCAGGATCAGTGCCAAACCATAATAAATCCAGACTTGGCCAATCACCTAAAAATTCAGATACAGAAACAATGCAGTGGAGTCATGTCCCTGTCACTGGAGCCAAACTTTTCCAGGGAAATTTTGTTATAGTCAGAAGAATTTACTTTGTAACTACTGTTTTACATAATGACATAAAAACACATGATTCCCCAAGACCCTAACATTGTTTTAAATTTGCATAAGATGACCAAACTAAAGTGAAATCAAGATTTTGTGTTAATCAGAGTCCAGGAAAAACAATATTATAAATTCAAATATTCAATTTCCCCAGATCAAATGTGTTTTTTGTAGTTGATTGGTTATACCCCTGTAACACTTAGCACGAATGAGCCTGACACGAATGAGGATTCAACCAACATTCGAGCAAATTCAAGGTGCTTTCAAAATCCTCATACAGCATTCTTAAGGCCCCCACACAACTTTTGATGCATGCACTTGCACACCGTGTTGTGCAGGAGAGTAAACTCGTCTTTAACGGGTGTAGACGTAACGCGAGAGGGGCGTCGGTGCATGCAATTGCGCAAAGAGAATTTTGAAATGTTCAAAAAAATCTTTCACGCATAAATGTTGTGCAATGATACGCAATCTACTTGCCAACACTATGTGCAGCTCAGTAAGCCGAGTAAAGAAGAAGTGAATAGTGTGAGTGGTTGCATCAGTCTAAACGATTATAACGAGATGTTAAATCTATCACATACTTTTACAGCTGCACACAAGAAGGAAAGAACATGCAACTGTTTTACCAAGTCATTACAAAATAAACATGACAAATAATTACCTTTTAAGACAGCTCCAAATGCATTCTTCGGCTGGAGTGGTCCTCTGTGATTCAGGAAGCAATTAGAGCCATTGTCAACAGACAACTCGCAGAGAAAATGATTAATCTGCTACAAAATAATTATTTTATATAAGCAGCGTCCAGCGCACAGCGCGTGGCAGCCAGTGGAACAAAGCATGACATCCAGCTGGGAACACAACGGGTGGGATCATCACAACGATGTGCGTGCAAGTGCGTGCATCAAAGTCGTGCAAGTGTCAAGGTGCCTTTAGAGCAATCAGCACATTCATGCAGCCAGAGCACATGCACTAGTGCTGGGATATATATATATATATATATATATATATATATATATATATATATATATATATATATATATATATATATATATATATAAAGTCCCTTCGGCTGCTGTTTTGCACTCGGGGTCGCCACAGCAAATCCAAGGTGGATCTGCATGTTGAATTGGCACAGGTTTTACGCTGGATGCCCTTCCTGACGCAACTCCACATTACAGAAAGAGAAATGTGGCGGGGGGGGGGGATTTGAACCCGGAGCCTTCTGAACTGAAACCAAACGCATTAAACACTTGTCCATCAGCCTCTGTGAAAAACATTTAAAGATGTCAATCATGATGACCGGGACTCTTGTCTGCTGCGGGCAAGACGAGAGAATCGTCTGCTGTTTAATTCACAGAGTAGTGGTTTTGTTTTTCTTTTGTTGCTCAGAACGTGCCTTTTCTGTGGGACCACGCACGAAGGTTCTTTGGTGTGGAATGACGTTTCAGTATGTTTTTTCCACTAGCACTCGCTGCCTGGCTGTGGGAAAAGACTGTCTGAAAAGTCTGCGCGGCTATGGGAGAGGTTCTCCTGCAGTGTGCCACACAGCCAGCGCTGCAGATGCAAGTGTTTGTAGGGGAGACGTTTGCCCCCGGAACATCTTTAAATTTAGAATTCTCTGAAACACTATTTTCCTGCATTCTGAGGGCCAAATTTTATGAAGTAAAGCCATAGTTTGTTTTATTTTTATCTTTGTTACAGCCTTACTTAAAAGCCAAAAGAAACAAGACATCAGGCCAAAACATGGAAGGGTGTAGAAAAGTACCTGATCTGTTCAGTAATTCTGCCCTTCAGTATGTTTGTAAAATAAAAACACTATCATTCTCGGAGGGAGATTGGCCATCGTTAACTACCAATACTTCATTAATTTGCTGTCAAATGTCAATATAATATTAGTATTATGTTGCATAACTAGAAAATTAGGTAACAGCTCAAAAACGGTTTTAATAACATTAACCCAAATCAATATTGAATCGGACTGAATCGAAATAATCAATTCTGAATCTTAAGAATCGAAATCGAATCAATTCTTGAAATTTGAATCAATACCCAGCTCTAACATGCACTCTATATTCATGGTGGAAAACATATCTAACGACGATCGAGGTGCAGTCGTACCACAATCTTACTGCAGTCGTAATGTTCGTACGGCATGAAAACACAATTCGAAGCATTCGGAGAGTGTTCGAGGGGCTGTTCGAAATGTTCAGGCACGTCGAATCCTGGCCAAATGTCTCGATCGTGTCCCCCATCACACAAGAGGCTGAATGAGGCAGAATGCCACATGAATGGACATCCGACCTACATTCGGGCAAATTCTAGGTGCACTTGAAATCCTCGTACAGCATTCTTGGGCTGTGTGTCGGGCACATTCGGTGGAGCACATGCACACCACTGTCAAGCTGCGTTCAAGGTGGGGAAAGTTCGAACGGCAGTCAAAGTGCAGTCTGACTGCAGTCTCAGCATTTGAAACACCTGAATGGGGTCAGCCAACATACTGCAATGACCAGCCAATACAGAACTCAGCTGAATGCCCTGGATGTGGCACGGATGAGCCGGAATGCACGTGAGTGCCCCCACAATGTCCCAAGTGGGGCCGAATCCAACACCGATGCAAGCCGAATGTTGCAAGTGCCCCCCCCACAACGCAACATGACTGTGAGCCGAATGGCCCGAGTGGTTCCCCCAACGCAACACGGACGAGGCGTGAACCACGTGCCATCCAGCGTCCTCATTGAGTACTGCTTGATCAACTGCCACGCGAGAGAGAGAGGGAGAGAGAGACAGAGAGCTGCTGCACTCCGAATGCGCAAGAATGAGTCGAGGTGACTTTGGCCCATGTTCTGGGTATTTGCACGGCATTTGTACACAGGTGGCCAATTATTTGTCCCTCCCGAATGTGTCTCGAACTTTGGCTTTTTTTGCCCATTCAGGCTGATTTGGTTTCATTCATGCTAAGTGTGATGGGGCCCTTAGAATAGGGATATGAAAAAGAGCAAACTAAATTCTACGACTGCCATGGGATAATAAATTACAATAATCAATATTCTGTCAATTATGGGTCATTTGAGTGTCTTGGTGAAGGCTGACTGTGCTCAAATTGGAACTGGTCTGAGATAAAATCATTTAGGAGGTTCTGCTGAAATTTGGTGTCAATCATATATATTTGTTCAAATTACAAAGGGCATAATGATCTATACTCAGTAAAGTGGGAGGTATCGCAAAGGTTTGAAACCAATCATGTTCAAATTCATGGAAAAGTGGTCTGAGATACATTCCTTATGGATGTTCAATACAAATTTGGTGAACAATCCAATAAATATTTTTCAAATTATGATGGGAAATAGTGTCTGACTGATGCAAGCACACATAACAGAGCGCATTTCTATATCCCTCTTTCTGGCCTCAAGACTGGCAGGTGATAAAAAGGCACTACGAAATTAGTAGGTATAGTACATGGGAGAAGAAGTGACACAGGCTGGACAATATCAGGTCCTTTCAGAGGATTTCCAGGGTAGACAAACCACTCTCTGACTACAGGATGGCCTACACTGTTGCCTGAAAAGACATAAAAGTCAAAGTTATACTTGGTTTCATTCCATATCCCTGAAAACACACACACACAAAAATAACAAGTGCACCTTTATTTATTTATTTTTAAATATGCACACAGCATTCGAAGGTAACAGCTGAAATCCCACTGCAGACAATGTAATCCTCCTCAGGTGTGCGTCTGGGTGTTGTTTGAAGGGTTTGTATTGTATGAGAAGCGTTTAAAGTAGAGTTGTACTTTTACAGGGGAGGTGATGGGCTTGAGACCAGAGGATCCTTGGTCCATATCCCAGCCTGACTGGAAATAAAAATCACTAAGGGACCTTGGCCAAGGTCCTTAATCCCCTAGTTGCTCCCGGTGTGTAATGAGCGCCTTGTATGGCAGCACCCTGACATTGGGGTGAATGTGAGGCATTATTGGAAAGTGCTTTGAGCGTCTGATGGAGATGGAAAAATGCAGTTCATTTGCCATTTACATGTGCATCTGCCTTTAATGGTACATACAGTGCATCTGGAAAGTATACACAGCACTTCAATTTTTCCACATCTTGTTATGTTTCAGCCTTACTGTCAAATGGAGTAAATTCATTTTTTCCCCATCAAAAGTAGAAACATCTCAAGGAAGATCAGTGGAAACAGGATGCACCTGAGCTCAATTTTGAGCGTCATGGGAAAGGCTGCAAATACTTATGTACTGTATTTCCTTGATTAATAGCCTGGGCATTTAATTTTTTCCAACCGTGTGCAAAAACGTGTCGCCGACCAAACGGTACCCCCTAAAAATCGGTCCACTCTGCCTTCACTGCGCATGCGTCATTTCAGATCACAGCAGCATTGTTTCTGCATGTCAGTAGCAGTGCGCCAATTATTACCTCGTTTCTGCTTAAAACTGCACTCCAGTCATCTTCTATCTCAGCAACAGATATCTGAAGCTTTTGTACAACAATCATTTCCACATAAATTCAGCATTATTTTATCAGAAAACACAGAAGACCAATGAGAACAGAGGAGGAGCACTATCAGATCAATTTCCCTGAGGGAGTCTTCTCAAGGGATTAATTACTCACACGGCCAGTCAGCCAGGCAGAGACGTCTGGCAGCTAACATAAGTGATCCAGCCTTTAAACAAGGCCAGCACTTATTTAAGGCAGGCATTTGTTTTTCCCGCAGAGTTTTAACCCGGCAATTAAATGAGGCAGTCCCGTATGATCACGCATTTAATGAAGGAAATACGGTACGTGATTTCTTAGGGTTTTTTTTTTTTTATAAATTTGCAAAAATCTAAACACTTTTTCACATTGTCATTATGGTGTGTAGAATTTTGAGGGGAAAAATGAATTTCATCCATTTTGGAATAAGGCTGTAACATATCAAAATTTGGAAAAAGTCAAGCGCTTTGAATACTTTCCGGATGCACCGTAAATGCTGACACAAATATGTGCTTTACTGATGCCTTTGTGAATGCTGTGGTTAAAATGAATGTGTCCACACTTGCAGGTTTATGTTCTTAGCCCATGTTTTGTTTGCTGCCCTACCATCTTGGCTGCAAAGCAGAAGACCATAAATGTTCTGTCTGCAGGGCTTGTAGACAAGAGCCTGGGGCAGCAGCTCGGTGTCCTCCCCATCCTCCAGACTGTTGCTACATTGAACGACTCCTGCACATATGACACTGTAAACCATGAAGCCCTCTGCTGCTATGTGCTTCTCTCTGCAGGCCTACAGAATCAAAAGAAATTTTTGAAATACATATTTAACCAATCTGGGTCAGTCAAAGACTCAGGGCCCTATCTTAAAGAACTATGGTGCATGATTTCACAAGCACAGTGCAGGTGCATTTGGGTAGTGTCTAATGCAATTTTGCTATTTTCAGAGAATGCAATCTGTGTTGGTTGTACACTGAGAATGACACTTGCATTGTGCAGTTCATTGCTGCTTTGTGAGGGGATAGCGCCCAAAGATTTTTGTGCATACACAAAAACTGTTACTGTGTTGTACTCAATTTTGTTTTGTTTTTTTTGGTGAAACATTTTTACACTTAAAAATATTGAGTAAATTAAAAAGCTGTGAAATCATTTAAATATAATTGATGATCTTGGTAACTAAGTAAAAATATTAAGTATATAAGTCCTTTCCAAATATTCTGAATGAAATTCACCAAACAAATTAAGTATATTTCAAAAAATAGAATTTGTTAATCAAATGCTAATTTATTTCAATGAAATAAACTCAAATAAATGTAAAGTTAAGATAAAATGAACTGTTACATTTTTAGGCATTTCATTTGGTATATCCAACTCAAACAATCAGTTATATGTATTTCAGAGATTTTATTAAGTCAGTATAGCTGTTTCTTACTGTGATATATGTGTAGCACATGCACATGTATGAGGTACAAAACATACCTTTATAATCTCTGGACTGACAACCCTCTCCATCACAAAGGCAGAGCCAGCACGTGTGGTTGAGATGTCACCACGCTGCAGAGTGTCCTGTGCAGGCAGCAAGTAGGAGCAAATTCCCCTCTCAAGGAGCTCCCTGTCTGGAGCGGAAAGTTTCAGAGATGGGGGGATAAGCACAGGCTTTTCCTCCTCTCTGCCGCTCAGAGAGTTGATAAGCTGTGATACAGCCAGAACCATCTGCCCTTGTGGAGCACCACAGCGTGGGGAAAGTGAGCTGTTCCTGCAAGACACAAGACTTTTATTGGACCAACACACTATGTTTATTGGACCTTGAAAAGGCCATTTTTAGTTAAGCACACATGCACTTTAAAAAATATAAATAGCATTATGTTGACTTAATATATAATACCTACTATTGATGTTAAAAATAAAATGCACTGAGTCATGATTCTGATAATATTCATTAAAAAATATGATAATAATTCAAAACTGAATTCCAGATTTCATAAATGGAAGAAAATGGAATTATTAAGTCAAAGAAAAATTCCAGTGACCTGTATGTTGTCATGGCATCACTCCGAATGTGCTGCATCCGCTCCTCTGACACCACATCGTTGCCAAGCAGACAGGCCAGCAACGGCAGCTGGTTGCTAGTCAATCCAATAGCTCGGCAGAGGTTTTGTCGGTTGTACAACACAGTGGTGAGGCCATCCAGTCGCAGTTTTGTCACCGACAAATAAGGGGCACTTGAAAGTATAAAAATATATATTCATCATTTTTAACTGGTAGAAGCAAAGGGTTTAATCAATGAGATTGTCCATGACAATAAAACATACACTAAAAGAATCTGCAATTTAAACTGTGATCAGCATGTAATAAATGGACATTGGAGACATCATTTATTCTAAAGTTCAAAATATATTGTTTTTGTTATTGCTGGAAAAAACAAAGACTGATGTTGAAGCTAGTATGGAGTATTCTGTTATGATACTACAGTACCATGTGCAATTGTATTTGCCTTCCTTAGGGACAGTAACCTTGTAGCAAATTGACAGAAAAGCAGACGAGAGAAGTAAGTGTTTTGTTCAAGCTACAAAAGAAGTATTTTTTCTAATGTGGAGATTAAAATGCATGCGACTACATTGTGCCTTTGTGACAGTGAGAGACGAAAACTAAACCTGATGGGCCCTATCTGTTATGATCCTGTCTATGTGTTCTTGTTTTTTCTTTTTTTGGGGGGGGGGGGGGGTTATTTTTGTGGTTTGTGATTTATTTCAGGGTTGGGAGCTGTTCCTTATTTCAGTGTCTTGTACTTTTTCCACTTTTTTGTTTGTTGGAGCATTGGTTTCGATGTGAGCACTGTTTTAGTTTCTCATCTTTGTTTTTGTGCATCTGTCTCCTTCTCTGTGTAGCAGCCACCTAATTTTTCCTCCACGTCTCTTTAGTTATTTTATGCCTGTCTTGGGTTTGTGCCTTTTTTCCTCTCACTATATGACCTTCTGCTTTTTACTCAGTGTTTGATGGTTCGTCTGCTTTTGCTTCCACTCTGTCCCCTGAGATTTTTCACCATCAGCCATAAATTTCCACAAGTGTCTCCCCTCCAATTCATATGGTAAATAAATTCTAGAATTTACAGAATAGTCTCTGGTATGTTATATGGCTGCAGTGTTGGGTTCAGCTTCCACTTCCGTTACCAATACTTTATATGTGGTGCAAAGCAGTACACAGTACAAGTGTCTTTTGCTCATTTCTCACCAGCGCAGTTGTCATAGTGATGCCCAGTGGACACATTGTTTGAAAGGCAAGTACACTTGCCCTCATTTGTGGGCCCATGAGTGTGCTGATTTTAAATTTAAGTGTGGTCAAGGACAGTGCCAGTGTGTTGGTATCAGGAGGCAGCAGAGTTTGCATTACATACCACTGAAAACCAGGTCTAAAGTCAAGCACAGTTTCTTTTTTTTCTACATATATTTTTTTCAGCTGCTTCTGTAAGAGGTCATCACAGCAGATTATGTATCTCCATCTCACCCTGTCTTCTGCATCTTCCTCTGTCATGCCAACCACCTGCATGTAATCCAGCACATTCACAAACCTCCTATTTGCCCTCCTTCTTTTCCTGCCTAGTGGTTCCATCCTCCAAATTATTCTCCCTACATACCTCCTCTGCACATGTCTAAACCATCTCAATAGCATCTCCCTGACTTTGTCACCAAACTGTTCCACCTGTGCTGATCCACTGATATGTTCATTCACAATCATGTCCAGGCTGCTTAATGAAAAGCAGGGTCTGAAAGTGCTTTGGGATCAGATCAGAAGGAGACTTGTGACCCCGAGAAGGGCAGAATGGATCAGGAAGAGGAAAGGGAAGAAAGAGAAGGAGCGGGTGAGGTTCTTTTTGGATCCTTTTAGACATGCGCGGAAGCTGTTGAAAGAGAAGAAGAGCAGAAGGCTGGAAGCTACCGAGCAGGAGCTTGAGGAACACATCAAGAAACAGCTAACCGACTAAAAAAAGAATATCTCACTTGGATCACCAGGGCATGTGCCCCATCCTGCTGAGCCAGCCACTGAATTTGACACAACACCACCCAAATGGTGTGAAGTCCAGTTACTGGTAGACAAGGCAAGGTCTGCATCTGCACCAGGTCCCAATGGTGTGCCCTGCAAGGTTTATCAAAACTGCTCCATGGTGCTTAAGCTGCTCTGGAAGCTGATGAGAGTAGCATGGAAGGCCCAAAACATCCCCTCAGAATGGACCTGAGCTGTGACAACCTTCGTCTCAAAGGAACAAAATTCCTGCAACATCAGCCAGTTTAGAGGCATTGCACTTTCTGTGGCGGCCAAGCGTTTAACCAACTACTTCTTGAACAACTGTTACATCAACACCAGTTGCCAGAAGGCAGGCATCCCAGGGTTCCCTGGTTGTGTGGAACACTGAACCATGATCCGGGATCAGATTCAGACAGCCAAGCATGAAAGAAAAAAGATCTCCACGTAGTATGGCTGGATCTGGAGAATGCCTATGGCTCCGTTCCCCATCAGCTAATTACCTTTGCCCTAGAATTCTTCCACATACCATCTAGCATTTGGAGCCTCATTTCCAAGTACTTCAGCAGCTTCACCATTTGCTACACAACACAGGATATAATGACAGGCTGGTACCACCTAGAGAAAGGCATCCCAAAGGACTGCTCAGGCTCTGCCATCCTCTTCACAGCAGCTTTTGAAATTATCCTCATCGGTGGGAGACAGATGGTCCGTGGGTGAGAGGACATTCAGGCCAATGACTGCCAGCCCTGCAGAGCTCCATGGATGATGTAACTGCCTTTCTTCAAACAGCAGCATGTACCAATCGGCTAATGAAGAGGTTAGAAGAATTCCTTAGTTAGGCCAGGATGAGGATAAAACCAACTAAGTCCCGCATTCTCTCCATACGCAAATGATCACATCTTCTTCACAGTGAATGGTGGGAAGATCCCAACACTGGAAGAACAACCAGTTCAGAGCACATCCGGAGCCTTGGGAAACTGTATACAGCCGACTTGTCAGACAAGCACATGGCTAATACAGCAATGATACAACTTACTGACGGTCTGATGCGGATCAACAAGAGCCATCTTTTGTGAAAATTTAAGATTTGGTGATACCAATTCACCTTATACAGGTAGCTGATGAGGCCACTCAAGATGTGTGAGATCACCACCTCCACTGTGCAGAAGATGGACATAAAAGCCAACAGCTACATTAGAAAGTGGCTGGGCTTACTGCAGAGCCTCTCCAGCATTGGCCTGTTTCGGAGGAATGTACTTCAAGTGAGCTGCTGAGATGGACGGGTCATCGACTGTGGAAGAAGGCAGCTGCCAGCACCTGACCTCAGAGACAGACAACCTGCACATCGGCAAACAAACGCAAGCTGCGGTTTTGTCAGAATCTGAGTGGAGTAGCTTTATTTAATTCTATTCCTTGTCATTAGTAATATCTCATGTTAACAAACAGCAAAATAAATCGCCTGCTAACTAGGACGTAATTCATTCTTAAATTCCTGCAACTATGTCATATTACACAACCGTCATATAATAATTGTACGTTGAACTTTATTATCATAAAATTGCATTACTGTGATATGTCCTGTTCTGTTTAACCTCTGCCTGAGTTAAAAAAAAATGTTTTAAACATATGCGATTGTCTTTGGGTTATGTGGTTTGAACAGAGGTATCGGCTCTTGCCCTGTAGAACTTCCGACTGGAAGATAAGAGACTGATTTAATATTTCCTATTAACTGATCCTAAAAATATTGATATTATAACACTGTTATAAAATTATTCAGTCAAGAGGTAGTGTCCCCAAAATTCGAGGTAAAATTAACCACTAGTGTTAATTCGCTACAGATCCATGTGTGCAGAACATCAAAGCACAAGTCTGAACAGGTTGCAAGTGGACAGCAGGACTGGCAGTCCACCAGGCCATCAGCAGGCTGAAACACCGAGCAATTGTTGGCAGGGCACAGTCGGGGAGAACTAGCCTAGGGTTGGGGGACTGCTCTGAAGAAGCGGTCTAAAGCCACCAGGAAGGAGTGGAAAGAGCTCATGATCTCCGAGGTGGTCAGAACAGAGAAGGAGCTCTATCAGATCAAAGCCCTTAGTCAACACCACCAAGGATGCTGGACAACCTGGGAGGGAGTAATTCGAAGGACCGTAGGATGGGCCTACATGTAGAAGATCCCCCAAGTCAGGTTGAGTTTCTTCATAAGGTCCACCAACGACACCCTCCCAAACCCCAGCAATCTTTGTCTGTGGCATGGCTCAGAAGACAGCTGCCAACTGTCAACAGCTGCCAACAGCACTGACACAGGGTCGCTACAGGTGGCGCCATGACAGAGTCCTACAGAAGCTGGCAAAGATCCTGGAGGTTCATAGGGCGGAAACAGCCAGGGAGCGCCTACCATTGACAGCAAGGCAGTCGATCCACTTCATCAGAGAGAGAGGAAGGGCCTTTAACATCAATCTGAAGAGAACAGCACTGTCAGGCAGTTGTGACTGGAACCCGAGAGTGGACCTCGATCGGCAGCTCAGGTTTCCAACAGAGATCACTACAACCAACCTTGAACTGGACATTATTCTTTGGTCTGCCACAGCTCGGGCAGTGATATTGGCAGAGCTCACTGTACCATGAGAGGGAAGAATGGAGGCAGCCTTTAAAAGGAAAAATGACCGATACCCCAACCTCACAGCTGAGTCTAGAGAGGCTGGGTGGTTGGCTGCCAGCTACGCGGTGGAAATCGGCTACAAGGGGTTTGTGGGAGCATCCACCCAACTTCAACAACTTCAACTTTTTTTCTTATATAGCGCCAAATCACAACAAACAGTTGCCCCAAGGCGCTCTATATTGTAAGGCAAGGCCATACAATAATTATGAAAAACCCCAACGGTCAAAACGACCCCCTATGAGCAAGCACTTGGCTACAGTGGGAAGGAAAAACTCCCTTTTAACAGGAAGAAACCTCCAGCAGAACCAGGCTCAGGGAGGGGCAGTCTTCTGCTGAGACTGGTTGGGGCTGAGGGAAAGAACCAGGAAAAAGACATGCTGTGAAGGGGGGCAGAGATCGATCACTAATGATTAAATGCAGAGTGATGCATACGGAGCAAAAAGAGAAAGAAACAGTGCATCATGGGAACCCCCCCCACCCAGCACTTCCTCAAGAGCATGGGGGTCAAAGACCACAAATTCAGAAAGGCCTGAAAGATCTAGCTGAGGAAGCTGAGCAGGGAAGCTTCTGGCTTTGGCTAAGAAAGAAGGACCAAGTGTGGAGAAAGCAAGGGTCTTATGGTCAGCTGCAGGGGTGGCAGGAAGACATGCTGTTGCTCCACCACCGTGAGATGTTCTGGGATTAATGGAGCGAAACGTCAATGAAGGGTGGCTACCGATTGATGACTCTGCAGCTACCCGAAATGGCACCGTCGGAGGTGTGGCAAGCAGCACTGTTCAGCAGGTAGTCACTTACCTGTGCATCCTAGTCACCCAAAAAAACAAAAACAAATCACAGCATCTTCAGCTATGCCACCTCACTCCCATCTCTAGGCTGTAGAACACAGCTGGTCTCACTGTTAGCTTGTAGATGTGCTTTGATCACAAATCACTTGTGCCACCTATTTTCTACCCTGCCTCTTCACCACTCTCTCCATTACTTTTTATAGTTGATCCCAAGTATTTAAATTCCCTGAGGGAGTCTTCCCAAGGGATCAATAAAATTCTATCTAATCTAATCTAATCTAATCTAAATTCACCTGCATTCTAACTTACTCCAGAAATCTTTTTCTTTCATCTCACAACCTACCTTTTGTTTAAAAAAAATGATGAAAATTACTGATTGAGCTAACTGGATTAATAAATAGAATTGTTTTGACCGTCTTGAATGCTTGGTGTCCAATGTCCACTGGATTCTATGACATATGACATATGTTACCCTGTAACTTGATAACTAAGCACAACAGATGGAGCAAACTATTCGTTTTTAAAACCCTGTTTTGCATCACTTTTTACCAAAATTTGAGCATCTTTAACTTTTGACCCATGAACAAACTCAAACTGACTTTCGTCACCATTTTTGCTATTTTTACCCTATAACTCAACAGAATTCAGTCACAGATATTCCAAACCATACCTTTTTGGAATATTTATGATCAGTAAAAATAATATGGTATACCTTTGCATATGATTGGAGCATTCTTAGATTTTGACCCCTGTGTAATTCTTCACTGACCCTTACCTGGCCAACTATTGAAAATTCAAGTGGCCCATCTACTTTTTCAAAAGCGTTAATGTCTAAAGAGTATTTGTGTCACATTTTGTGCTTGTATCATCATTTAAAAGAGTCCTCTGTAGATATTCTGTTATCTGTTGCACTACCTGTAGTGTTTGCTGCTTTGTGATCTGCTTGTGCAATTTGATGCTTTTTACAAAGGTCAGTTCCCTCCTTCCCCAAAATCTCTCACTTCTGTGAGCTACTGAGTGCATCATTTGCATAGCAATGCACCAGATTCAAAAGCACACAAATTTTATAGGGAATGACAGATGATGCTCTGAATATAATTCATGTTATCCCCAAAACATCATCTTCTTTGTCTTTCAGCTGTTCCCGTTAGGGGTCGCCACAGCAGATCAATCATTTCCATCTCACCCTGTCCTCTGTATCTTCCTCTGTCACACCAACCACCTGCATGTCCTCTCTCAGCACATCCATGAACCTCCTCTTTGGTCTCCCTCTTCTCCTCCTGCCTGGTGGCTCCATCCTCAGCATCCTTCTCCCTATATACCCTGGGTCCCTCCTCTGCACATGTCCAAACCATCTCAATCTCGCCTCTCTGACTTTGTCTCCAAACCGTCCCACCTGAGGTGTCCCTCTGATATGTTACATACCCATGTAAAATTAAGACACAAAATACAACACTTGTGTGCCCTGTGTCTAACTTTGCACTCAGATTACATGCTGTGTAAAATAGCAAAGTGCTGAACATGTCCTGAAAGCCCTGCACTGTGCATTTTAGACTGTGCACTGCAGACTGTCCGGATTGGGCTTGATGTCATTCACAGAGTATCTGAATAAAAGAAACTAGTCAATGCCATTGCATTATTGCACTTATTATTGATACTCTGTGATGCTAAGTACTCAAACACTTGTAAAGGTCCTCATATTTGTTATCACTAGTAATCCCACAAAACGAGAAATAATAAACTACCAGGATAATACAATGCATTTAAATGTCAAATTAAAGATGTGTAAACATAAGGAACCTGTCATATATGATGAAGTCTGAGTCTTGACCCAGAATGCCCATGCTGCTGTGTTGATGAGCATAGCTGGCAATCTCATAGTCAGCTTCCTGCACTGAGCAAAACACTTCCTGACCCAAGGACCTGCAGGCAAATGAAAGCTACACTAATAAGAAAACAATAACCAGATGTTGACACACAGTCAAAAATTACACCATAAACAGTGCCAAGGATAACCATTATTACATATTTGTAAAAAAAATAAAAAATCAACTAATGCAGTATAGTTACATGTAATATATTACTGTTTGTTCATGATTAAATGTAAGAGATCTACATGTTATCAGTTCATGATCTAACCTCAGAGCAAAGGGTGTGAATGATGCCAGAGCAGAGGGAAGACAAAAGAACTGTTCACCAGGCTGTTCACCATGGGCCTTAATGTAACGAAACATTTTAGCAACATCCCCATTCACTCTGAGCCTCCTCTTCACCTATGGAAGGAAGATGGCATGGTCCTGTATAAATACAGCAGCCTGATAAAGTACAGGACCTGATGCATACATGATCAATGTATAGCATTTTAAAAATCGAATACCACTTATTTAATATTAATAAATTGTGATCCCCATAGTATGAAGAATATTTCCTGAGGTGTTATACACTTTTAGATCATGAATACTTTTTATTTGTAGTGATTTACAAAGTATGTCACTTATAAACACACACTTTATGGTCTTGGTCCAGGAACGCAGTAAAACATCAACACACACTGGAACATTGTAAGACATTAATCTCTACACTACAGGACAAAAAGATCACATACACAAATAATCTGAAAATTATATGCAGTAAAACTCTCCTTCAAATAATAAAGCAATGAAACGGTTTATCCATTAACTGTAATTTGATTTTAAAATGCATTCAATTCCATAAATGTAAATATGTTTCCAAAAAGAAAATGCTTGTTGGACCTCAGTTTTACAGTGTGGCATAGTTACCCACTCCTGTCGCTTCTGGTCTTCCACCACCCCATCGAAGAAGAAAACTAATCTAATGCCAGCAGAGGTGAAGGCTTGTACCCAGTTCTTCAGGATGGTCATGTATTCCTTCCACTGCCCCCCACACACCCAGTCTTTACACGAGTACCAATGACGCAGACAGGCCATACCATCGACAACGAGTGTGGGACCTACAAACATGAAAGATGGAGTAACAGCAAGTCGCCGTGTGTGTAAACACACTCTGATCAAAACAGGTACCATAAAGATAGGTAGTAAGTGTCCAGGTTATAGATTTGTTTGAAAGGCTAATAAGACTTAAGGTAATCTGCCACTGCCAATTTTTAACAACCAATTGTGTCGATTTTTAGTGCAATAAATACAGTTGCATTCAAAATAATGGCAGTGTGTTTAAATTTCCATACAAGCAAATGCGGGGGTGGTGGCCAAGTGGTTATGGTGCGGAAGGTTCCCGCCACATTTCTCCATGACTGCCTGACTGACAGACAGACAGACAGACAGACAGACAGACAGACAGATATTTCATTTGCCATTTGTACTAGCACGCAAGGTTTGGGTACAATGGAATTCTTGTTCAGAGCTCACGAGTAAATAAATAGAAAGGAGCAAAAGTATAAAAGGCATAGGTATAACAGTATAAAAAGGAAGGATTAAATGCCTGATCTTGAACAGCGGCCAACTTCATTTACTGGCCGGGTCAAAACTTCATCTGAAAAAAATAAACGCCTGCATTAAATAAGCGTCTGGAATTATATGCATTAAAAAGGATTACATTTGGTTGAGTCACTCTTTTTTCGAAGTCAGCTATAGAGTAGTACCTTAAAATCATAAAGCCTGATTTATGCTTCTACAACTCCGTAACTTTGTGGCCAAGCAATGAAGTTGACGTGTGCATGACCCTTTAAAGTTCTCTGTTGCATTGGTGGGTGTTGTAATTCAATTTACCACAGGAACAGTAGTTTTTTCTAGATCAATTTGTCACTCAACAAGCTCCACTTCTTTATACATTCATCAACCTCCAAACTAACATTACTGGTATGTACAATTTCTCTCCATGAATTGCAGGTCATTCAAGCATCTTTGCAGTTTTTTGACTCCATCTTGTAAGTAGGGATGTGAATCGTACAACAACTCACGATTCAATTCAATTCCGATTCTTGGGGTGACGATTCGATTCAGCTCTGAGAAATAGTTATATAACTTAAAAAATGTATATGTTTAAGAAAATGCAGCTTTACAAGGTTAATCAAGTGATTCTAGATGTAAATTTACTTATCTGCTTTGCTCGTTCGGAGTTGGCTAGCAGTTTAGCGAAACACTGGTCAGTAGTCGGCAAATACCGCTGCTCCGCTCCTTTTAGCTCCGGGTGATAGCGTCGCATGTGGGCTTGCTTTCATTTTGCAGATTTTTCACACTGCCAGCTTGACAAGTCATGTCAAGCTGCTTCTTACGCAGCAAATAATAAAATCCAAAATGCGCCCAAACATTTGCCTTCAGCAAAGACTGTGCTGGCTGAATTACCTCTTCGTCTGCCATGATAAGCTGCAGCCACTGAACTCTGCAGCTCACGAGTGTTTGAAGCACGCCGGACCCCCCGCTCGTGGGGACGCTGTAGTACGAAAGCCGTTGTCTGACAAACAGTACATGCAGCGAGTAAGCAAAAAAATGTTTAAAAAAAAATGCTTTTTAAAAATCGATTCTTGGACATTTTGGATCGATTCAGAATCGTAATAAATAAGAATTGCGATTCGGACGTGAAAAGATTTTTTCCGACACCCCTACTTGTAAGGTAGGTCATATCTGCAGACTTTTCTGTCAAATGTTCCTCTATTTGGTCCATGATCGAAATGTAATCAGCATGCGCACTGAAAACTTTTAAAATATGATGGGAGAGGAAGGAGTGAAACCGGAAAAGTGACCAATCACAGCCCTTGCGGTCTCCTTTGTTTGGGAGGTGGATGTCAGGTTATGGAGAGGGTTCGCAGCCACACAGAGGGCTCTGATCTAAAGCGGTTCTCTTCTGTTTGCCACACCCAGGGATACGTGTGAAACTTAACACCATATTACAGTGTAGGCAACAAGCAGCATTTTGTTAATAATCGTCAGCCTTGAATAAAGGCCTGCCTCGTTTAGGCACCAGGTCTGCGCACGGTCTGAAAAAAATAAACGCCCGAGCTTTTAATCAAGGAAATACAGTAGTAGGTAATAATTTCCTCTGTTTTTAAATCAGGACAGAAAGTGTGGCAAAGAAAAGGCAATGGTAAACCGCCCTTAGATATCAGTAACTTCTTTTAATTCTTTATATGCTGGTAATGCAATCATTGTGGTAGGTAGATATGCTGTCACTACACTGTGTTCCACTTTGAGGACTACAATATTTTTCAACTATAAGCAAGAGATTTCACAACATTGCTACGCTACAAAGAGTGACATATACTCAACTGGTCGTTTTGGATGAGGTTGTGCCTTCTTGCTGGATTTTGGCAGAATGCTGTCTGGCCATTTCTCTCAGGTTCACAGTCACACAGGCATCAGGACAGCATCGATCTATAAAGTACTGAAGACCTTTCACTCCCATTTCTGCGTGTTCCTGGAAGTCAAGTCAGTTTCCTTTATTGTAATTCATCTAATCAGCACAATGTACAAAGCAGTGAATTAGTTCTGCATCCACCACACTATGAAACTGGCTTCGGTCCTGTATAGCAATCACCAAGCAGACACAGATCCAGAACATCCCCGCTTCACAAAGGCAGTGATCTACTTGCTGCAGCCAGGTGAAACATGGGCCTCCATTTAGTTTTTTCCCCAACACTGAGGCACCTGTGTGTTAGAGCATGCTCAGAGAAACGTACAACAAAATACCATAGCTCATGTTTCCTCACAATACACATGAGCCTCAACACTGCATTTAATCTATTATTAGACTCAACTGGCTTCGCTCAAAATGTAAATCAATCAATCAATCAATCAATTTTTTTTATATAGCGCCAAATCACAACAAACAGTTGCCCCAAGGCGCTTTATATTGTAAGGCAAGGCCATACAATAATTATGTAAAACCCCAACGGTCAAAACGACCCCCTGTGAGCAAGCACTTGGCTACAGTGGGAAGGAAAAACTCCCTTTTAACAGGAAGAAACCTCCAGCAGAACCAGGCTCAGGGAGGGGCAGTCTTCTGCTGGGACTGGTTGGGGCTGAGGGAGAGAACCAGGAAAAGAGTCCACCCACCACTTTAACCATACTTTAGATCTTGTTCTGACTTATGGTATGGAAATTGAAGACTTAACAGTATTCCCTGAAAACCCCCTTCTGTCTGATCATTTTTTAATAACATTTACATTTACTTTAATGGACTACCCAGCAGTGGGGAATAAGTTTCATTACAGTAGAAGTCTTTCGGAAAGCGCTGTAACTAGGTTTAACGATGTGATTCCTTCTTTGTTATGTTCTCCAATGCCATATACCATCACAGTGCAGAGTAGCTACCTAAACTCTGTGAGTGAGATAGATTATCTCGTCAATAGTTTTACATCCTCACTGAGCACAACTTTGGATGCTGTAGCTCCTCTGAAAAAGAGAACCTTAAACCAGAAGTGCCTGACTCTGTGGTATAACTCACAAACTCATAGCTTAAAGCAGATAACCCGTTAGTTGGAGAGGAAATGGCGTCTCACTAATTTAGAAGATCTTCACTTAGCCTGGAAAAAGAGTCTGCTGCTCTATAAAAAAAAAGCCCTCCGTAAAGCTAGGACATCTTACTACTCATCACTAATTGAAGAAAATAAGAACAACCCCAGGTTTCTTTTCAGCACTGTAGCCAGGCTGACAAAGAATCAGAGCTCTATTGAGCCGAGTATTCCTTTAACTTTAACTAGTAATGACTTCATGACTTTCTTTGCTAATAAAATTTTAACTATTAGAGAAAAAATTACTCATAACCATCCCAAAGACATATCGTTATCTTTGGCTGCTTTCAGTAATGCTGGTATTTGGTTAGACTCTTTCTCTCTGATTGTTCTGTCTGAGTTATTTTCATTAGTTACTTCCTCCAAACCATCAACATGTCTATTAGACCCCATTCCTACCAGGCTGCTCAAGGAAGCCCTACCATTAATTAATGCTTCGATCTTAAATATGATCAATCTTTCTTTATTAGTTGGCTATGTACCACAGGCTTTTAAGGTGGCAGTAATTAAACCATTACTTAAAAAGCCATCACTTGAGCCAGCTATCTTAGCTAATTATAGGCCAATCTCCAACCTTCCTTTTCTCTAAAAAATTCTTGAAAGGGTAGTTGTAAAACAGCTAACTGATCATCTGCAGAGGAATGGTCTATTTGAAGAGTTTCAGTCAGGTTTTAGAATTCATCATACTACAGAAACAGCATTAGTGAAGGTTACAAATGATCTTCTTATGGCCTCAGACAGTGGACTCATCTCTGTGCTTGTCCTGTTAGACCTCAGTGCTGGTTTTGATACTGTTGACCATAAAATTTTATTACAGAGATTAGAGCATGCCATAGGTATTAAAGGCACTGCGCTGTGGTGGTTTGAATCATATTTATCTAATAGATTACAATTTGTTCATGTAAATGGGGAGTCTTCTTCACAGACTAAGGTTAATTATGGAGTTCCACAAGGTTCTGTGCTAGGACCAATTTTATTCACTTTATACATGCTTCCCTTAGGCAGTTCTGTTAGAAAGCATTGCTTAAATTTTCACTGTTACGCAGATGATACCCAGTTTTATCTATCCATGAAGCCAGAGGACACACACCAATTAGTTAAACTGCAGGAATGTCTTACAGACATAAAGACATGGATGACCTCTAATTTCCTGCTTTTAAATTCAGATAAAACTGAAGTTATTGTACTTGGCCCCACAAATCTTAGAAACATGGTGTCTAACCAGATCCTTACTCTGGATGGCATTACCCTGACCTCTAGTAGTACTGTGAGAAATCTTGGAGTCATTTTTGATCAGGATATGTCCTTCAATGTGCATATTAAGCAAATATGTAGGACTGCTTTTTTGCATTTGCGCAATATCTCTAAAATTAGAAAGGTCTTGTCTCAGAGTGATGCTGAAAAACTAATTCATGCATTTATTTCCTCTAGGCTGGACTATTGTAATTCATCATTATCAAGTTGTCCTAAAAGTTCCCTGAAAAGCCTTCAGTTAATTCAAAATGCTGCAGCTAGAGTACTGACGGGGACTAGAAGGAGAGAGCATATTTCACCCATATTGGCCTCTCTTCATTGGCTTCCTGTTAATTCTAGAATAGAATTTAAAATTCTTCTTCTTACTTATAAGGTTTTGAATAATCAGGTCCCATCTTATCTTAGGGACCTCATAGTACCATATCACCCCAATAGAGCGCTTCGCTCTCAGACTGCAGGCTTATTTGTAGTTCCTAGGGTTTGTAAGAGTAGAATGGGAGGCAGAGCCTTCAGCTTTCAGGCTCCTCTCCTGTGGAACCAGCTTCCAATTCAGATCAGGGAGACAGACACTCTCTCTACTTTAAGATTAGGCCTAAAACTTTCCTTTTTGCTAAAGCTTATAGTTAGGGCTGGATCAAGTGACCCTGAACCATCCCTTAGTTATGCTGCTATAGACTTAGACTGCTGGGGGGTTCCCATGATGCACTGAGTGTTTCTTTCTCTTTTTGCTCTGTATGCACCACTCTGCATTTAATCATTAGTGACTGATCTCTGCTCTCTTCCACAACATGTCTTTTTCCTGATTCTCTCCCCTCAGCCCCAACCAGTCCCAGCAGAAGACTGCCCCTCCCTGAGCCTGGTTCTGCTGGAGGTTTCTTCCTGTTAAAAGGGAGTTTTTCCTTCCCACTGTCACCAAGTGCTTGCTCACAGGGGGTCGTTTTGACCGTTGGGGTTTTTCTGTAATTATTGTATGGCTTTTGCCTTACAATATAAAGCGCCTTGAGGCAACTGTTTGTTGTGATTTGGCACTATATAAATAAAACTGATTTGATTTGATACTACTGATCACAAAGTCATTCCACTGGTACCAAAGGATCCTCTGAAGAGACCTAGTACCATCCAGTCATCACCTTATGTCACTGTTTGGTGTCCAAGTCTCATATCCATATGTAAGACAGTAAGGACAAGGAGAAAACCAGCAGCTGTTCGGTCCTGGTTCAAAACAATTACAACACCAATTCCAATGAAGTTGGGACGTTGTGTAAAATGTAAATAAAAACAGAATACAATGATTTGTAAATCCTCTTCAACCTATATTCAACTGAATACACCACAAAGACAAGATATTTAATGTGCAAACTGATAAACTTTATTGTTTTTGTGCAAATATTTGCTCATTTTGAAATGGATACCTGCAACACGTTTCAAAAAAAGGTGGGACAGTGGTATGTTTACCACTGTGTTACATCACCTTTCCTTCTAACAACAATCAATAAGCGTTTGGGAACTGACGTCACTAATTGTTGAAGCTTTGTAGGTGGAATTCTTTCTTATTCTTGCTTGATGTACGACTTCAGTTGTTCAACAGTCCGGGGTCTCTGTGGTTGTATTTTGCGCTTCATAATGCGCCACACATTTTCAATGGGCGACAGGTCTGGACTGCAGGCAGGACAGTCTAGTACCCGCATTCTTTCACTGCGAAGTCATGCTGTTGTTAACACGTGCAGAATGTGGCTTGGCAGTGTCTTGCTGAAATAAGCAGGGACATCCCTGAAAAAGACGTTGCTTGGATGGCAGCATGTGTTGCTCCAAAACCTGGATGTACCTTTCAGCATTGATGGTGTCATCACAGATGTGTAAGTTGTCCATGCCATGGGCACTAACACACCCCCATACCATCACAGATGCTGGCTTTTGAACTTTGTGCTGGTAACAATCTGGATGGTCTTTTCCCTCTTTTGTCCAGAAGACACAACGTCCATGATTTCCAAAATCAATATGAAAATGTGGACCCATCAGACCAAGCACACTTTTCCACTTTGCGTCTGTCCATTTCAAATGAGCTCGGACCCAGAGAAGGCAGTGGCGTTTCTGGATGTTGTTGATGTATGGCTTTTGCTTTGCATGACAGAGTTTTAATTTGCCCTTGTAGATGTAGCGACGAACTGTGTTAACTGAAAATGGTTTTCTGAAGTGTTCCTCAGCCCACGCCGTAAGATCCTTTACACAATGATGTCGGTTTTTAATGCAGTGCTGCCTGAGGGATCGAAGGTCACAGGCATTCAATGTTGGTTTTCAGCCTTGCTGCTTACATGTAGAAAGTTCTCCAGATTGTCTGAATTTTCTGATTATATTATGGACTGTGGATGATGGAATCCCTAAATTCCTTGCAATTGAACATTGAGAAACACTGTTCTTAAACTGTTGGACTATTTTTTCACACAGTTATTCACAAAGTGGTGATCCTCGCCCCATCTTTGCTTGTGAACGGCTGAGCCTTTTGGGGATGCTCCTTTTATACTCAATCACGACACTCACCTGTTTCCAGTTAACCTGTTCACCTGTGGAATGTTCCAAACAGGTGTTCTTTGAGCATTCATCAATTTTCCCAGTCTTTTGTTGCTCCTTTTATACCCAGTCATGACGCTCACAATTAGTGTCCTGGTTGCAGGCATCCATTTCAAAATGAGCAAATATTTGCACAAAAACAATAAAGTCTATCAGTTTGAACATTAAATATCTTGTCTTTGTGGTGTATTCAATTCAATATAGGTTGAAGAGGATTTGCAAATCATTGTATTCTGTTTTTATTTACATTTTACACAACATCCCAACTTCATTGGAATTGAGACTGTACAATGAAATTCCTGGTGCTAGTACCAATCTATCCAGCTATACCCACCTTGTCTATTTTAAATTAGCAGGGGAGAGGGGGTAATTTTGGTTTCATGCTGCAACCAGTTATACTGGACATGGACACTAGACAGGCATGAACAGGTCACCACCATTCCATCAAAGGCTAACACTTAGAGGTATTTCACATCTAAGGTCAATTTGTATTCATGTGAGAGATGCTAATTTTCATTAAGGAAGTATAGCATCACCAAGTGTGGATTCACTGTCAAGGTATGGACCTCTCCTTTTTCGGTATGTGATGTATTTTGAGGGTTTTACTTGCACTGTTTATTTCCATTACACTTTTCCCACCACCCAAGTCCTGCTTTTGTTTGTTCCACTGACCACCCTGGTCCTTCTCAGTGTTTGCATGGTTCTCTGTGGTTCTGTAAAAGTCCTGTTGCAGCCTGCTGGATTCAGTGTTAACATGAGTTTCTCATCTGTTTTCGCGCATGCACTTTAATTTGTGCCTTTCCTTCATGCCTGTGTTTTATCTCTCTTTTAGCACCTGGGTGATATTTTGGTAATTAGCACACGGCATTGTCTTACTGTCCAATGTCGCGTTATTCTGATGTTGTTCTGCTTTTCCTCTGGCCTCTATTCATTATTTGTCTGCCCAGCATCTCTATGTTTTCATTTTGATGAACCAATGGTTCTTATAATAAACTTCTTTTTTTGCACTTATTCTCATGTGCTTTTTGTGTCTATATTTATGGGGTTTACTCAGCTCACCCTGACAAGATAGAATCAACCCAACAACTCCAGTTTGGAACTAGTGCACATTTCAACCTAAACAATAATCCCAAGTAATAATAATTAACCTGCATGCATGTAAAAATATAGTTATTGTAACATTATGTCTCACTAAAATCACTATTTGAACTGGAGTTCATTTTTACATGCTTACAGTGGAAATTAGAATTACAGAGTAACAGAAAAAAACACACTGTGTGATGGCTATCAAAAACATGAAACATACTACATTTCACAGAGTAATTCTCTCATAACTGACTGTATTTGCGTGCGGACATATAATTTCACAGTCTTCTTCCAGGATAGTAAATAATGCGATCAGTTTTTGATAGTGAATGAACGGCTAAAAGTTATCTTAGCTTCGAGTTGCTAACCTCAGACACATGTCCAGCCGTACCAAAGCAATTAGCTCTATTCTATCTTGTTTGCAAATATTTTACCCTCCATTGTCGCTCTACGTTGCTACGCGCTTACTTTTCGAAGCTTGCGTACAGAGAACCAGAGGGCTGCAATCCACAAAGGTTGTTTACATGGTGAAAATGCGGAGCACTTCCTGTATTCTGCATGTGACGTCATCACGCTGCAAAACATTTCACACGTGCTTGGTGCATGGAAATGGGTAACGATATTACGCACCTTTTCAGCAAACTAACACAGCCCACTCCACGAGCCACAACAGTAACAGCGAACTTTGGTAGTGAAAATAAAATTAAAAAACTAAAACCTGAACTGAAAAAGAAAGCTTTGGCATGGAAAAACTCCACAGTGAGTGTGAAAGTGAAATATTCTGGTACTGAACCATAGTAGAATTTTGCTGCTGCGCAGAATTTCCACAAGCGTGAAAAGCTGTGGTCCAGAAGCAGAAGTACTGTCCAAATTTCCAAACTTTTTTATGCATTTCAGAAAATCAAACCCAGCCTTTTCCCTAATCTTAACCCTAACCTTGAACCATTTAAGATCAAATAATTTGCTTGTTTTTTTTTTGACAGCAAATGCACCAGGTTTAGTGCCTCATTCTGATACTGGAAACCAGCCCTCTTTCACAAATGGCGGTCAGATTTGGAAATATTAAATAAACCACCCGCGCCCCTTAATTGGACTAAGCGGTTGAAGATGAGCGTGTGTGTGTGAGTCGAAGTTTGTCCTGATTTACAGCTTGCGTGGAATACAAACATATTTTGAAAAGGTTGTGTTGGTATTACAAAAAAAAGTCTGGGAGCATGCATTGGTGCTGCACTTTGCTATATCTACAATACTACAGAACCGCCTCGGGTCCTGGATAACAACCAACCAAACAGACAACCAGTCCATTCCTATGTCTCTAAAACAACCGTCGATCTGCCTCAAACAGGTGAAACGTGAGTGTCAGCTTGAACTTCTCCAGCTAATGGGGTCCTCAACACTCAGGCACCTGCGTGCTGGATCATGCACATGTTGCACTGAAAAATAAAACACCAGAATTAATTTTATTTTTTTAGTTCAAGGTTTGTCTTTAAATATCATGTTTTTTTTTGTCCGTGCCAAAAGATAGCTGTCACTGATCTTGCTATCTGGCTCTCATTGGTAAAACTGCTTATAATCACTACTAAAACTGAGTGGACAAACAAATGTGTGTGTATGTGTGTGTGGGGGGGGGTATTAGAGGAGATAAATTGTTTTCTTTAAAAGGTGTGAAAATTCAGCTACACCCTGCCAAAATGCATATGGCATATATATATATATATATATATATATATATATATATATATATATATATATATATATATATACACACACACACACACACAGGGTGACCCAAAAAAACAGAACCCATAAAAATTGCAATAAATCCTAAAAACTTCAGTCTGTGTATGATCATTCCCTGAAGTTCCAATTATCTTGGTCGCTTTGCAAAGTCATGTTCTTTCCAAATTTTGCTCCAAATGGTATGATTTGTAGGCGAAATAGGCCTCTAGGCCAAATGTCTTTTACTTGGTTGACCAAGACATGTGCCTGACCTCTGCCTGTTTTTGACCAATCACTAAGGGCCCTTGGGTAAGGTCCTTAATCCCAATTTGCTCCCAGTGTGTAGTGAGTGGCTTGCATGGCAGCACCCGGACATCGTTGTGTGAGTGTGTGTGTTTGAATGTGAGGCATCATTGTATAGCACTTTGAACTTCTAATTCAAATGGAAAAGGTCTGTAAAAATGCAGTCCGTATATAAATGCAGTCCACTATACTGTGCATTTTCTCTGTGGACAATAACCCAGGTTTTTTTTTTAAGCTACCTTCATCTACGTTCCATTGTGGTTCTCTTCATTTGGGTCCTCTGCCAAAACCATTAGACTTAATGAGTTCTGAAAATGGTGGAACTGTGTATCAGAAATGGCTGTAATTTCTTCATGATTCGTGTGATTTTTTTTTAAACCCCTTGGTTTAGCTGAAAGTCTACATGACAAACATTAAGATTACACACAAGTAGTGTGTCCAAAGTAACTGTCCAAATGCTTCTGGACTTGACTGTAACATGTGTCTTAAACCTTGCATTCATAAATTCTGACTCAGATCAGTCAAATGGGTCCAGACTGCTGACCTTTGTGGCACGACAGACCAAATACTAATGCAGATCTGCTATGGTATCTGGATAAATCCTGTATCCAGGTGACACCACACACACACACACACACACACACACACACACACACACACACACACACACACACACACACACACACACACACACACACACACACACACACACACACACACACACACACCAAATGCACTGTGTGTGGAATGGGGCAAAACAGATTTGGCACTGATGAAAGTTAGTTGCTGTTTCGGGATGTGCAAGAATGGATGATTACAGTTTTTTGCGAGTACTTCTTTAGGCTCTCCAGACTGGGGTCGGTTATGCAGAGACAAGGTAATTGCTGCCCAGCCTGTCCTGGATGATGGACTCTTTTCTGAAGTTTCAAACTATTAGTTCAATCTTCAGTGAACAGCACCCCCCCCCCCCCCCCCCCCACTCTCTCTCTCTCTCTCTCTCTATTGTCTGCAGGAATAAAGAGAGGGACATATGCTGGCTGTCAGTCCAGCTGTCAGCATCTGTCGTTCCTCATGCTCTGTGGGGTGGGAAGACAATCCACGCTTACCGACCAACTGATCCTCAAGGAAGGGGAGCTATGGTGGGTAAAACTCACCCACCAATAAGTGCCCATCACCCACCCAGGTGTTACAGACACTGTACACATGAGGAACATATTTTGGCTACTGACAAATTTTACCTAACACTAAAATTACCTTAGTTCCAAATGCTTCTGTAAATTTTCTTTTGAGACCCAGAGCCTGGGATAAACAGCTGCTCTATTCTTTTTGTCCAAGATACAGATTAGTGTTCAGTCGAGAAGAGCTGTTGCACTGGAGAACAATTTATGTTACATTTTAAAAATAAATAAATAAATCTAAATATTCTTCAATTATTGTGCCAGTTATGGAAATTCTTGATGACTGTTTGGTTTTGCAGACTAACAGTTCTTTCCTCTAACACTGGTCCTCTTCCTTCCCTTTGAGTCTGTGTGCACGCTCGTCACCCCTCCTTCTGCCTCCTGACCAAAGCTTGACTCAGGAGAAACAGAGGCAGATGTTCCAGGAGCACACGACTGCCCTCAACTTTAGCCCCCAACACCCCCCATTTGTACTGGATCAGCAGTTAACCCCCCAAGAGAGAGAGAACACTATTGCCCAGCTCTGGCTCGACAGTTGTCCAGCTGAATGAACAACCCATACTTACCCACCGCTGCTCTAAATCCTCTCTGTCTCCCCGAAAGCGGCCACTGGGGTCAGGCCTGGTGTCAGTGTCCAGGGCCGTGGGTCTCTGTGGGCAGCTGGCCGGGCTAATCTGACTACTGGAGGCCACTGGCTCTCAAACTAAAGGCCATGGACCCCTGAGGAGCCACAAAACAAGGATCTCAGGGAGCTCAGAATGATTTGTACAAATGGCCTGACAGGGAGGCTGGCATTGTTTTTATTATTATTAGTAGTAGTAGTACTGGTATTAGTAGTAGTAGTGGTAGTAGTTGCAATAGTAGTACTAGTAGTGGTAGTAGTTATATTGCTGTTGTTGTTACAGTGTGCAGCAAAAGTGTATAGGGAGAATGTTTGTTCTTTATTAACCAATTCCATCATAAGAACCCACACAAACACAAAACCTGTGTAATGTGTGTGTGTGGGGGGAGTATGTATAGTAAATATTGTACATTGTGCATAAGCAGTGAAAAGAGCCGAGCAGCTCCCTCAGGTCTGACTACTGCAGAAAATAATTTGAATACATAATCTCAAGTAATTCAATGATCAAATACATTTTAGTATACAAAGCACACACATTAAAAAATCTGATTTTGTGTCGTTGTTACAGATAATGAGGAGTACCAAATAAATGGTGAAGCAGTCAATAATATCAACATTTGTGTATGACTTTTTGGATTTTTTAATGTAAATGTTATGGATTACGCCAGCATGTACGTGATACTACACATTATCTGTAACAATGACACAAAATCAGATTTTTTTTTTCCCCCTGAATTTTTAAAATAATTTGATGTGCAAGTCCTGCAAAATATTGGCATTTCTTTCTTTTTTCAAATTCAACATTGCTAAAACATCTTATATAAGCCTTAATAAGCTCTCTCTCTCTCTCTCTCTCTCTCTCTCTCTCTCTCGTTATTTAGCATATACCTATGTAAATGTTATGTCTGTGTTTTTATGGTTGGCCAGGGGGTCTGCAATGAATTGCCCTTTAAGGGACTAATAAAGTGATTCTGATTCTGATTCTCTCTCTCTCTCTCTCTCTCTCTCTCTCTCTCTCTCTCTCTCTCTCTCTCTCTCTCTCTCTCTTTCTCTCTCTCTCTACCTTCTGCACCATGTGCTTCGGAATGCATGTGATTCTGCCTGTGCATCACACCACAGAGCCATCTTGGGTCCTGGATGGCAACCACCCAAGCAGACAGCCACTTTTTTCCCTGCAGTTTTTAAGTACATGTGCTTTCATTCAGCATAGCTTCAATTCAATACTTGAAATTGCACAGTTTGAATAGTAATGGAAACCTGCCTATAGTGAGTATCTACTGTATTTTGAAGAGAGAATATATGTGTAAAGAAAAATGTGCATGTTAGTTATAAATATGTGCGTAAGTGAGGACAGTCCCTTCGGCTGCTCCCTTATTTGCACTCAGGGTCGCCACAGCAAATTCAAGGTGGATCTGCATGTTGAATTGGCACAAGTTTTACGCCTGCAACTCCACATTACTAGAAATGCGGCAGGGGTGGTGTTTGAATTGGGAACTTTCCTCACTGAAACCAAGTGCACTAACCATTTGGCCACCACACTGTCGACAAAATATGTGTGAGTGATAATGTAACGGGAAACTCACGTCCATCTGTGTGAGAGAGAATATATGTGTGAGTCTAAGACAATCAATCGATCATGTGACGTGATCTGATGTATTGTGCATACAGTTTTAAACTATTCTTTTAATCTAATATCAATAGCAGTTCAGGATCTTCAAACCCTTTGAGCCCAAACAAAAATTAAGTATTTTACTCAGGCTAATAGTGCAGCAGATAACTGAAACAATCTTTCAAATGGTGACACAAACACCAAATTTGGCACACATATTCTTTAAACATTACTCTTTTGAGAAAGCAGACTATCCACTTGATTGTTCAATAGGCGGCCAAGTAGGGGTCAATGAAGAATTACACAGGGGTCAAGATTTACAAATGCTCCAATCATATTGAAAAGTATACCACATTATTCATCTGTCGTACTTAGTTATCATGTTACAGGGTGACATATGTCATATGCCATAGAATCCAATGGATGTTGACATTGTTTGACCTTTACTTTGGACAGTAAACATTCAACACCGTCAAATCTATTTAATTTATTAATCCTATTAGCATATAATGAGAACTTAGCACATAAAGTGTTATATAGAATGAGGACAGAGTCTTGCTGTGTCCATCTCCTACATATAGCTGACATCATGTGTAAAGTGGTGTGTGTGTGTGTGTGTGTGATGGTAATGCTCTGGAGGTTCCCACGAAGGCCATCCATCCATTTATTGGCACACGCGCACATCGGCCATATGGCCACTTCAGAGCCGCTGCGTGCCACCACTGCGATTTGGCACGAGGACGCTCCGAGCCAGCAGCGTGGAGCTTCACGCACGCGCGTGCGCGTACTCAACAAGAACAGAAGATGGGCAGAAAAGAGGACAAGACAGACAAACAGAGAGGAATTTTAACTATTTATTTTCTGCTTTTGCAGAGGGTTGAAGTGAGCCATTTGGGCTCGCTGGTTGGTGGTGTGATATTTGGCGAGCAGATGGCCGGGCTCGAGGAGGGGCGTGTCCTGTCCTCGCGACCCTTCACAAATCACACGGCTCTCCCCCGAGGGGCGCGCGACTGGCCGTTCTATGAGAATCAATGGGAATTACTCGGAGAGAGAAAGAGATGAATGGGCGGCGGGGCGCGAGACCTCTTCCTTTGTTGTTCCGCTGCTTGTCACAGTCAGAGCTCCTGGCCGCGCGCGCGTGTGCGCGGACGCAAGCGCGCACACAAATAGACAATAAAGCACTTCAGTTAAACAATCGACCTCCAGTTAAACAATTTTTTAACCCCCGCACAAGCGCGTGAAGGCACGCGCGCGCGCGCACCCCTCACAGGGGAGGAGTTTCTGCGTTGTTTTCTTAAATGAATCTCTGGAGATGTTTTATAGGAAAATGTCATTTTGATGCTGCTGAACTCTTTTTTTGTGTGTGTGGTGGTGATTTGGTGGGGGGGTCACTTTCCATCTCACCATGCCTTTCAGTCACGGTTTGCTGGCGTAATGGGAAAATGTGTGCCACGTCATGGTGATGAATGACTGATAGTATATTGGCCTGATACACACACACAGAGAGAAAGCTGCCTCGAGGACTTCTGAAAGTCGGGATGAGTGGAAATAAAAGGTTTCAAGAGAGGGATTTTACGGCTTGCCACATAGGAGCATGCAGGCCTTTGAGGGAGGGCTGAAATCAACTGGTTACATCAAATGAACAGCGTCCCATAGCTGAACACGTACACCGCGATCTGCACACGGACAACAGCCTTAAGGTTTAAGGTTAATAAAGGCCCTGGACAACCATCTCTGCAGCAATCCACCAATCCTGTATGGTAGAGTGGCCAGACAGAAGCCACTCCTTAGTAAAAGGCACATGGCAGCCCACCTGGAGTTTGCCAAAAGGCACCTGAAGGACTCTCAGACCACAAGAAACAAAATTCTCTGGTCTTAAGAGCCAAAGATTCTCTTGCTCTTTGGTGTGAATACCAGGCGTCATGTTTGGAGGAACCCAGGCACCATCCCTACAGTGAAGCATGGTGGTGGCAGCATCATGCTGTGGGGATGTTTTTCAGCGGCAGGAACTGGGAGACTAGTCAGGATTGAGGGAAATATGAATGCAGCAATGTACAGAGACATCCTGGATGAAAACCTGCTCCAGATGAGCGCTCTTGACCTCAGACTGGGGCGACGGTTCATCTTTCAGCAGGACAATGACCCTAAGCACACAGCCAAGATATCAAAGGAGTGGCTTCAGGCCAACTCTGTGAATGTCCTTGAGTGGTCCATCCAGAGTCCAGACCTGAATCTGACTGAACATCTCTGGAGAGATTTGAAAACAGCTGTGCACCGACGCTCCCCATCCAACCTGATGGAGTTTGAGAGGTGCTACAAAGAGGAATGGACAAAACTACCCAGAGACAGGTGCATCACACTTGTGGCATCATATTCAAGAAGGTTTGTGGCTGTAATTGCTGCCAAAGGTGCATCAACAAAATGTTGAGCAAAGGGTGTGAATACTTATGTACACGTGATTTCTTAGTTTTTATATTTTTAATAAATTTGCAAAAATTGCAAAAAAACAAACAACTTTTTCATGTCATCATTATGGGGTGTTGTGAGTTGAATTTTTAGGGAAAAAAATGTATTTACCTCATTTTCAAATATTGCTGTAACATAATGTTGAAAAAGTGAAGCACTGTAAATACTTTCTGGATGCACTGTAAAAACAGCAGTAGTTTTGTACAGTATGGTGACTTTAATTTCCTTTTGGGCAAAAAAAGTAATGCAGAGTATTCAGTAGATTAAAGATATAACACTAAAAAGCTTAGTGTTATATATTTCAGAGTTATTTTAATTTTTAAAGACTGCTTGTTTTATACCTTGTACAGTGGTGAAGTTGTTTCCAGAGTTGATTGTGTCCATATTTATTTAACTCTCTGAATGTGTCATTAATTTTAACCCTGCTCATGAACTGAGTGGAAAATGAGAATGAATAGGGTTGTTTTGCCATGTGGAGAGTTTTCAGTGTCAATTCTATAACTATGCTGTCACCTCATAACCAAAATGTTGTTGGTTCAAAACCAATCTGAAGACTTTTTCTGTAGCATTCATAAATAATGTCCAAACAACTTTCAACTTTCAAATCCAAAGAGTATTAAAGTACTCTCTACTAGTGTTGACCCACAGGGATGTGGTCATTTGTAGTATTGGACAGCTGACTTTTGGGGAAAATCTGTTTACAGTTATATGCTACATTATTAAAGTATTGACATATATTTTTTTTTTTTTTTGGCTTTTATTAAAGTCTTTGTTGAAGGTTTAATCTATTTTCAGTTGTGTTCAATTTTCTAAAATGGATTTTTGTCAATAAGCTTTTCTAAAGCTGCTTAACCAGAACAAGGGGGGAGGTGATGGTCTAGTGGTTAAGGCGTTGGGCTTGAGACCAGAAGATCTTCGGTTCAAATCCCAGCCTGACTGGAAAATCACTAAGGGCCCTTGGGCAAGGTCTTTAATCCCTTATTGCTCCCAGTGTGTACTGAGCGCAGCACCCTCACATCTGGGTGAATGTGAGGCATTATTTGTAAAGCGCTTTGAACATCTGATGCAGATAGAAAAGCGCTATATAAATGCAGTCCATTTACCATTTAACAATATTCCATGTAAAGAATTGCAAATAACTGAAGTTTGATATTTTCATTGTGACAGTATTCACATTAGATCAAATTTCTTTTTTCTTTTTTTGGCCTGTGTGAGACATTGCTGAGACAAAATTCTGCTGTTGAGACACAATTCACAATTCCGGAGTGTGAACATGTTAATTCTGGGTTTGAGGTCACATGCAGACAGGAAATGTCCAGATTTGAATCGGCTGTCTGGAATGTTAGAGGATGGAGGCAGACTGAAGTCTGCAGCAAACTCACAGGCTTTTATTTTGAAATACAGGCTCTTATTGTGGAAGTGCGACATAAACAGGCTTGAAGTCAAAACAAAAATGACTGATTTCTCAAAAAACACTGATCTGATCACCTTGCTGTTTTCATCACTTGAATCCTCATACGTAGGTATGCCAAAGGACAAAAGTCAGCTCTTTCTGGATTTCAAGTGATGCTCCGGATACACAAACACACACAGAGGCATTGCCAGGATGCCAAGCTTGGGTGGGCATTTGTCCTCTTTTTTTAGGGGGTTGGGCAAACAAAGAGAACCTCTAAATTGGCGTAAAATACAACATGGACAACATCTTGAAACTTTTTTCCCCTCTAACTAAATGTAGAACACAAGAACATACAGACTGCAGGTGACAGCTAACAAACTAATGTAAACATCAATAATGTAGAACATAGAACACATAATAATAGGATATGTGCACTCATTAGGGAAGAACCTAGATATTTACAGTAACCCAGACACTATTTACAGAGCTAGTCTGTGGCTAGCTTTGGCAAATTCTGACACAAATTGATTCATGTCAAGATTTTATGTTGTCTTTTTTATGGGCCAAAATGATGACATCTCTCTTCCTTGGATGCAGCATTGATCAGAGGGGTGTGAGCATGTGGGTCAATGTGGAAAATGAGCATATTTGGAATCTCCGGGATGAATTTTGCAATATCTGTGAGTTTAGAATCTTTTTTGAGAATGAAATCAATGAGCCGAGTAAACAGTCCCTCCTCATCCGTATCCCTGTGATTGTGCCCACGCAGAACGAGCTCACAAACAGTGAGAAACTGAATGACTTCACCTATGCACTGTAAAAAATGTCCGTGAAAATTACAGTGAAAACCTGTGAAATGGCAACAGGAATAAACCGTAAAGCAAGAAGAAGCTTATTGTTGTAGAATAAACATTGAATTACCATAAATTTAAAAACTGTCAAAAATGTTATTTTTAATTGTTTTAACATGTGAAATATATGGTGAAAAGCTGAAATGGTGACAGCATTGGACAGTCATATTAAAAATAGCACATTACTGTATTATTCACAGTGTAAATACCTTAAATAAAAAACATGCTGTCAACGATATTTTTTACTATTTTAAGATGTGAAATATAGAGTGAAAAACTGAAATGGCAGTGGTAATAGATTGTAATATTAAAAACAGCATATTACTGTATAATTACTTTAGGCATAAGACATTCGACAGATAAAAAAAAAGCAGAAACAGACAATGTACGTTTAACCCACAAGGTGCAAAGTGTTCTGATAAGGTGCCTTGCGGTAGTCTGTGTGGATTCTACTGACCAAAAATATTGTCCAGTGTTACAGTGAACAAGTGCTAAGAGAAATAAATAGTCCACAATTCCAATAGTCCTATAATAGTCCAGTATGGAGAAAAAGGTGTCGTATTCGGCTATGACTTGGTGCAATAGTGCAGTGATTACAAATTCAAGTGACCTTAGATTTAGCTTTGTTTTAGATTCCTGAGAAATACTAGCCCAATTCATAGAATTTGTTTTCATTCTATCTTTTATAATTTCCCTTATTCTTTTATCTATTTTCTGTATTATTACCATAGTCAGGCCTATGGTATTTAATCATATACAGTCTAGGCCTAATACTCCTGAATCATACTCCAGCCCAGCAGGTGGCGACCAACCCTCAAACCCCCCCCCCCCCCCCCCCCCCAAAAAAAGAAGAAGACAACGAAGAGGGACTTTTCTGCGGTCCAGCTAAATCGGACATCACTTATGAGAGAGAGAAGCAGCTAGTCCCTCATCTGCGCGGTGAATATTCACTTTGAAGGAGAATATATTTGTGTTGAAGGAGAAGTTTTTCAAAGGAGAGGAATCCACAAACTCTCAGCACGTCCATATGCCTTTCTTTTGTTTTGCTAAAGATTTTAATCTTGTTGTTGATGATGAAATGCAATACCGTTAACTAAGGTGGTGTGTACATTGCGCAGACTTCGTTTTTTTTTCTTCAAACTGCTAGTGTTAGGTAGAATTTCTCTGCACCATCCTTCCTGTTGCAATAGCTTTATCATTTGGGTAATATCGAGCTGCTTGCTTCTTGATATTGTTTTCAAACAATCGCCATATTGCATACATGTGAATATTTGTTTGAATGAGGTATCGTTTTCACTAACCCTTGGTCTATTTGTCTGTTCATGTTAATAGGGATTTCGATTTTGCTGATGACCAAACACTTTGGAGTAAGGCCTGGGCATTAGCCCGGGCATTAGCCCGGGCATGCCCATGCAACCTGTTTGTTTGTTTGATTACTCAAGGTTTGGAGACAATAAAAAAAAACCTGCTTGAATCACTGGCTACTGTGTTTAATACTGGTAATGAGCAGTGGTGGGCACACTTCCGATAATCCAGTAACAGATAATTATTGAAGATAATGTTTTCATTATCAGATTATGTTCTTAGATAACTTTAAAAACCATCATCAGACTAATTATATTCTGATGAATTGCCGTCCAATAACTTTTAGACCGATAACGTAGTAAACCAAGCTGAACAGTGAAAAACATTTTTAAAACTTAAAAGCATTTGAGACCTACCTGTTAAAAGTTTCCTAATAGGTATATTGTTCTGCCCTCTGCAAACAGAAGAGAGCTGTTTTCAGAAGAAACCACTCTATCCTCTGTAGGCAAAGGAGAACTGGTGACCCCCCCAAAAAATAAAAAATTTCCTTTAACA